>NC_134479.1:21458370-21562155 GCF_964194025.1 Convolutriloba macropyga | reverse complement strand
GTTTAAGAAAGAATTGTTGGCAGCTCATCTGAGAAAATTACTTTAGCTAATTGTGTGTGTTGACATTTAATAGTGTGAAAACCATTTTTTCTACCAACAAGATTTTTTTTAATTGTGGCCAAGACAAAAACACATTTCAACTAATTGTGAAACGATCAGAAATCGCGTTTTTGTAAGCTTTTTTCATAATTTTTAATTGCTCTTAATCAAATTTTGCAGCTGCTATGGTAGCCTGTGGTCTTTCGTATGCAATCTTTTGCTTGGTGGTTTTTTTTTTGCCCCCTTGGTTTTTGGTCCTCAAAAACCAATTAAACAAGCAAAAAATAAAACTTGGAGGGCATTCAGTTTTCTTAGAGCCTTAAAGTTTACTATTCTTGAAGCATGCAATCCACCGAAACAATCTGAGAGACATAATTTCATGATGAGAAGGGCGGTTTTTAAAGCTTGAACCCCTCATCATTCATCGCCCCACTTACCCGCTTAACTCCTCTTCCCCTCACCATCCCCCACTGGTGACCTCTAACTTCTCGATAGCAAAACTATTAGCTCCGGGTTATTTCTGAAAAAAAACTGTTTAATTTTTTTTCCTGGACACTTATTCTCAGTTGTAACTTCACTGCTAAAAATCGAAAATATTTCAAAAATTCGCCGCGCATGTTTCACAGAAAGTAGATTGATCTTGATTTATATTCAAAACAAAAGTACTAGAAGTAAGTGAGAGATGCCGCTGTGGAGGAAGAAGTGCATGACATGCAGGAGATAAGAGGTTTGAACCCATGTAGGGGCGGTGAAAAGCGATGACTTTTTGTAATTTCACCTCATTTCACCGCAAAATAATGTTCGAAAATTGCGGTGAAAAAAAAAACTTTTCGTCGCTTATCTTACATATTTTTCCGATTTTTCCTCGACCCGGGTATAAGTAAAGCCAAATAAAAGTGACCCTACGCTCAATTGAGAGCTTCTGAGACATTAAACTGTAGACTTGTTAGTAAGTCTTCATTCTAGGAATATGGTAACACGCAAATTTTTAGCCTAAGATCAATAAAAGTGGCTGCTCACAAATACCTCACACAATAAGGGGAAATTGGAGACAGATAAAAAACTCAAGGAGCAGTGCCGCAGAAAATGTGGTCAAACTGGCGTTTTGAAACTCAAGGAGTTGTGCAACGTGTGGACTTTGGCTAAGATTCAGAGATACTTTGCGCGAGATACTAAATCAGTGTAAAATTGAAGAGATCATTCAAAGACGTGTTCGGATTACTAACTGACTAGTCTGAAGCAGTTTCTTCTCCATTTGGGGACACCCAAGAAGTCACAGCATGGCAACGAGTTGGAATTTTAATCGGAGCAGCTTAAGACCTTATATCATTTTACGCATCATAAAATATGCGTTAAATCCAGAATTGTGATCCTAGAAAGCAAAATGGGTTCGTTGGGATGTAGCAAGTTATTACTCTCAATTTACAAAGGCAAAAGCAACTGCATTAAAATTGGCAAATCTAGCAGTATTTTTAGACAGGTCTTAGATAGAAATTGGTCACCGACTCAATTCGTTCAAATACCAAAAAGTGTTAGGCTAAGCCAACAATTTTGAATCACATTGGAAGCTATATTTAGTGAGAAACCAGTTTTGGTATTTCTCAGAAATAATACGCATAGCTCATTTAGAACGGAGAACTTGTGAGAATGTGAGAGTTTCCCTATAATACGCACAAAAAATTCTATTTTCAGATATAATTTAGTCATTTCAATTTATTTGGTAACACTCTCCGACCCTGATAGGATGTTGGGAGGATTCATACAAGCTTAACAAGCGGACGACATGCGTACGACAGCAGAGCGTGCGAAGCTGTCGGAACCGCATCGAAATTCTTCAAATCGAGCAATGCGATAGTATCCCCTTTTGCTGGTCTCTTTAACTATCCAAACCAAGTCACCGGTGCTGCAGAGGTGCTACTCAGCAGACGTCTGCTACTTAGCTCTACTACTAAGTTCGGCGCAGGAACATACCCCTTTAACTCAACTAGTCCAAATCGCATTTGCAAAGGACTGTAAGCGGGCGTATCGCTTATGATGGTCGACCTCGTCAATGCTAACCATTGACAGAATTATGGTGGCTTGAATACAAATTAAAAAATGGTTATGTGACAATGCTCCAAGGGTGGACGGGTCGGCGTTTACAGATGTTGACTAACATAAATTAAGTACACATTCGATAAGACAAAATGTAGTGTACAAATTCTCATCTGTGAGCCAACGTGTAACTAAGACGGTCTGAAGTAATCTGTTGAAAATATGCACCAACGTCTCCCAGATGCAACTGTGGTGTGGCTCACTGGACGGAACAAACCTCCAATTAATGTTTTTATGCGGAATTTCTGAGGCAATGTGTAAGACAATCCACTTTTCAGCGTTTTCACGGAATTTATTTTTGATTTCGATAAATCTCAAACCATTATCTGATCAAATCACGGCAGGCATATCATTGCGGGAGATGAAACGCTCCCTTCATATTTCGTCAAAACTAGTTTCCATTTATGGCACAACTCCAACCTGAACGGCAAAAACAGCCAGACAACTGAAGAGAAATCTCCACTTCTTAGCTGTAACGGCCAAGAACGGTAATAAAAATCTGCCAAAGCAATCAACACCGGTGATGGTAAAATGACGACACTGGTGTATAAGTCTGTCTTCAAGAAATTCAGCTATGAATGGGTCAATGGTTGCCTAGCGGGACCTTCTCCTGGAATCGCTGTCCTATATAAAGGAATGTAGTGAAGAGCGAAGTTTTAGGATGGCGAGTCTTTTGCTCCAAACATATCGCGTATATTTTGATATACTAGTACATTTGGTGTTGTCCTCCCGCCAAAAATGCTTTAAATTTTCTAATCACGCGACAGCTCTCCTACGTCAGGGGACATTCCCTCGATGTCGACTTATACGCCGACTGGTTTTGTTAGGGTTAACAAGCAGTTAGTGTGTTAGGACCGCTCCCGTTCCTGTCAACTTTACATCTTGTGGACAACTTCAACCCTTAGTAAGTAACCCACGTTTTGTTCTCATTAATGGTTTTTGAATTTTATTCCCTTATAGACTGGTCTTTAAAACGACGATTTTTTAAAGATCTTAATTGAATCACTGCTGAGAAGTATTTGTTAGACAATTTGGTGTTGTCTTCAGCCCAAATTATTCCAACACCTTTTCTTCTTCAATTATGTATTGTGGTGTTTACAAATATTTCATGCGCACGTACATCCGAGGCGGAGCGTACGTCTACTTATTTAAGTGCGCCCTATGACTCGATGTTGTGCCAAGTTTTTGCCTTATTGATGGGTTCAGAATCTTGCTTTGTATAGACTAAGTCAAAAATGAGAGTAAACAAGAAGACAACGGTAAAGAACCGCTAAAAACCAGCCTATGGGTACAAGAACAGCGAAGGTCAAGTACTTCTAGTTGGCAGCGAAGCACTCAAACATGCGGACGGCGTGATACACATCGTGTCCAAGTACTATCCCGGTGTTTCGATAGCAATATAGAACAAAGTCTAAAGCAGACAAATTAGGATACGTTTCCTGTTTTGCTTAAATACCTATTACCTTCGAAGTTTTTCACGTATAAAGTGACCTCAAATGTTTCAAATGCTTTTTGTCGCTTGGTGTTACAATCCGTTCGATTATTTTGTTATCAACAACACACTCCATTTTTCACCCTTGACTGTCAACTTCAATGCTTTACCGTTCAAATAAAAAATTATTTGCCAGACCAATGGACATCAAGAGTTACTGCAGGCGGTACCGCAGAGAAATAAAATGTGGAAAATTTACAGGAAGAGCTTGGCAACTGTAGTTCGGTCACATAATAGAGGCCTTTTACAATACTCGCAGATAATATAGCAGTTGTCTCACGCGCTGATTGCCCACTAGAGTTGTTGTTCGTTGTGGAGGATTGTAATGGATAAACTTCTCAACTCAGTGAAGAAATGAATCGTAAGAGTTGTTGCAACCAATGTATATTTGGAGCTGTTGCAACCACTTCCTGAATTTCCGAGAGCAATACAGGAACATATGCTTTGATTTCAACTCAGAGAACCACAGTTTTGTCCTTAATTGCACAACATTCCCCAAGGCGATGCTTGAACTTACAGACAACGCATTGAGTAGCGGTGGCTGGGGGGTGTTGTTAGAGAAGCAGCCGCTTTATGTGTGCCTTTTGACTTTTGTTGTCTGCGAACGTTCTTAAGGCAACTTTGGTCTTGGTTTTTGAGTTCGTGTTGTCCTCAGTTCATATCATTGCGGAAGTTTGTCTATTACGTCGTGAGCATCGGCCTTCTCCTTCGACCAATCGTCGAAGTCAAGGGATGTTGACTGCATCCAATATTTCTCAGCAGTGAAGAAGGACCAAGACTCCTTCATATTGAATGACAACTTTTGACTGCACAGCCGTGACATAGAATAAGGCACTCATTTGGGACAGAGTTATACGAAAGTGACCAGAAAATTCCGAGCAGACTTGAAATAGTAGCCGAATAGTTTATAATGTTATCAGATTATAATGTTGCTAGAGTAAAAACCGCGGAGTCTGCCTAAACCCGCACTGGCAATGATCTAAGACTTACCAAATTTCTGCTCCAGAGATTTAAGTGCGGCTTTGTAAGTGAGGCTAGAGTATGCGAACTCGGCCACGGGAGTTGTTCCATGTGACAAGAGTTTAACGGTGTGTTAACTTGACGTCAAACGTCAAGGACTGCTAGTCGATAGCACTTTTAAATTCCCCGTACCACTCACACCACTGCAAAGGATTATCATTGTATTGCGACGGTTTCCATTTCGGCTTGGTCTTCTTGCCCGTAATTGCTTCAGACAACTCTGGCGTGTGAAACGTAGGTGCCATATTGGTTTTAGTAGTAAAATGAATCAACGGAGGGATTACTTCCTTATTGATGCTCAATTTTCAGACCGTCATTTTTTAGGACTTTCATAATGCGGTGGCCGTTGGTGTTCTCAACTTTATTTCAATGCAATTCAATACAGTTTTTTAATCGATTGTCAGATTTGTTGTAGAGAACCTGGTCTTCAGTTTAGATGTCCTTGATTTTTTATTAAATATTTTTTTTACTTTCAGTATTCAGCTTTGAACAATCATCTTCTTTTGGGTATTTTGTTGACCGGACAGGAAAAGAGAACAAAAAATTTAGGATGTACTAAGCTTGAAAAAACGGGACTGATTGCAAGAAGACTCCTATATAGTTTTTCAAACTCCTATATAGTTTTTCCTATATAGTTTTTTGTCCTATATAGTTTTTCAAGCAGAAAAAACTCCTTTATAGTTTTTCAAGCAGAAAAAAATGCATTTTCAGAAAATTTAAAGGCCCGGACAGCGTTATGTTAAAAGTCAGAGAGCAGTTCCATGAGCCCTAGAGCATCAAGAAATATATCTCAAACTTTTAGAAGATTGCACACTCAATCTCTTTTTGTTTATAATTCTGCGAAATGATAAAACGTAATACAGAAATTGAGAAATGATATTGTGAAATTCTTAAGGTTATTTTGTTTGCTCTAGCTGCTAATGGTGCTGCTGGAAACGACACTTGATTAGTGGGTGCCTAGAGTACCTTATGGCGCCCCTACTTGAGACGCAAAAAATGATATGACATCGAAGCATTATTTCAAGGAAGTGTATTAAAATCTAACAGGTTTGTAGTAAAGAGAGCTTTTGCAGAACTCAAGAAATAAACATTATCAGCAGCCAATAAATCATTCGTTTTGTGTTACTTCTCCCATTCATTAACATTGAAAAGATCACAGACAAAAAAAATCGTTAAGCAAAGTGTAAAGCCAATAAAACTGGCCTGCAGTGTAATATAAGTTGTTGATGTTTACACATCTGGATAAATTTAGTGTTCAACATTTTTTATGCTATCACCACTTTTTTGTTCAGACAATTATTGATTTTTTGAAAGCATTCAAGAATTTATGTGCTATCAAATTAAAACTCTGTGCAAAAAGAACTGTACAACAAAGCAATTTCTCAGTTTCAGAACTCATGAATTAAGACTTTTTTCAAAAAACTTTTGCAACCATTTTTCAAACTAAATTTTGATCAAACTTAGCTAAAATTTGGTCAAAAATCAATCAATTCAGAAAATTAGCAATTTTTCGAGAGTCTCCATGAAACAAAAATATTTATCGTTTCATAAATGCCTCAGTCTCGAAAAAAAGTACAAAATATTGAGTTTTCTGAGAAAAAAATCAAAGACAATTTTCAAAAAATTTCTCGACATTTTTATGTGTTTTTACGCGCCTCATCTTTTCAGTCAGCTATTAATACGTTCCCAGCTCAAATAATTGGTAGCAGTCATTTTGAATAATTCTTCATTCTGTTTGAGATCAGTCTTCATAATAGCTTTAAATAAGACTTCATGATTTCGAGATCAATTTAATATAAAATTTGCCGCTTTGCTCTCACATCACTAAAGCAGAATTGAAGAACAGTTTGAAAAAACAATTAGCTTGAGGGCGCACACACCTGCTGTTGCAGTAAGAGAGAGAAAAAAAACTTTCGCACGTTTTTATTGACGAGCGGTGTTTTGACTGCTGCTTTACTCTTATCAGCTTTTGATTATCAAATTTCTAAACAACCGTTATTGGAAAAGTAACTATTCAGTTCTATAATCTATTAGATTCAATTCTTTGAGACACTTTTTATGATTCTGATTTTTTTTGCTTAGAAAACAAACACATGTTTTTGAGTCATTTTGGATGTAAATTAGATCTACTTCTCCTATTCATATTGTTGTTTGGCGATGCGCAGGATCATCATTGAAGAAATTAGGTAATGTAAAGAAACGCTATTTGTTCAGCAGTTCTTTTGCTTAGTGTCATGGATTTATTCCTGTTTAAAGCCATTTCTTCCAAAAAAGAACTTTGAATTTTTTTTTCAAATTTGTCCTGATCTTTTTTCTCTTTTTTCCTCTTAACCAGGAAAATAGTACTGCGTATCCTTTGTTTTGTTTCTATAATTGTAATCCAGGTCTTTTCGTGTTATGTTTCCTATTTTTTCAAACAGATTGATTCGTTTTGCTTGCTTTTTCCGCTTTGGTACATAACTGCCTGAATTCATATTCATATTCACTGTAGGATATTAAATTTCTTCCAACAGCATGTGGGTTGTAAAGTAGAGATTTTAAAGAGCTGTTGTGGTAAAATAGTGAATACTTGAGAAATTTTTTCAATTGCAAACCTTTTTTCAGTTTCCATTACTGCGCATTTTCGAAATAAAATCTCTAGAAGCAAGTTGAAACGGAAAGAGTTTCTATGATTAAACTTGACGTATATCTTCTGTTTCTTTGACGTTTTTGGGGTTCGAATTCAGTTATCTAGAGAAAATATGAAAACATTTTAGCTTTTAAACTACAGCCACTTTTGCAAATCTTTTTGACCAATATGTTCTCTCTGAAACAACTAGAACGAGTTAATATAAACAGTCAACTTCAAATCGGAAGCCATCATTTCGACTTCAGAGTTGTGAAAAATTCTTGAACTCTCAATTAGTTATAAACAGAGGCTGATGAAACATAATCAAAATGTTCAGTACTGAAAAAAGACAAATTGTTTAGGGCAAACGCGTTTCAGGAAAACTCTTTGTACAATATTTATCAATAATATAAGTGCAGCAAAGTATTCTTTCGTTATTGAAGTTTTCTCAAGCTTTTTGATCGTCTGACAACTCAAATATTTTTTCCCTTTATCTTCAAACTAGCTAAATGACATTAATTTTTTTTCGCAGCAGCTTGATATAACCCAGATATTTTTGATTGATATGGTACATCTTATGCTTTCACTAAGGTGAGAACATATTGTGCCACGCAAAGTGAGCCTTCTGGCTGCTTTTTAAATTGAAAGCCATTCTAATCTTAAAACTTATCTTGAAATTTTAATAAATTACGTCTGCCAGTCCATGCGTCAAAAATTGTTGCATTGTTTTATTAAAAAGCGCGATGGCTGAATTTACGTTTACAAAAGACCTTCAGCTTAGAAGCGTTTTATATTAACTTCTGCTGAACAGATTTTACGTGTTCGATGTCAAGCAAGAAACTAACACAAACTTTGATATATAACATTCTGTAACATAACATCAACAACGAGAAGTTCGGATTAGTAAGGCTACATGAACTGCTGTTCATAGAGCTGAGTAAATGCAAATTACAATGAAAGGTATAAAAGGTTCATCAATTGCTCTTCTATTGTACCACAAACAACTATTATTCTTCTGAATGTTTGATAAGTAAAAATGCCGAGACCAAAACAAATAGTTCTACTTATTTTTGCATTTCTAATAATTGTAACTCAAATTGAAACAGTGAAAATCTTGATATTTTCGTCCTGTTTTACAGGACATACAACACCAACAGTCGGAATCGCTCGATCACTTTTAGCTAGAGGTCACAATGTCGAATTTTTGACCAGCGCTGATTGCTGTGATTCGAATATTTATCCCTACTTACAAGCAAAAGTTAAATGCACAAGCAGACCTATTACCTCCAAAGAGGGTTTCACCGCTAATAACCCAATTGAAGCTTTGGTGGAGATAAGCGAAACAGTTGCTGAAAACGGAACGTTGCTTGCTTTTGAAGAGGTCAGTAACTACTTGACTCAAAATCCTGGCTACGATGTGGTAATGGCAGATTATTTTCTCCTTGGTGGAACGTTGGCTGCGAAAAAACACAAAATTCCTGTTTTGACAAATTATATCGGCTCCTCATTTTTTCCGCTGGCTGAAGATACGACTGAAAATGAAGCTGTTTTATACTTTCCCGAATCTTTGATGCCGCAATTTGTGATTGACTTCCTCCAATTTTTGGGTGCCTACGTTTGGCATAAAAGAACTTCAGAACACATTTCAGAAATGATCACAAAAATCGATGAAAAGCTCAACATGCCGACAAATGTGAAAAATGTTGGCTTGACATTTAATTTACCACATAGTTATCATTATTACTTTTCCACCTTTGTTCATTTTGGACCAGCCGAGGTTTTTGCAGTTAAGAAAGCACACATTGCTAAGAAGACAAATGTACACTATGTTGGCTATGTTCCACATGACGAGTCTTTCGGCATTCTTGACTCAAAAGTCCTCGATTTCGTCCAGAAAGCCAAACAGCCGGTTGTTTACATGTCGCTCGGAACTGTCTTTAGGATGGATTTGGACCAGCTGCAAAGCTTCTTGAGAGATTTGTCGAATCAAAAAGAATACACAGTAATTTGGTCTGCTACGAGTTTTTATTTTGATACACTGAAACAAATGAATCTTGACAGAGATAATTTCATGTTGGTTACCAATGTAGCACAATTGGACCTGCTCTCTCATGAAAAAGTAGTGGCTTTTATGACGCATGCAGGTAATCAAACAGCCCATATGAAAAATTAGGGTCTATGAATTGTTTCGAAATTAATATGGAATTTTTTTTCAAATCCCCGACGTTGAACCAATGGAATTTTAACCTTTAATTTCAATGATTTAGCGTATTTTTTGAAGTTTCCAAATTGTGGAATCGAAAAATTTAAACTGTAGAATTGTTGTGTTTCAAGCGATTACAGTTTTTCATGCCCGACAAAGGCACTAATTATGGAAATTTGCTTTGCTCAAAAAATTTAAAAAGAACAGCTTTTTTCAAATTAAACAACGGGAAGAGTTTAGGGGGTCTTCAAGTCACAGCTAAGCGGGTATCTGGGACACAAAAGAAAACTTGAACTTAATTTTGAAGACGTGAAAAAATAATTGTGATTGACTCATCTCTCGTTCATCTCTTTTTAAGGTGGAAACTCTTTGACCGAAGGCATATACACTCAAACTCCAATGATTGTTTTCCCTGGCCTCGGAGACCAACCCTCGAATGCCAAAAAGTTAGTTGGTGCTGGATTGGCTTTGCCACTCAAAGAATTGACATACGCAGAAATATCTCTCAAGCTTGGAAAACTTCTAGAACCTCCAGTGTATCTCAAATTCAAGGCTGAATTGGGGAAGAGTAAAGATTACATGACGTCACTCGGAGGGTATGAAAAAGCAGCTGATATTGTTGAACAAGTTCAAAAAGGAGAGATTAAAGTTATGGAAAATCCGCCGAGGCTTTTTAATGTTGGGGAATTGCTTAGAAAACAATTTTATATGTACGTTGGAATCGCATTATTTGTATTGTTCTCATCAGTGTGGGGAATCTACAATTTTTGCTGCAAGAAATTGATGAAGGCCAAAAAAGAGTGAACACGATTAGTCCAACAGCTATTCAGAAATAACTCAAAATTTGACAACTATGAAAGATAAACTTCTTCGCTTCTAAAAAGTGACCTTTTCTGGAAATGTATCTTTATCTATAAACTGGCATCAGTGTTCGCACCAATTTCAACTCATTTTTGTTTTCATATGTTAATGAATATGGAGCTCGCGAAACTGCTGGATATGTAAGTTCAAGAAAATGACAATCTTTCAAGCTCTTTAGAAAGTTATAAAAGGTTTTTGAACCTTAGTGGAAAGAAATTTCTTTTGGAAAGTCATACCAGGAAAAAAACTTGGCCATAATTCTGTTTGTTTTTGCGAGAAATTCATTCAAGTAGTTTGCGAGTTCAGTTTATTTTTAAAGCATAACTTACTTTGTCGATTTGCAGTTGGAGCTCTAATTTCAGATGTAATAGCTAGAATTTCAATACAATAAGAAACACCTTATAAACTTTTTATACAAGGTAAAATTTGGAACTCATTTTTATATAGTAAGTTGCCTAGTGCTTGTAGGGGGGGGGGTCCGGACCCCCCCTACAAGAAATTTTTCCTCTGAAAAAGTGAAATCTTGTAATTTTTTCAGAGTGTAAGGCAAACTACTATACTTTTCAGCTATTTCCATTTCATTTTGATGGTTCATGTAAATTGAAACTTGGGAATTGGGTTTTGGTGGTTTTGAATTCATGTTTTGTGCGCGATTGAGGGTAAAACTTTAAATTGGGATTTTATTTAGTTTGGTGAGCGGGGAAATGTTTGGACTTGTCAAAGATTTGTTTACGGCGTGGAATTTACGAGGAACGGAATCAAAGGGAATTAAATTTGTGGAAATTTAATTTAATGCTTAGACAAAATCAAATCTGAATGTTTTTAGGGGCTTTGAAATTATATTGCGGTAGTGAGGGAAAATGTTCAAATTACGATTAAAGACAAATTGTGTCGGTGAATGGAAGGCTTCAAGGGGGCTATTTGGGGACCGAATTAACTTGTCTGAGTCAGTGTGGTATGGAATATTTTGTTATGGAATGTCTGGAACTATTCCTATTTGCCTACAGTAAAGAAATGAGGGTTTGAAACTTGAAGTTTGGAAGTTATAAATATTCGATCTCCATTTTAAAGTCTCTACTTAAAGCGCTACGAGCTCAATCTATACAATTTGCTCAATGCTTCAGTGAAATGCATATTTGCAAAATTTGTGACATTTATTTTGACAAAGATCAAGAAAAAAACGCCCGTTTTTCCCATCATCACCCTGATATATAACTAAAATTTTGTACTTTATGTTGCAAATCTGTTTTTTTCCTCCCAGAACTGAAAGCCCATTTAAAACACAAGTCATACCTCCAGCCCAACCCTTTATACGACTATCGTTCTCTTGCAACTGGTAAAGTTCCCGATCAAACTTGTCCCTTTTGTAAGGAGGTCTTTTATTATAAACTTGAATTGGAAGAGCACCATTTAAAAAACAAGTGCTTGGGTGACAAGGTGCGAAGCCTCTTCAGGAGGAAAACGGGACAGAGATTCTAAAGTACGTTTCCTTTTTTAACTTCTGAATTGAAGAAAACAGTTTCTTAACACTTTACTTTGCATATTTTTAACTTTCCTTTCTTTTAAAGATGTACTAATTAAACTATACAAAGCAGCAGTATTATTCAAACTGAGTCAGAATCATAAATAACAATACGTTGGCGTTTAGTAGAAAAAACTGGTGAGTCTATATTACTTTGAACTTCTTCCTCCTCAATTATTTGCGGTCGACTAGTGCTGGGTAAGTTTTTTTTGCTCTCATCTCTTCTTTTGATTTTCTTTTTTCTCTGTTTGATTACTGACAAAGGCGTGTAATCATCGCTGGTAGAGGGACTGGTGTCAGCTCTCTCGCTTTCTTCAGCTTCTGTCAAAATAAAGGGGTTATGGGGAGTCTCATGGTCAGACTCATCGCTCATTTCAGAGAGGTTAGTTAAGTCAACAACGTCTTCAAGTTCCTCTTTTGAATAGGTGCGCTGATTGAAACGGGGATCAGGGGTTCCCCATCCAGACGTTTCCCCACCCTCGGTTAAATTGAAGACGTTAATATCCTCTTCTGATTCGATTCCCCAATCGGGCTCTTCACATATTTTGTTTGAAATGTACTCATCTCGAAGAGAGAAATGGCCAAAAGGCAATGTTGTTTTCCGGTCAGCATTTATGTATCTCTTATCGTCGTACGCACTCAAGGCAATTTTGTTCACACATACAGTTTCTAGCTGATGTTTTGTCGAAGCAATCTTTACATATTCGAGTCTGACAAGTTCACCAGTTTCGAGGGTTTTTTTGAACAGCTCATGGTGGAGTTTTGACTGAGCAAATTTCTTGGTGCCCTTAGCAGTCATTTTTTCGAAACCGCCAGCAATAAAAGAATAAAGTTTTGGTTTGAGTGCGCAGAACTCTTCAATTGGTGCTCCAGCTAATTCATCTTTAAACTTTAGCACCAGTTTTTCATTAGACTGATCATATAGGGGGTGGTTTTTTGGGAGATTAGAGAGATCAAAGTGTGCAATTAGGTTTGGGTTTTTAGATAGATCATCGTAAAAGTTACCCGTTTGTACTTTGTAGATAAAACTGTCCGTGTCAGAGTATAAAAGATGGCATGATGTTTCTTTTTTCATCACATTATAATGGAAGTCCATCATGAGATTTGGACAGTTCCAAAGTACATGCGCCCACTATGGTTGGCTTGTTCCACATTATGTTCTGTTTCTTTTTGGTAATGAGCGACAGATTTTCGTCAATAACTTTTATAGTGCTAATGACACCTTCAGATGTAACTTTTAAAAGTTTGTCTTCAGTGCGGACAAAAGTTACAGTAACTCGATTCCTTAAACTTTCACAAATGTCGAATTCGTCATTAGCTTGAAGAAATCCTGGTCAAGTTTTGATGTTGCTTCTTGTCGCCTTTGGGTATTTAATTCAACATAACTTGATAACCACTTTGATTGTTGGAACTTGATAGCTTTATGAATCCTTGTTACTATAATACCTTGTTCAACAAAGAATTTCAGGTTTCTGAAATGGGTAACGTAATGAGACTTAGGATGAAATGTTTGTCTGAGTTTATTTGTTTTTTTTTGTTGCTGAAACCTTCAGTGCGTTTTTCATTTGGGTCTGGTACTCACTGAGCTCCAACGGGTCAATTGGTTGTTTGTCAGAAATGATTGGGAAATCCAAATGCTTCTCATGAATCGCATCCGGATATTCCAGGTCCACTTCAACAACAAACCCAATCTCTCCATTATCGTCGGTTTGGAGAATTTCCTCAAGAGTTATTTCGGTTACCAACTCGAACGCTTTCTCAGGTAGTGGATAGTTGAACATAACCCCGCCATAAAGATTATTTGCATCGATATAAATGATCGATGCCAGTTCTTTTGACTGATCATAGTTGGGCAGTGAAGGACTGTTAGCCCTTTCTAGCCTTGAGCTGAATACTGATGCCACCCCTCCACGGATCATTCTTTCAGTCATATCAAGGAGCTCGCGGTCAATCAAAAGCTCAAGTTGTGGTTGGCACACTTTAAGACATGCGCTGCGTGAGAGATTTGAGGCGGTGTAAAATTGCGCGCAGTCAAGCGACTATGTTTTATAGCACACAGACCTCAACTCCTCAAACCAACATGCCAGTTGCAGAACGTCTCCAGTGAGGTACAGCTCTAGAAATTGCTTTAGGTTCTCACAATTGAATTCTCTGAAAACTTTTTTCAGCTGATCAAGTTCCGCATACGTTATGTCGATGCTGTTATCCTTCAGGCTGTTTTTCCAGTGTCCTTTACCAGGAAGTTCGAGGTCGTTTAGTTTGTCAAAACTATCTACATAAGAGTAGGGAAAGTTTCCTTTGTGTTTTAGCAGCTCACGTTGTTCATGACTATATCCACGATAAAAGTGATCCAAGATTGTGAATTTGTCATGTGGCAGAGTCTGTACTAATTTACTCAGGCTGCTGGGCATGAATTTGAAACTGTCAATGAATCGTAAGTACTCATAGATAGCAACTTCATCTCGTTTTCGCCTTCTAGTCTCAATGTATACACCATAGTTCAAAGCAATGAACTTTTCATCGTTCGTGGGTATCACTTCAATCTTTACATTTGCTGTTGCGGAGTGCAGGGTTTTAACAATGTGATGAAGATCATAGTTCATCATATTATGAGCAATAACTGGCGTATAATCAAGTGTTCTGCGCTTCAAGTTACACTCATTGTGAGCATAACCTAGAAATTGTCCCCGAAATTGGCAACGATCCAGAACTTTTTCATCATCAGTTTCAAAGGGAACATCGTATTTCCAACAACATGTATGAAATGTTTTTGAAGGTGGTTTTCCAATGAAGATGGGATACTTCCTCTTCTGATGATAAAAGAATTTTGCTAGCTTCTCGATCTTGGACAAAAATCTCTCCATGCAGGACCTGTATAGATGTCAAAGTGTATATGTTCAGGGTTTTCTCGCTCTATGACCATTAAGCAATAACTGCATGGTAAATGTTTCTCTAAAGCATGAGTACTGGAGACATTTGGATGATTTTTCACTGTTGCTACTGGAACTATCAATGATTCAAGGTCCAAGTAAATCACAAAGGGTGAAAACCACCTCGCAGCAAAATTTTTGAATGTCACTTTGTTTTTCGTTAAACTAGGCATAGTTATTTGTAGCGAATCTTGTTCGAGACATTTTTGCTGATGTGTGTTGAAGTATTCAATGGAAGAACAAATGTGGAAACAGTTTCGACACAGATGACTTCTTTCACGATATTCTTTTCCACTAATTTTTGAGATGAGTTTGTGTTAGTTTACTATCAAAACATAATGGTAAGTTTCTCCATTGCTGAGTAGAAGTAATTCAAGAAGGAACGGATAATTTTTTCCAGCGGAGAGTCTCAAAAGCAGCAGTTGTTTTGACTCATACCTAAAAACAATTTTTTTTGGAGAGCTTTAGTTAGTGAACACGGTTTTTTATTTTTTTTTACATCAATTACTTTCATTAGCTGGTTCTTTTTTTTAAAAAAATTTTTGTGTGGATTTTTGGATAACTTTTTCAAAGAAGTGGAGTTACCTGAAAACGTTGACTTGAACTTCGTTTAAATCCTCGAACTTCGAATTGTCCAACAGGCTCATCGGCATATCAAATTCACCAATCGGTTGCTTTGCTGAAGGGTTCTCGCTGCTATATGTCAAAATATTTGTCCTGGGTCTGAAGCAGGGTCTAGGTGGTTCCAACTTCTCTTTCAAGTAGACAAGATGATACCCAGCAGTGAAACAGTACAGAAAGCACTTGTCATCATTTGCGTTGTGTATGTTCAGGAGATTGGAGTCTCTCCTCAATGGATGGTTATCCGGAAAAGGTATGAAGCTGCTCCCCCTCACTGGAATATAACGCACCAGATTGACCGTGATTTTGTCAATTGTCTGCAGCTGCCATCCGCTTCCATAGCTTGAAAAAGAAACCAGCTTCGAAACTATGTTGTCCACAATTCCTCAAAAACGGTATCAGTTATACCTGTGTAGTATACCGTTGTTGTATTCGTGTTGAAGTAGACGCTGAGTTTTTCTGGTTCCTCTTCTCCAGGTTTTTGAAGGGTCATCTCAACCATCAGTTGCATTTTTTGAGGGTACTGATTGGTGTGTTTTCTGATGATTTCTTCAATCTCGTTTCGTTTTCTGAACAAATATTTCATGATGTCTAGATCGTTACTGGTAGGATGAAGTTCATAGTAGTTGATACCCCCCTTGATTGAGCTGACAACTGGCGTTGCGGGGCTCGATTCAACTGGATCCATTTCGTAGACTGGAAGACCGTGTTCGTTGTTTATGTGACGGGCAACGTCAAACTTTGACTGAAAGCCCATACGATATGCATAACACACTTTCAGAATGGGTTGGTGATGAGAAACCTGTGCATGTTTGCGTAGGGAGGGCAAACTTTTCACTTGTTCTGAACAACTGAAACAGCTGAACGTGGGCACGTTTGGATGAATGTCATGCTTCCTTAGCAAATGCTTGTTCAGTGCTCGTCTATCAGACAGTTGAGCCGGACAGTTTGTGCATTGCAGAGGCATTCTGACAGAATTGATTGTATTTTGGGATTATGTTGTTTTTTAAAGCTAATTGATCAAGATTGTAAGAAATGGTAATTAAACTAGAAACTGCTTTATAAAAGTTGAAACAATGATAGAAAATTGTTTTATAAAAGTTGGTTTGAATTTGATAAAGAAAATGTTTAGAGAAAGGTTGTTTCAGAAGCAATAGGAATTGTCAAAGATCCAATGTATTCAAGACTCGTAGTTTGAGTTTTATTTTGCAAGAATTTGATAAGTATTTTGAGAAAGTGTTCGCACACACGTTTAGAGACAGTCAACGGAGCAAAGTGAAAGTTAGAGAAATACAAATTTACACGCTGCTCCCAGTAACGCCTAAACAGATCAAATGTCAAACATTATCTTCCGTTGAAAGGTCAATAATAGTTAAATTACTAATACATTAGCTCAAAATTGTACCAGTGAATTTCGTTTTTTTTTTGCATTTCGGTATCAAACATTGAAATCAGATTCTTATATATCTTATCTGGTTCCGTTATAAGTATGGGTTGGCGCAAAACATGATAAACTTGAGCAATTTTATAGTTTAGTTTCCCTAAGCATTTAACCAAAGTTGAATTTCTGCATGTTTTATTGAATATTCAACCTATGTATAATTACCAAACATTTTGAACACTCCTATTGATCAAGTATACAATTGAAATTGTGCCTGACCTCTCCAACGCCCACTTTGCTATGAACAATTTGTTTATTTCCCAGATTTGATAATGTTTTATATCCCAAATATTGAATAAAACTCTGCGCTACTTGACGAGATTATCAAAATTTGCCCAAGTATTAAAGAAGGTGTGATCAAGAACAAAGTATGAACCGTATCTTATTAGGGGGGAACCGAAATGGTCAACAAAGTTTCCAAATGAGTTGATTTGTCTTCAATGAATTGTATACAACGAAAAAAGTTAAAACAATTTTCAGCTGATGATCTGTTGTGAAAAAAATTTTTCTTAGGAACAAATAATTGCTTCCAATCGACTTCCAACACAATGTCATGAGCACTCAGAGAAAATTTCCAAAATCGTTAATCAAGTTTTTGAGATTTTACCAAAAATTTGCCAAAAAAATTGTTTTTTTCATTAAAAATCTACAATCAGCTGATGATCTGTTATGAAAAAATTTTTTCTTAGGAAAAAATAATTGCTTCCAATCGACTTCCAACACAATGTCATGAGCGCTCAGAGAAAATTTCAAAAATCATTAATCAAGTTTTTGAGATTTTACCAAAAATTTGCCAAAAAAATTGATTTTTTCTTTAAAAATCTACAATCAGCTGATGATCTGTTATGAAAAAATGTTTTCTTAGGAAAAAATAATTGCTTCCAATCGACTTCCAACACAATGTCATGAGCGCTCAGAGAAAATTTCCAAAATCATTAATCAAGTTTTTGAGATTTTACCAAAAATTTGCCAAAAAATTGATTTTTTTCATAAAAAATTTACAATCAGCTGATGATCTGTTATGAAAAAATTTTTTCTTAGGAACAAATAATTGCTTCCAATCGACTTCCAACACAATGTCATGAGCGCTCAGAGAAAATTTCCAAAATTGTTAATCAAGTTTTTTAGATTTTACCATAAATATGCAAAAAATTGACTTTTTTTCAGAAAAAAATGTTCGAAAATACTAAAATTTGCCCAAAAATTATTATAATATTAGTTGGTCTGTAGTAAGTCATTTGATTGAAATCAAAGTGTTTTAGTAGAAGGCTTTAAGCGAGGATGAATTGGTATTTCAAAAATGGAATAACTTACATATTTTCTGTGGTTTTTGATATTTTTTTCCAAAATAATGAAAATTTATTGTTGTTCATTCTTTTTTCTTCAAATTTTTTATATTAAAGTGGTTTGTTTGAACCTAGCTCACATTGAGCCGATTGACTCTAGTTATAAACAATTCTACTTTATTCCATAACCTGTGCGTTTAAGTTTTCTGTTTTGAAGATTTAAGGATTTCTTGCATTCAGCCAAATTTGGTTAAAACTCTGTTGTTATAAAACCAAAAACAAGAAATTTAAATTTATCTGAGATCAAGTAAATCAGTTTTTGGGAAACTTTAACACAACACACATTAGATTTGGAAACTACTGAACCTTTTAGTTTCAATATATTGACAAATTCTTTATGAAATACTTCCAATTTTAAAAACAATTACACGCTCACATGTTGAATTATTGCTTTTCACTTTGTATAAAAATCAAACTTTTTTGACCTACAAAATCCAGTAGTGCATACAGTGTTGTACATAACTTTCTAATGTTTTTGCCAAAGAGCAGAAGATAACTGTGTTAACTGAAATTGTTCCAGTTTTAAGAAAGTTTTCTGTTAGTCTGAGTTTTCAAACAGCTCTCTCACACGGGTCGATGATTTTCTTTTCTTTGGAGCATTGATGGTCTCCGGGTTCTCTGTGTTCACCGGTGTAATTTCAATAGTGCTGGCTGTATCCTGATTTTCTTGGTTGTGTTGAGTTTTCATTGGAGTTTCAAAGTTAGTACCTGACAAGTTGCTCCAGAGACCACTGAAATTTTCTTGAGAGCTGCTAGTGCAATTTTTCATATTTTCAAAGAGAGATGGGCTGGTTGCTGGGGATACAACTGGACTCGGATCAATCGCTGGAGTAACTGCTGGTGTTGGTGCTGAGGGCGACTCAAGTGATCGAGGTAGTCCCCATAAGTCAGCATGATCATCGCAAGCTTGGGTAACACCTAGTTGGTTCTCAAAGAATGGAACTGTATCACAGTCGTATTTGTACAAAATTTTCTTGACCGGAGCAGGTAAATTAACTATATCGTAAGCCACAAGAGGATCCTCCAGTTTCGAGGGAGGAATAATACCACCTGACGTGATGTACGATCCTTCGATCGAATCTGATGACGGTTTATCAGGAAGTTGAGATAGAAAATTTAGAAAGATTTTTGGAATCATGCAATGTTGTTGGGTATTCCAAACATCCTTCTCATTGAATTTCTTCTGTTGTATGAGGACAATAAAATTTTCGTAAAAAGTTTGATACACAATTGTCCGTTCCCAGGAGCCTTCGCTTTCACACAGAATATAAAAAGACATTTCTAGATATTTCAGTTTTGGTGAATTTTGTATTTTTGGGAAAATCAGAAATTGAAACAAACAGTTCAAAGAATTCAAGAAATAAATGGAGCAGATGGTTTGCTGTTATTCAATCGCAAGTAAAAAAGGGAATGAGTGGGTTACCAGAATTCAGTTCACAACTTAAAGAGTTGGAAGTTTGTACTCATGTGATTAACTTAGTAGGTAAACTGGAAAAACATAAAACTACAGAAGTTTTATTTGTCTTAGTCGTGCTGGTCTTGGCATGGGTTTTATGACTGATAATAAAGTAAACACATGAAATTTTTTTAGTTAGAGCTATTAAATAAGAGTTGTGCTCCATGGTTTACTGTTCAAAACCTAAGGTTACAAGTGTCTTTCATTAAAGATTAGCGCTGAATGGTGAAATGAACATACATGTAATCCGTCTGACCCTGTTTTATGACCTTAAGCGGACTGCTCTACGTACAATGTGTGTGAAAGAGCACATGTGGTTCTAAAACGCTAATCAGTACCATGAAACAATTATTCTCCTTAATATTCGCCCTTTACAAAACTCTTATCAGTTGAACCATTCTATTTTTAACACCATGTAAAAATTGTTGAGTTTTACTTTCACCAGGGGAGACATTATACACTATTTCCTGAAGAAGAACAGTTGAACAAATTTCAAATTTCAACAAAAACAGAATGCCATTTACAGCTGAAAAAGACGCCGAGTTTGGAGACGCTCATTTTGACGTTTCTAAGAATGAAAAACGCTTGATTCGAGTCACGCTCAAAACATATGAAAGAACAGGAACTTATATCTTCCTAAAATTATTCAAAAAGGGTAAACATGACTATGAATTTCAACAAAGAATAACCCTGACTTTGGAAGAGTTTGAAAAATTGTCAAAGAAAAGTCCAAAAATTCGAGCGGCTGCTCAAAACTCAAATGACATTGATTCAACAACTAAACCAACCCCGGCAAAACGACCAAAGTTAAAGCAAAAAGACGACGAACACGAATTATCTGATCAAGAGTAAATTGTAAAGAAAATGGTGGAAGCTATGTACGAGCGCTCACCTGCTTACTTTAAACAATTTCAAAAAAACTTTACGTTTTTCGTTTCAGAAGTAAAAACATCTTCAATGTTTGCCCGGAATTACGCTGTTTGCATGCATTTTGAAAACGGCTATTGTGAATTGTTACCCTCTAACCATTATCATGTGTTGTTTGATGTGTCTGACGTTTCTACGGAAATATTAAAACGAAATAAGCTTTATGCAGTTCCTTGCTTGTACACAACCTTCAAAACTTTTTTTTCAAACGGAGCTACAGTGGAGCCAACTGGAGAGATTTTCGAAAAACTCAAACTAGCTGTGGAATACAATGGTTCAGCGCCGCCGACAAATGGAGAAGCAACCAGCATTCAGAAGCACTTACCAAATTTGAGCAGTGCCTTGAGCAAAAATTACCGTCCAAGTGGAATAGTTGGTTACAAATCTCTGGATAATGCTGAGAAAACATTGAATCAGCTATTACAAACTGACCGGATATCAACTGAACTCTAAAGAGATTTGAAAACATTTTGTATGGTCCTCATTCTGGTGCTTTTTGTCAAATAATGGATATTTTTGTGAGTGGCTATGGAAAGTTAGATATTGACAATGATGTTTTGTGTGTACGCTTAGTTTTTGAAGGAAAAATAAAGTTTTGAAAAAAAATTTTATTTCATCAAATCATGTTAGTAGTGTTAGAGCATCATATGAAGCGCAAAACGCATCAATTCAACATCACTCATTTTTACAATTTCTTTTCCACCAAAAAGATAATGAGCAATATAAATACAAAATAAGCCACACAATATTGAGTTGGTTTTTGAATTGGCTGGTTTTTTAGCAATTCATATACAGTTTGGATATTACCAGCAGAGGAAACAAGTCTGTTGTGCAAATGTTTATATGAAGTTAGATTTTGTCCCAAGGGATCCGCAAAAATATAATCTCCGTTCCTTCGACAAATAAGTATCCAATGTGTTCCAATTGATTGAGAAGTTGACACATTCACAATAATGAAACTGTTCTGAGATAAGTGCAGCGGAAAATTGTCAGCTGCAAACACACCATGAAACTTGTACTTCAAACGTTTACATCCTTGATCGAGGTTGTTTATTTCATCTTCATACATCAATTTGTAAGAATATGATTTTTCGAAACTCTACCTGCAGAGTCGATAAAAATTGTACTTGCTTTTTCCCCAATTATGAAAATTTCAATATTACTGGGCAACGCGGCTGAAAACTTAACCTCAATTGAAATTGAACAATTGGTAAGTTCAGGGTGAATAAAATCATGTGACGCCTGCTGAGTGCTGGTGAGATCAAACACCATAATAAAATGGTTAGGGTATTCAGACAAACTTATTCCATGTCCATTGTCAATATAGGCTAAATCTGACATTGTGTTGAAGTACAAGCGTTTTACGTCAGCGGTATTTATGGGGCTGTCTGCAACGGGGAGTCCGTTTCGATAAATACATATCTGCTCCAGATTAAATTTACGAAAGTGAAATGGATTGAG
The DNA here is from genome assembly GCF_964194025.1 of Convolutriloba macropyga. Lineage (NCBI taxonomy): Eukaryota > Metazoa > Xenacoelomorpha > Acoela > Convolutidae > Convolutriloba > Convolutriloba macropyga. Next base: position 21,540,134 of record NC_134479.1, on the reverse strand, counting down.
TTGTTTGCTTCCTAAGAAAGCTTCATTTGTGTTAAGACAAATGGCAAGACGTCGAATAAGCTCCCTGCTAAAAACATCTTCTTGTTTCCAACTTTGCAAACCAGTAGAAGCCAGAAATGTTTTTGTTATAGTTTCCAAGTAAGGATAGGACCCTGGGCTTGTTAGTAAATTTTTTTCAATGGCAGACACGACGTCGTCGTTCAAAGTCATTTTTCTCACATACAAATTAGCTTCTATAATTTTCACTTTGTAGGATTTTCCAGCATCGTCAGATATTACAACAAAATCATCTATAGATCTTCGAAAGGAAATTCGCAATGTGACTCCACTCAAAAGATGTCGATCACATGTACAAAAACCTACTGCCATTTTTACATAAAAAGTACATTCAGCAGATTGTCTAACCAACGCTTTTCGTCTGTTAACTTCAGCTATTGCTATAGTTCCAGGATTATCCTCGTAGGAATAACCTTGGCAAGCCAAGCAAGTAGCCTTTGCGTCTTTGTTGTGAGAAAATTCGGTTTCAATGAAACTTTTGTGAGCATAATTTCCATTTGCATTTGAAATTTTTCGTCCGTTGGCAGATACTGTACAGTCAGAAAAGAGTGAATGTAAAACATTATTACAAAAGTAAGGAGCGTCTGTTTTGGTTACATCTGCTGCAGCTCCAGCATCATATTTTAAATCAGCTTCAGAAGCCTGAACTATCTTGCATTTGATTTCCAGGAAAATTTTTTGCAGATCAATAAAATTATTTCTGTCTCCGGCACTCTCAAACTCCAGCATGGGTCCGTTAGGACTGTAAACTGGTCCTACTTTTTGACAAAAGCTCCCATCAAAAGTTACAAGAAGCGCTGGTTTTTCGAATAAATCCAAGGAACTATGTTTTGCCTCTGTTGGTAACATATTACCGATCATTCTTAACTTTGGCAAAGAAATCCGACCGACTTCTCTTGGGCTGTTTGTTTTTTGAAATGACTACCTTTCTTTTTTTGCTACCTTTTCTCGCTTTTGAACCTGAACGTTTAGATCGTCTACGATTCATTCGTCTTTGTCTCATTCGCAGTGCCAATGAGCCTCCTGTTTGCTTTTTGACTGTATTTGATATCGTGTTTTTCAGCGCTTGTTTTGGAGATTTTTTTACTGACAACGTCAATTAACTCTGGTACGCTCTGTAACAGAAGTTCTTTTCCAACTCGTTTTGCTGCTGGTAAAATAAATGTTCTGGCAATAGGTAGAGCGATTCTTCCGATACCACTTGCTAAAGCTCCAAAGCCGCTACCTCTTTGCCTATAGTGCCCAGAAAAATAAGGCAATGCAGATGCTTGATTGGTGTAGTATGAATGCATTGCTCTTACTCACAAATTTTTTAAACTGTAACGTCAAATTGACTTTTCCGGTCCCTGAAAAAGGGACTAATTGACCTGTTTCGGTGCGTAGTTCTATAGAAATTGACTGAATTGTATTTGAAAGAAGTTTTTTGTAGTCCAAATTCGAAAAAACTATTCTGTGGGTTGGTTCAAGCTCGCGGACGCTACTGTTTTTCAATCGTTGTTTTGAATCAATGACTCGTAATAAAGGTGATTTCGCATCGCCCACGTATTGATACTCAATAATGTTTGCATAAATGAATATCAAATGTTTTCCGGCGCACAGATCAGCTGGAAAGTCACCCATAAAAGCCTTAGTATCATCTTTTTTCATCAGTTTATTTGCAATTGTGTCCATTTTATAACCAATGTGTGTTCCTCGTCCATCAGGAGTGCCCTTGAAACCAATAATGCTAGGAATTTCATCGCTTGGAAACGTAATTCCCTCGTATTTTCCAAAGACAATTTCAAATTTACCGGAACTTTTAATTTCTCTGAAACAAAAACTTGGTAAACCAACAGTTCTTTTAATGGTAGCTATTAACTGTGGCACAGTATCAAAAGTTCCTGGCATGAAAGCTAATCGCTCACCGTTTTATGGACGTGATATGACATTAGCTCCAGAGTTATTCCGTTGGTGATCTTCTAAACCACTTAAACTGTAAGAAATTAGGACTCCGTTTGTGATGTGCTCTATTCTTGTTGGAAAAATAATTTCACCCAAAGCTACTCTCCAGTCTACCGACAGTTGTATTTCATCATTGAAAAAACTCCTGGATGAAGCCAATGTGTTTTGATCGAAGATCTCCATCGAAGCGGAGGAGATTACATGTACCGTAAATTCATCTTCAAAACGGTTACTTGCCAATTTGCACAGGCGACTCTCGCACTAATTGGAGTTCGGGTTGATAGAATTTTCCCTGAATAATTTCCTTATCGGTATCGATAAGAGAATACGTTGGTGGTATCAATGTTGAGATAGACGAAATATCAAAAACCTCGTCTGTAAATGACCGTTTGTAGCCCTTTCCAAACGTCTCCTCTTTTTTCAGTATTCGTACAAGATCACCGACAAAAAATTTTGGTTTTTGAGAATATGTTGTATTCGCAATCAACGAGACCAGTCGCGGAACGTCTTTTTTTGTGACCTTGTTTGGAGCAAGATTGATTGTTCGATTAACTCTAGAATTGATAGTTTTAACAAATGAATCCAGTTTATCTAGATATGAATAGGTCCACTTTTCTTCTAAGTATCTGTATATTATATTTTTGAGGGAACGTATATTTCTTTCAGCAAAAGCAGACTTTTTCTCACTGAACGTACTGTATAAATGAATTCCGCGTTTATTGCAGAGGGCTTTGAAAGCACCGAGGAACTCTGTACCATCATCGACCCAAACTTTTTTAGGTTGCTTATGTTTGATCATCTTTTTGAAAGCCTCTGCAGTTTCTGTAGCATATTTTGTTTTTAGTGTTTCAACTCTGAGATATCTTGACAGACAGTCAACTGCAACAAGAAGGTATTTTACACCACTGTTGTACTTTGCAATTTTATCAACAAATGCTAGATCTACGGATAAGATCTCATTTAGGTTGTTAACAATTACTTTAAGCCTTGGAAATCTGAGGCGACGTGAACGATATTTGGTGAAGGATGGTTTCGTTTCCAGATACATTTTTACTTTTTTCAATGATAATTTACTAAAATTTTGCAGTCGTTTTGCGTTTCCAAATGACGCAGGTCCTTTTAAATAAAGGTTATCAAGTTTCTTCACATACTCTATAGATAGCCCACTCTTTTCTACTCGTGTCTTCGTCTGTCTTCTTTTTGCTCTCATCGACTTTTGGCTTTGCACTTTTTTCTTTTGTCTCAGATCTTCCTCTTGGTTGTTTTTGTTGCTGTTTTTTTTTTTCGAGTCGGTTGTTCTTCCTCTTTTTCGCTGTAAAACTCATCGAGAACTTTTTTTGCATGTGTATTGTAAACCAAGTGAGCTGCTATATCAAGTTCACTCAATATTTTGGAATACTTTTGAACGTCAATTTTTTTGGTAGGTTGTTGTAAATTGTACAAGAAATTTGTCACCTTCACTCCTTGAGGTTCATCTTCAATATGGAGAACATTATTCTCTTCAATAATAGAAACAGTATTGGAATCAAAAATTTTTTCAGGATAATAGCAGCTCTTTTTGTTTTATTTTCATCCATTAATTTTAGTGCTAGCATTATTGAGTCAAACGATGAGTCCTTCCGTTTTTTCACTACAGGTTCGATTTCACTGTCATCACTCACAAATAATTCTGATTTTACGTCATCTGGATCACTTGTTCCATCACCGGTACTCCTTGTTCTTGTGATACGTCTATCAGTGCTTGTGTCAGCATCTGTTTTTCCACTGCTCTGCTCAAAATTTGGATTAGATCTTTGTAGTAGCCATAACTGAGTGGCTTTTTGTTGATATATTGGATTATCAAAAATTTCTTCCTTGGTTGGATTTTTTGATATGAACATCCTCTTGGGGATCAAAACAAATTCTTCTGTATGCATTTTTTGACTTTTAAGTAAAGATAGCACGAGAATGCTATTGCCTTGATAAGTTGTGATTTTTTCGTCAAAATGAATCGCTTTCTCTTCAGACTTGTTTCCTTTGATAATAACTGCTGAAATGAGTCCTCTTGATTTTTTAGTAACTGTTTGTTGACTGGAACATTGCCATTGATTACATTGAGCAAACACTCGCACAGAAAATTTATAAAACTATTTGGTGCTTCTTTGAGGAACTTTCTGAAATTACTATCAGACAGCTCGTGCATTTGCTTTAGCATACATAACTTTTTCTCTCTCATCTGTTAAATTAGTTATGACCGCTTTGGAGGAAGGTAGATAAAAAATGGTTGGACCTGGTTTTACAATATTTGAACAATAACGCAAGGAGTCTGAAGCTTTTGGATCCAAGTCGATGAGTAAGTGTCCAAAGGGTAATTTTGTTGCTAACTCGTAGCTTTCGTTTAAAAAACTTGTGTTGTTTAACTGTTTGCCAATATAGGTGATCTGCTGAATGTCTATAGGTGATGTGAACAAAATGATGTGGGTTGTGTTGAGATCAATTGCTCTTGACCATTTACTCTGTTGGAAAAAGTTATGTTTAACGTAATTGACGCTAATATTTCTGTGACGTCCAGCGGTTGCGAGTTTAGAAAACTCTTTGTCATTGGAAATTTCCTCGCAAGAATTGTCAAAAACAAGCAGACAGTTTTCCAGCTGTGAAAAGAACTCAAATCCAGAAAACTTTGTGAAAAAGTGTTCAAGTTACGCTCTATAGAGCTGAACTTTGGTTGCTCATGTTGATAGAAGTAGTAAATAGATACAAATTTTGGGTAAAAAGTGTTTCTCAGTAGCATTTGGAATATAAGCTCAGTTTTACTACAGCATGATGGCCCACAAACAGCCATGAATAATCTATCGCTTGTTGAAATTATCTTGTTCTTAGCTTCGGATTTGGAAGCGCGTAGCCAACTGTGCATGAAAGCAATGAAAACCAAAATGTTGACTCTTCACAATCAAGATGGAAAAACACAAGTTTGATCAAGGACATACCAATAAGAAACAGTATTATTACGATTTGAGTAAAATACACTACTTCTGATCGTGGTAGTCTAGAGTTACAAAATTTCCATGAGCATCTCTCTTGATTCTCTTCATTGAAAACTAAATCATTCAAACCTATTCCAGCAGGGGAATCTATCTGATCTTCTTTATCACTCATTTTAAAAGACGTTTTGATCAAAAATGAATTAAAACATCAGTTTTTTTGTGTTAGCTCATTATTTTGTTAGTAACTCTCTCAACCATAAAAAATTCATATGTAGTATATCTAGAGTCTTTGTCTTCTTTCTTGTAAGTCACTTTGTAGTTCGATTGCATGCCACAATCCTTTTCGTAGTAGACAAATGACTCCACGATTCCTTTGCTGACTACCTGCTTGATTTCATCAGGGAGACTTTCGTCGTCCAGGCTCACTTGAACTTGGGTTGGTTACTTGTGCATAGGTAAAGGGGTTAGTTTCAGTCTCTTCATTTTCTCTTGTAAAGACATGGTACATTTGAAAGTATTCAAGCAGTGAAAGATATTTCTTCAGTGTCTCAATCTCCGATAAGTTGCAAATAATCTGTTGTTTTCCTCAGAATGGATTGCCCACGTGATTCTACTTTATCTTCTCTGACCAAAGATAGATTTATTTGATTATCATTCGTTATGCAACTGCATACTGTCAAACTTGGAGATAAATTCACTTGAAGAACTGAAGGAGCTACCTTCTCCACTCGACGGCTCATTGGCGGGGAATGTTAGCCAATAGAAATACAACTGTGCTTTTCTTTTAGCGCAATGTCTTTTTTTTGTTTCTCAGGCAAGTAAAGAGAGTGTAGAGCACAAGTAAAATGTTTAATTGGGGTATTAATCTCCTCATTTTTAGGGCACGATAGGGTATCCAAATCTATCACTTCTTTCTGTAAAAGTGTTTGCAATGATTCAGTTTTCTCTTTCCCTTTAGCATAAAACTTTCCTGAAGGAAATCGAAGTTTAATTGCAATAAAAATTTGAGATATAAACCAGTAAGGATAATTGCCACTATTCCACGACAAACCGTGTAAGAACCTACTAACCCACTGATGAGATTTTCTCTCACTAGCGGATAGTGAATTGTAAGAAACTGGTGGCAGGAACAAGATTGTGTCTGTGTAGTTGTTTGAGCAAATCGATAACTCCTTAATTATAAAACCCGATTTCTTATGACGAAAACCTTCAAAATCTAAGACAACAACTTCTGGCTTTAACATTTCAGCAAACTAAATAGGTTTCGTTTAAATGTTTTCACGAAGAGGCAAAACATTACTCCAGTCATGTGACCAATGTAGGCGTTTGTGATTGGACACGGTAAAACGTAAGAATAACCAGGACCTTTCTGACTGTGCTCTGCAATAAAACCCGAGGCGTCATGAAGTATTGCATGTAATCGAAGGAATTTATATGACTTAAGGTATTTGTCTAGTGAAGAGTTGTCTATACCTATAAGACCACCAGATGGTCTCAACTTGAGAACAATTTCAAGGTTGATGTCTGGGTCCAAAAAAAGACATGCTGCCAAAAAATATACAAACCGCTCAACGTATTCCTGGTAGTCTAGTTTTATTTGATCATAAATTTCATGAATATTTTTCAAATCTACCGTTGCAATTGTTGTCATGCTGATTTGCAAATGATAAAATGAAATAATGAACTTAAGTTCGTTGCTTTTTCATATAAGAAAAAAATCAATTTAACAAAATTGTTTTTTTAGAAAGTTTTTGACTTCTATTTTTATGTAGACTATTTCAAAGAAAATAAAAGTCAACAAAAAAAAACATTTTTGAGTGCCCTTTCATAGCGCAAAATCCATTTCAGACCATTTTAGGACTCCGAAAAATTTTGAAAATTTTTTTCAAAAAATTCGAAATTTTTATATGTTTCGACCCCTATACTACTTAGGTGAAAAAAGTGAAGTCAACAAAAAATCATTTTTGAGTGCTTTTTCATAGCGCAAAACCCATTTCAGACCATTTTAGGACTTTTAAAAATTTTGAAAATTTTTTTCAAAAAATTCGAAATTTTTATATGTTTTGACCCCCATACTTCATAGGTGAAAAAAAGTGAAGTCAACAAAAAATCACTTTTGAGTGCTCTTTCATAGCGCAAAATCCATTTCAGACAATTTTAGGACTTTGAAAAACTTTGAAAATTTTTGAATTTTTCTCAATCGCGCACAAAACATGAATTCAAAACCACCAAAACCCAATTCCCAAGTTTCAATTTACATGAACCATCAAAATGAAATGGAAATAGCTGAAAAGTATAGTAATTTGCCTTACACTCTGAAAAAATTACAAGATTTCACTTTTTCAGAGGAAAAATTTCTTGTAGGGGGGGGGTCCGGACCCCCCCCCCCCCCTACAAGCACTAGGCAACTTACTATACTACTACAGCCTGATAAAATTTTTATACAAGGTAAAATTTGGAACTCAATTTTGTCCAACTTTGTATTTATCTTTTTTGTAATAAAAATTGCTTAGTATTTATCCTTTTTGTTCATCGTCGTAAGATCTGGGGAAAAAATTTAGGACGCTCCCTAGGAAAATATTTTGGATTTAAACAAAACATAAGTTTCAGTTGTTTGATTGTTTACACAAATGAAAGATTAAGTGGCAAACGACAACAGAAGTAATCTCAATCACCTATAAGGGAACGCAACTTTCTCCAATTGCTAGAGAGAAGAAAGAAAAAACTGTACAATATTTTCATTTGAACTTAAAAAGATTGCCTTACGCGGCAAATAGTTCTTTGCGTTCTTTCCTAGCCCTTTCCGAGTAAGTATTATATTCGAGATTCTAACCGCGTGACAAATTGACAAAAATCAAAGAAAATCATTTTGTTCCAAAATTGCCTATTATAGAATCTGAATATTTACTGTGGAGGTTTTACCTAATCACAATTCCACAATTGTTCCTGGAATCTATCTTTAGAGAAAACTACTGGACTGGATAGTAACTTCACAAATCTACTACTCTTAACTAGACTAAAGGGTTATACCAGGCCCTCCGTTCAAGCCCTAAAGAAAGTATTTTCAGGCGCTATAGAATTGTAGTCAATTGCCAATAATAATGATGATATTAGAATATGTTTGTTATGCCTCACTATGTTATATGATATTTTAGCTTCTAAGAAATGTTTTACCAAATGAAATAAATTGGTGACTATAAGATTGAGAATTATACCAGGTCCTAAATTCACTTTCTAAATAATAGTTCAACCAAAATAATTAAAACAAAATAGTAGATGACGTGAAGAGCTCATCGGTGTTCATTCCACAACCCAACCAGACGAGTATTAACCAACTTGATAGAACGTTAAGACATTGCCTATCGGGTACTTCAGGTTACTGCAGACCGTTTTAATTGCCTACTTGGTTCACTATTCCATACTACATGGGTTGTCTTAACTTGCCAAGTCTTCTACGAGCAGGCAGGCCTACCCTCCGAGTGGCTTCAATATGCGGTCTCCTGGAAGGAGCTTGACCGATTAATACTCTCAGAATTCAAATCGTCTTGATGTTGTCCTGGACTCGGTGCTGCCCTCCAGTTCGTTAACCTAACTTTACCTAATTATTGATTGGTTGATCACTACTTTACTAGTCACCAAACTGATTCAAATCTAAAAAATTGAAGCTAGATTGAGTATGATTTCAGATCCTTAGAGATGTATTGTGAAGTTACTAAAGTTGTACAATTACGCTATTGATTAACAGAAAGCCGAACGAAACTAATAAGTTTTACCCAATCTTAATTAATACAAGGCTATGGTTCCTTCAGGACAACTAGTTACAAATTCCTATGAGTGCCAAGTATCGAAGCGTTTAGCAAATACCTACTAGATACCAGTTTAAGCTCTACTAAGTTATAGGAAAAGGTCTAAAGAGAGAAAGCAGTGGACAAATTGCTAAGTTAATTTAACGAAAAGTATAGTTACCAGAGTATACTAGTTCAAACAATCAATACAATTTTCAGTACCACGACAGAGATCTGTTAACTCACTCGTCGAATCAAATTTACTCCGCAATTTCGATTATCACGAAAATATAATTATTTTCAGACTGATTTTGGTTGCAAAAATTGGCTAAAATTTAGCCGTATATATACTGCTTATCTATGTTTGGTCATGATAGTTTAGTCCGATTTTTACCAAATGTTCTGAATCTTTGTGTGAAAAATACCTTTTGAGAAAAGTTTTGAGAAGGTCATTCATTACTTTGATAACCTAGGCCCCTAATTTGGGTTTCTAATCCAATTTTACATGGGTGAGAATTTTGATGTTCAATCTATGATATAATCTTTATCAGAGGCAATATTTACTTATTCAACCGTTCTCATCAGTTTAAATTTCTTCACCATTATTATCTTTGTACAGTTTCAAATTTAGAATTCGCGTTTGTGTTGGGAATAATTCAAGGTCAGTTTTAATACGACTGATAGTCTCTCCGATTACTAATTGCGGATTAAAAGACAAGTTTCATGTTAGCGTATTTACGCTCATCTTGCATATTTACATCTTTGCATATTTCATCGTAGGACTAACCGAATTTGAAGTGTAGAAACAACAGTTTAGAAAGGTTTCGTTTTGTAGTTCATCAATATTTTTGTCGCTGAGCAAAGTTTTTCAACCCTAAAGATATAATAATGCGGCTTGTGTGAGAATTCATATATTCTTTATTTCTTCAGTCTTTACGATTACTTTCAAAATCACCCACTTTTATATCGATCCGATTTTTTTTTATTTTGGACTACTGTTTGTGAGTACCTTAAATTATGGCTGTAGAATGCAAACTTCCGTATGGTTTTAAGTAATATGGTTTTAAGAAGGTCAACCCCTATTAAAATAAGAGATCGGTACGATACAGACACCATGTCTGATTGAACCATTTCTCTATAATTCGTTCTGTATTTGCCATCGTTGGCGGTGGCCAAGTAAAACGGTAGTCAAAGTTTCGAAAAAATCAAGTAGGCTTAAAATTAAAAGAGATACCTCCACAATATTCTGTACTTGACGAGCCAGTGGGCGCGGTTCGCGCGCGTCTTAGCTTTACTGTGATAAACGGCCCGCGGTTTCCCGAGTACGTGTCCCATTGGATGAGAGTCAATGGCCACAGGTAGTGTCTGTTCGGATATGCAACAACTGGATGTCTTAAAAGGGATTTGTTTTTTCTCTTTGATGCACTCGAATAATTTGTAAGCTAAAACTACTCTCAATCGTTTTCTTACTCATTTTTTTCTTAATCGTGATGTTTAACAATTTATTATTTTTCATAAATTACATAACTCTTACATAACATTTGGCGCTGTTCCTGAGCATTATTCATACCTAAGTTCAATAGTGAAAAAACAACAAGACGAAATTTGATGATTTGCAAAAAAATATCTCAAATCATACGTAACAGGCTCTTGAAATGTATCAATAGTTACAGAAAATTTAGCAATATAGAGTTAAAATTCAACGTGTTTTGACTTACGCTGCAAAAATTTAATATATTTTGTTGTGAAAAAATAAGCATTGAAAAAAACCCTTACCTAAAATTGACTGACTCTGAAATAACGTTTTTGATTTTTATGCAGCTACCAATAGTTTAATAAAACCTTTTGTAAGTAAAATATGGCAAGAAATTTTTGTAAGAAAAAACATTTTGTTTCGAAAAAGAATTGATACAGACGCACAAAACTTTTGTTACATTAGGAGGAGTGTTAGTAATTTGGTCACAAATTTTATATTTTAGAGTTTACTAAAAAATTTCATTTATAATGAGTGGAAAAATGCCATTTAATTTTGAAACAAAGCAGATGAGTGAAAATGAAGTTGTTTGTCCACATTTTTTGCTTATTTCTTCTATATCAATGTTACACCGAATTTAATTTCAATTCAAATTATTTTTTTGTACCTTCTTTGGCTGGGTACAGTAATTCAATCATTCGTCCAAGAATCCTGAAGCACTAACATTTGTCCTATAAAAAATTCGGTAAAAGGAAACATTTTTTGAGTCCCTATCGTCAACGGTATGAAATTCGCAAAAATTATTTTACCAGCTTCCACATTTGATATCTAAAGATTTTTTACGCCAATTAGTGTAATTGAATTGTTTGTTTCTTTGAAATTACATTTTGTTCAGATTAGTTGGCTTTAGAGGTAAGCAAATCAGCGTGAATGATGGATTCTACCTAATGATAGGTTGCTAATAACATGAGTGCTCTAACTAGATGAGCTGGATGATTTTTCTCAAACGAACAATGCTTTTGCTTCAATTAAATATTAGAAAAAGATCATCCATGCTAATTTTGTTGTAATTGTGTTCCTACGACTTCGTTTTTTACTCATATAATTCTTAGTTCCTCTAATTGATCTCTGAAACTTGCTGTTGAATGGGGAAAGACTCAAATTTTCTTGAATACCTCGCAAATTGGCAGTGAACCAAATAAAAAAAATGATAGATTAGACTTGCCAAGTACTGTAATTTATTGGCGTTAGGTCCGGGCTACACTTGATAATAAAATTACTATGCGATTAAATTTTACAAATATCATTAGTTGTTTTTTTTTGTTACCAATTTGTTTTCTTCTCTCTTAGAGTTTTTTTGAATCGGTCGTAAAGTATCAAAAACTTGTTAGATACTTGTTATTAACATTTGTTTCTTACAATTGATACTTATTTGGAATAGAATTTGATGTGGAAAAATTTCATAGATGTTTTGCTGTTTTTTCAAAGTGAGCAATGGATTTTTCCTGTACTTTTTTTCTTATATTTCATAATTAAGAACTTTTTTCTTCGGCCGTATTATCAAAGATCTAAATTGGCACTCAATCTCAAGCAAAAGCTTTTGGAAATTGTTGCAAATAATTCGAATGCATTTTTGTTATTGTAAAGCAACCTTAACAAACAACCAAAAACGACCGTGACACTTAATTTTCAAAACTATAAAGCAAGCGAATAACTTGAAATATTTGAGTGCTTATTGCTCAGCTTGGCGTGTACCATTTATTATGATAGGAACATCGGATAAAAAGGTTTGCAGCATTTTACTTGAACGCATATTACTGAGATTGTAAATAGTAACTTACTTTCTTGTGGCTGGTTATGATTCTTTGGACAATTGATATGATTCAGACCCCCTTGTTCATTTCAACTTGGGTTTTGGTTTTTATAGAAAAAATTTTGCAAGAAATATTTTTCTTTTTCATGGGAAACCATGATAGCAAACTTTGCCAGAAGAATTATCTGCTCAAAAATTTTTCTCTAGTGCGTGAGCATCGTGGTGCAAGCGTTCAGTCGTTTTGTAACATTTTGAACTCTGACCTCTGAATTCCGAGTTTATTGACTTTCAGAGAGTTTTCCCATTCTTATCTCTCTTTTTTTCTTGACTAATCAATTGCAAGACCACAAAACTCTTGCAGTAAAAAATCCTGGATTTTAGGATTTTGTCCGTTAATATTCATCAATTTTACACAGAAAGCTCTTCATAAGCTAATCCAACATTTTAGAAGACATTTATTAATTTTATAAAAGAAATGGGTGTTAGAAGTTAATTGAAAAAATATTGGTTATAGAAGACTTAAGAAACAATTATTGGCATAAAATTCTGCATTAAGGGGCATTAGAGCAACGCAGAACAAAACTTTTAGACATGAATGCTCCGATACTTGCAAATAAGTCTGAATGTTTTTGTTCAGCAAATGTAAAACGCAAAAATGCTTTGGTTAATACAGTCTCTCACACGTAAATGAAGACATCACCGTCCATAACGCTCATTTTTGTTCGCAGTGCAAAATAATTGAATGTAATTTATGTGCTGGTCTAAATATCTGCTTAGCTTAACATTTTGGACTGTTGAAGATTTTTTTTATAACTTGCAAAAACTTGAAAACACTTGAAAAATTCAGAACAGAAATGCTGACCCTTATTATAAACTTAGTTCTGTTGCTTGCTGTAAATCACGCCGAAGCACTAAAAATTCTCATTTTTTCGTCATGTTTTACTGGACATACAACCCCGACGGTCGGAATTGCTCGATCACTTTTAGCCAGAGACCATGACGTAGAGTTTCTGAGTAGCGCCGATTGTTGTGATTCAAAAATTCAATCTGCGCTTCCAATAACGGTTAAGTGCACAAGTAGACCTATCACTTCAAAAGAGGGTTTCACAGCTGAAAATCCAATTCAGGCGTTAACAGAACTGAGGGAGACAGCTGCACAAAATGGTACCTGGATCGCTTTTCACGAAGTTAATGACTACTTGAATCAAAATACGGGTTATGACGTAGTTATAGCGGATTTTTTCCTTCTTGGTGCAACCTTGGCAGCACAAAAACACAAAATCCCCGTTTTGACCAATTATATTGGTTCTTCGTTTTATCCGCTGGCTGAAGACGCGACAAAAAATGAAGTTGTATTATACTGTCCAGAATCAGTCGTTCCTGAGTTTGTCGTTGATTTCTTCCAATTTTTGGGTGCTTACATATGGCACAAAACAACTTCACAGCATATGTTTGACTTAATTACCAGGATAAACGAAAATTTTGATATGCCAACAAAAGTGAAAGATATTGGCTTAACTTTCAGCTTACCAACTAGTTATCATTATTATTTTTCTGTTCTCGTTCATTTTGGACCAGCGGAAGTGTTCGCCGTCAAAAAATCACATGTCGCTAAATCGACAAATTTGCACTACGTAGGATATGTTCCGCATAAAGAGTCATTTGGTACATTAGATCCAAAGGTTCTAAAATTCGTTGAAAATTCTAAACTGCCGGTTGTATATATGTCACTGGGAACAGTGTTTAGAATGGATTTAGATAAACTGAAAAACGTCTTAACCGACTTGTCTCAACAAAAAGAGTATACAGTAATCTGGTCAGCTACAAATTTTTATTTTGACACCTTGAAGCGGATGAATCTTGATGGAGAAAATTTTATGTTGGTTACTGATGTTGCTCAGTTGGATCTACTTTCCAAAGAGAAAGTTGTAGCCTTCATGACGCATGCAGGTAAAATATGTTAAACAATAAACAACCCCGTGATAACTACTCATTTGTGGTTTTGGAAAGCACTTAAATATTTTGCTGTTTATTGCATAGACTAAATCGAAAAGCAGTCGAACACTGATTAATTAAAAATTCGCCGTCAATTCCAGTGGACAAGTTCCTTTTATTATTGACCCACGGAAAATTAAAGTAGCTAGAACTTATGAACTTGGATGAACAGCGCGCATTATTGAGACCCCGTGTTTCTGCATATTTTTAGGCGGGAATTCACTAACCGAAGGGATATACACCAAAACTCCAATGCTTGTGTTTCCTGGCCTAGCTGATCAACCTTCAAATGCCAAAAAACTGGTTGAGGCTGGAATGGCTCTACCACTTAAAGAACTGACTTACCCAGAAATTTCTCTGAAACTTGGGCAGCTTCTGGATCCTCAGATTTACATCAAAATCTTGGCTGAGTTGGGAAAAAGTAAAGATTATATGACGTCATTGGGAGGGTATGAAAAAGCAGCAGATATTGTTGAAAAAGTACAAAGGGGGCAGATCAAAGTGATCGAAAATCCACCAGAACTTTTGAACATCGAGGAACTGCTTGCTCGTGAACTCCAAATGTACGTTGCGATTTTTATAGTGGTAACAGTATCGTTGGCATGGGGAACGTACAAATGCTGTTGTGGAAGGAGTTTGAAGTCCAAAAATGATTGAGCAAATCAAAACTGCCCACTTCAACCAAAGTTCGATAACTGGACTGATGTTCATGATTCAAATTGTTATGTTCCGCCGTTTTGTGTATAAGGAATAAAACTTTTCCGTAGCTAAAATTGTTCTGCATAAACCATATGAACGCGTACATGCAACTAGTTTTAGGGTTATCTCTGAGTCGGTAAATTAGGCCAATTGCCTATTTTCTTTTTTTTCTCTGCGTAAAATATGTAAAACTTTTGGAAACAAATTTCATCACCAGACGACAGTCAATATAGAATGGTTGCACTTCCATCCGGTGTCAGTACAAATTAACCAATGCCATTATATCCAATGCCATTATATCCAATGCCATTATATCCAATGCCATTTTACCTAATGGCGAATTTAACTTTTCGTATTGTTAAAATTACCAGAACGACTACTTAGATGACTATATAATTAAATGGCCCGTGGGAATTGATATGAAACTATCAAAACCGAACATCGAATAATTGAAAAAAGACCATATAGCATTGGTTAATTTGGCATTGGGTAAAATGGCAGCCTGGGTAAAATGGAATTGGGTGAATTGTCGTGTATTCTTTGAGAGACATTTGTCTTGGGGCTGGTTCAGACAAAAAAGGCATTGGACGATCAAATCATCATGCAACTATTATACCCAAACTACTCATACGTGTAACTTAAAAACATTATATGCTGATTGCTGATTACAGTTCTCCTCATAAACCCGACGCTGAACAGACAAAACAGTCCCAGACAAAACAGTCCCGGACAAAACAGTCCCGAATAGCAAAATATTCCCAGACAAAACAGTCCCAAGAAACCAGACAAAACAGTCCCAGACAAAACAGTCCCGGACAAAACAGTCCAAATAGCAAAATATTCCCAGACAAAACAGTCCCAGACAAAATAGTCCCAAGAAACCAGACAAAACAGTCCCAGACAAAACAGTCCCAAGGCCATTATAATAGCTCTCACACGTATGATTTAACAAGCGGATAATTTAATCCCATGTTCGGTTGTGATAGTTTCATATCAAGTCCCACGGGCCGCTGAGGCATGGCCATGGCCATTACGTATGTTAAAACATACGGGTAATAGCGACTGCTAATTTGTTGTCGGATTATTGAACGAACATTTCAAAGTACATTGGGTATAATGGCATTAGGTACATTTTATTTGGGACTATTTTGTCTGGGACTGTTTTGTCTGGTTTCTTGGGACTATTTTGTCTGGGACTGTTTTGTCTGGTTTCTTGGGACTATTTTGTCTGGGACTGTTTTGTCTGGGAATATTTTGCAATTTGGGACTGTTTTGTCTGGGACTGTTTTGTCTGGGACTGTTTTGTCCGGACACGAAACCCGACATTTTCGATTAAAAGCTTGTAAACTTTGGAAAAGTTTGGCGTATTGATTAATCTAAAATAATCTAAGAAAATTTACCAACACAGTCCGTGTGAAACCTAATGTTAACCATGTTGTTTTATCTTTGTCAAAAAAGCGCCACAACCAGTTACGCGTCAGCACTCCAACCAATGTCAAAATGGACCAAGTGTGATAGTACTCAATTTTGAGGACTAACTGTTACTTCTTTCCACGCTCTTTTTGCATTCAATGAGGTTCAGGCTAGAGTTCCCGATTTTATTAACAACAATCCAAGACACAAATCTAAACTAAACTTTGTTACGTATACCATATTATGCGTAAGTTCAAACTAGCTGTTCGCTATTTGCTTTTGTCTTAATTTGATCAAATCGGCAAAAAAGGCCAAAATATACGTTTTTCAGAGTAAAGGTTTTGTTGGACAAGTGCAATAAATTTTACGCAATAAAAATAGTAAATTTTTCCAGATATCTCGTAAATACAGAATAGAAGCCAATGACTTAAATGACCCCAGAAACGGCCGTGCTGCTATTTTGTAATATTATTTGGTAACAGTAGAACCCGAACCCAGTGAAGGAGAGCTTGAGCGCTAATTCTAAAAATTTCTCTATCCACAAGTCAATAAATTGCTTTTCTAAAGTTTCAACACTTTTTCACACTTATCCTCCATAATCCAGGTGTAGCACGTACCATAAACATGCAGAGGGATTATGGTTGCCGTTTTAGGGTTGAAGCTATTCGGACGACAAGGATTGATATGTAAAGATGGCTTCGCTTATCTCACAACACCGAGAAAAATTGTTTAAATTTGGCCAATTGATGAGACATTCTCACCCGGGCCGACGATTTTTCCCAAAAATAACGGGGAAAAGTGTAAAGACTGTAAAAATTAAAAAAAAATACACCCCTATCTCTCCGCTTAGTTAACGGTGGAAGAGTGTAATTACAAGAATGTAATTTTAAAAAATAAAAAAGTGGAAGGAGGTACTGAGATGAAGTGAAAATCCCCCATCATCCCACTCTCAACCATTTACATTCACCTTGAAAGTTAACCCTTGTGCCAACTGACACTATCATTATACTTTTCAATTTCGGTTATAATGTTAATTGTGTAAGAGTGTAATTTTTTATCAGTCCACCCTAAATTACACTCTTTTCAAAGAGTGTAAAAAAAGTGGAGGACAGTGCGTAAATACAAGTAAATTTTTAGGGGTGGAATAAGGTGAAACCTAAGCCCGGGCAGCGGGTAAAAAACACTAACGCTGGATTAAATACATAGAAACATTCGGGCAAGTTTCTAAGGAAAAAAATCGTTGAAACTCTGTTATGGTTGTTTAAACGTCAAAGCTTCACAAAACTCTGACAGGCCATGAAATGAATCAATTTGAAGAAAATGAATCAATTTGAAGAAAAAACTTTCTTCAATTTGTCGAATCAATTTGAAGAAAGTTTTTTACGGCAAATACTTTAAGTTTCAAATTGGGATGCTAAAATTTCCAAACAATAGAGCGTCAATTTTTTTCCAAATGTGAGTGAATGTGACTTCTTATGCCAACAATATTCGTTCTTTTTAACTCCTATCATTTTAACTTTTGTTTTTGCGTTGATCTTATTAGCATCTTAATTGGCAAATTTTTTGCCTGGACTAATGTACCCAAATATAACGGCAGTGGGCAATAGGAACTAGCCTAATGAAACGGTGGTCAGCAATTAGCGCTGGCCAGATAGAGGGCAGTCAGAATTTAGAGTTGGCCAGATAGAACAGCAGTCGGCAATTAGCACTGAACAAATAGCGGTCAGTTGGCAATTAGAGCTGGTCAGATAAAACGGCGGTCGGAAATTACCGATGGCCATATAAAGAGCAGTTGGCGATTAGAGCTGGTAGGATAAAACGGCCGTCGAAAATTACAGCTGGCAAGATGAAACTGTGGTCAGCAATTAGTCTTGACCACATTGAGGGCAGTCGGAATATAGACTACACCAGATAGAAGGAAAGGCGGTAATTAGCACAGAACAAAAAGTGGGTAATCGGCTATTAGGGTTGGCCAGATAAAAAAGCACTGGGCAATTAGCGCTGGCCAGATAGAGGGCAAATGGCATTTAGAGCTGGTCAGATAAACCGACAGCCGGCAATTAGCACCGGAAAAATAAAGGGCAGTCGGCAACATTGACAGGCCAGATGAAACGACGGTGAGCAATTAGCGTGGGCAAGATAAAGGCAGTCGCCAATTAAGGTTGGTCAGATGAAACGATGGTCAGCAATTAGCGCGAGCCAAATAGAGGGCAGTCGGCAGTACGAACTGGCCAGAAAATACGCTATTCGGCAATTATCTTTGGCCAGATTAGAATCAGTCGGCAATTAGAGCTGCTGAGACGAAACGGTAGTCAGCAATTAGTGCCGACTAGAGATAGGGCTGTCGGCATTTGAAGCTTTCCATATAAAGTGGCAGTCGACAGTTAGTACTGAACAAATAGAGGCCAATTGGCAAGTAAAGTTGGCCAGACTTAACGTTGCACAGCAATTAGCACTGACCAGATAGAGTGCAGTAGGCATTTAAAGCTGGTCAGATAAAGCGGCAGTCGGCAATTAGCGGCAAACAAACAGAGGTCGGTCGGCAATTAAGGCTGGCCAGAAGAAAAAGCGGTGGGCAATTAGCGCTGGCCAGATAGAGGGCAAACGACATTTAGAGCTGGTCAGATAAAACGACAGCCGGCAATTAGCACCGAACAAATAGAGGACAATTGGCAATTAATGCTGGTCAGATGAAACGGCGTTGAGCAATTAGCGTGGGCAAGATAAGGGACAGTCGCCAATTAGAGTTGGTCAGATGAAATGATGGTCAGCAATTTGCGCTAACCAGATAGAGTGCAGTCGACATTTAAAGCTTTCCAGATAAAGCGGCAGTCGGCCATTAGCCCTGAAAAGGTAGAGGGCAGTCGGCAATTAAGGCTGGTCAGTTGAAACGTTGTTGAGCAATTGGCGTGGGCAAGAGAAGGGGCAGTCGCGAATTAGAGTTGGTCAGATGAAATGATGGTCAGCAATTAGCGCGAGCCAGATAGAACGCTATTCAGCAATTATCGCCGGCGAGGTAAGAATCAGTCGGCAATTAGAGCTGGTAAGATGAAACGGTGGTCAGCAAATAGCGCCAACTAGAGAGAGGGCAGTCGGCATTTAGAGCTGACCAGATAAAGCGGCAGTCGGCAGTTAGCATTGAACAAATACATGCCAATTGGCAATTAAAGCTGGCCAGATGAAACGGTGGTCTGCAATTAGAGCTGAACAAATAGAGGGCAGTCGGCAGTTGAGGCTGGTCAGATGAGACGGTGGTCAGCAATTAGCGCGGACCAAATAGAGGGCAGTCGCCAATTAGAGCTGGCCAGACAGAACGGTATTCTGTAATTGGTGCCGGCCAGATAAAAATAAGTCGGCAACTAGCGCTGAATTTATTGAGAAAAGAATTAACCCAATTTCTGGTCAAATAACAGATTTTTTTTATAATGATTCAGAACTGCTTTGAAATGCGAGTACCCGCCGGGTTACTACGAATAAAAGTGGCTACACGATAAATTTATTATCCCACTGAGCCTAGGCAAATGTGTTTGAGACATTTTCTGACCCCAACCCTATAGAGCCGTTACTTTAGGACCCGTGAATCTAAGTTTTTGCGTGAATCTAAGTTTCGCAAATTTTAAAAAGGGTATTTGCATTTTGTTAGGGGGTCAAAGCAGGTGTAACTACTGTGAAAATGGACCAGTACTGGATTCGAACCAGCATCCCAAGCATAGTGTGCTACCCATTTACACCAACTGTTCTTAAGCTCTCGAACTTGGGTATCTCTTATAACCTGTTTTTACGTTCTGTCTTGTTCCTCGAGGGTTCATTTCTCTAGTTAAGTATACATTGGTTAATTAGAGCTTCTTGTCAAGCTATGTCAAGCTTATATTATGCACAATTAGCATTAGGTTGTTCTCTCTCAACCTTCTAACACATTTCATTGAAACAAGAGTGTCTAGGTAGATTGAAGGCACTTTTAGAATAGCTTCCTTAAAAAAACAAAATTAAGCTCTTATTTTAGCAGATAACACCAACAAAGAGGCTCGGTAATGTGCATTCGCACATCAAGTTACGACCCCGCTCATCCAGATTTTTGGCATGAACGTGGACCACAAAAGAACAGATAGAAAACCCCAAAAAATCAAATATTTTTCAAAAAAAAGTGTGTGAACAGAGATCGCAAATAACTCAGTGGAGCAAAATTGCCGCAATACATTGATGCGATCAGCCATTATTAAGAAAGCAAGTCTAGACGAACAACAAAATCAATCAACAATAACAACAAACATTAATTACATCCAAAAACTTTAAGTCCATTTAAAAAACTTACAGAAGCTCAAAATAGCGTCAGATAAAATTGAAACTGAACAAAATAACTTTTATTTGTCTAAAAAGGATATGGTATCACTGTATAAAAAGGCTCGGTAACCTTTAGACATAAAATGGACAAAAAAACAAACAAAGATAAAAAAATTGCTTTAATTCTAAAAACAATTAATTTCAATGTAATGGAAACCATTAGATGGCTATTGGAAACATCCAATATGTTTATGATCACATACGCTTCCATATCAGGGCCTTAAGACCTGAAAAGAAAAACAAACAGAGACAACAAAAAAAATTCAATTGAAACTTGCAAGAAAACGCTGTCGAGGCCTTAAAGCCATATTTTGCCCCCAAAAATATGTTCAATCGAGCCTTCCACAAAAGCCAAAATGTAGTATAGTGGGGTCTCATTAGTGAGAATAGGTAACAAGCAAAACAAGAAAAAGAAAAAGGGCAAAATTAATTAACACTTTTGTTTTTTTTTCGAGAACAATTATTTTCAAATTTATGAAAGCCATCAGCTACAAAATGGAATAATGAAATAGCTTCGTCTATTTGTAAAAGAGAAGCGCTCGAGATGTGTAGTTTTTCAGAATATGTTTTAAGTCTAGAAAAAAAACCTTAAATATAGACAAAAATCAAAAATTAGTTTACTTTTTGTGCGAAAAGTCCCTGTCGAAGCCAGTAAATTCAAAATGAATTCTTTGAAAAAACGAAAAGATTTTGTTCACTTGCACCTACCGTCGACAACAAAGATGTCATGTTAGACTTGTAATTAACGAGACTAGGTATCACATAGACAAAAGGAACAAAAAATCATCAAAGTTAAAAAAAATGGCTTATATTTATTTAAAACATTTAATCAAAGGAAAACCATTCGACGGCAATTGAAAACATCCATTATGATCACATGCGCTTCTACAGGAGTGCCTTAGGACCTGTCATTAAAGCCTTTTGGTTACAAAAAGAACAACAAATAGAACCAATAAAAAAAATTAATTGAAACTTGCGATAAAACGCTGTCGCAGGTGTAAAGTCATTTTTGGCCCTTAAAAAAATATTCAATTGAGCCTTCCTCAAATGCCAAGAATGTGTTATAGGCATTCTGAATAATGAGAAGAGGTAGAAAGTAGACCAAAAAGAAGAAAATGGGCAAAATTTTTTGAAACTTTTTATTCGAAAATAAATTTTTTCAGAGTCATGACACCAACTAGCTACAAATTAAAAATTAAACAAGGGCGTCTGTTCATCCAAGAGAAGCGTTTGAGACCCGTAGGAACACAAAATATGTCTTATGTCTACAAATATAGAGATAAAAGATTATGTTTATTTTTTGCGCGAAAAACCCGTGTCGGAGCCAGTAAACTCATAACAAACTTTTTCAAAAAAATAGATTGTGTAACTTGCACCATCACTCGACAACAATTATGTTATATGTGATCTGTAATTAACGCGACTAGGAAACAAATAGACAAAAAAGCGAAGTTAAACAACGTTAAAAAGAGCTTTTTTATTTTTGAAAATAATGGTTTTCAAAGTCATGAAAGCCATCACCTATCTATTCAAATCAGAGTAGAGGCTCATTTATTCTTTCAGAAAAAAACCAATGAATACTGTCCTTAACCAGCTAACTTCATACGGTTGTGAAGACAAAGTAAAAACAACAGTTAAAGACAATTGTAAACAAAAATCAGTTACATTCTTAGAGAAAGGGTTGTCGAAGCCGTTGAAACCATATTCTATACTTTTCAAGATTTTTATATGCTCAATTGTTCCATATTTTGAGCGCAAATAACTTAATTTGAGAACCGTCAATGTCATAATGTGACAAAACGTTAAAAAAACGTAAAAAATTGCCAATACCTAAAAACCAAAAAATAATTGTGAAATCTAGTGGTATCAAAGCCAAAAAACCATAACTTAACGCATAATAAAGCAAAAAATGTTAATATTGATATAACAGAAAGAAGAAGGGGAAGAAGATTTCTTTCTTTGCTGACACTAAGCCACAAGCTGACCAAATTAAGAGAAAAATATTGGCAATTTTCAAAAAGCCGCTGTTCAATTAAAATAAAAGACAAAACAACCAAAGTCTTTTGACTACAGAAAAAAAATACAATAAACTGGAATTTTATAGGAATCCATTTAGACCTATCAACAGTGAGCTGTGATTTGAATTGTTCTGTTCTTTAATTGTCATAAAAAACTTGACTTTATTTTTTTTAAAAGACGGACTGATTAAAATCCGAATTATTTTTTCGATCGTAACAGTCCGAGCTCAGATCAAAACCTGCCTCGCTTTGGTTGTTCGTCAATTTAGAACACTTAATTTTTTCGAATGCTTTAGATCTATATAATTTGTTAGTTAAAAGATTCAGAGTAAATGCTGCGTTTTTGATATTCATGGCTTAAAGTTGGCAAAAAACGGCAAAATTTTGATTCTAGACTACTCTCAATGGAATTGGAAGTAATACCAGCTCCCTTTGTAGTTTACAAAAGTTGTCTTTGTTGTGTTTGGGGTGTGTACTTCCGGCAACTTTAACCAAAATGGACTAAAGAAGATTATTTCGGACAATTTTTGATGAAAAAGACTGAATTTTGAAATACGTAGCCAAAATTTTATCCAGAAAAGCTAAATCGAAATAGTCAACCATATTTTTTGTCTCTAGAAAGAAAATAAATAGTACTATTGTAAACAATTTTCACGATTTTTAGCAAAATTGACGAAATTTTAGGCGAAATTCCGGAAAATGTGAATAAAAACATTGGAAATTCGTCTATTATTCACAAAATTTCAAACCTCGATAACTCCCTGAAAAACGAAATTCAAAAAAATCTTTTTAATTTCATATTCTAGGCTGGAGGGACGTTTTGACGTTTGATGATACTACTCACAACTCTGTTTGATGAATATATCGATCGGTCAAAATTGACTGAACAAAAAAACCCATTTTTGTATATAGTTCCTCCCCCCTCAAGAGGGTCGGAACAAAGAATGATATAATACAGAATTTTTTAATCAGTGCTTATGTTACATAAAAACCAAATTTTGGTTGGATTACGCAATACTGCCATACCATAGCTTTTGATAAATGCATATTTTTATGTATGTTCCTGCATAAACTTTGCTTTAGCAGTATGTTTAAACATGTATAAATGGGGGCGCCAAACTAAGCGAAGGGGGGATTTGCTAGCAGAAAAGTTCCGTGTGTACGCGTGCGTGCTTGTGTGTGTGTTTGTGAGTGTGTGTGTGTGTGAAGGGGGGGAGGGATGAGGGTATGGGGGAGAAGGGTACACGAAGGTGGTACTTGTAAAAGTAAAAACCATTCAAACTTTTCGCTTTTTAATCTGAAAAGTAGTTACTTTAATTTAAATGCAAGCACGGTGCCTATGCTTGCTTTAAATAATCCAACATTTACTAACTAGATCTTTCACATGGCTGAAAAGGGTGTGAACTTTACTTGTTATAACCTTTGCATACAAATTGAGCTTAAAGTAAATGTCCACTTCAAAAAAATGTTAAATTTTGTACATTGACTTTGACCTTTTCGGGTTACTCCAAATATGCATTAAAAATTCAAGTGTAACTCGCAAAATTTATCTATCATTGCAAATTTTGTATATTTATAACTTTGTTTGTTTAGTAATTTAACTATAAATTCACTTAACCGAAATCAGTTTAGTTGGTCGAGTTGTATAAGTATGGTTAGCTCAGGTGTGCTCAAGTTTATCTACTTAATTATAACTTTTATTAAGTTAGCTCGTGGTTTGAACGTTTTAATTTTTACTTCATGTTATACGGGTCATACAACCCCTACATTAGGCATTGCCCGGTCACTTCTGGCACGCGGGCACAATTTAGAATTCCTGGCAAGTTCTAATTGTTGCGAGACCAAAATACAATCGGGACTCGGCCATGACGTCAAATGCTCGAGCCGACCAATCACATCCGTTGATGGAGTTAAAGCTAACAGCCAATTAGAGGGTATGATCGAAATTAAAGAGACGGCTGCTGAAAACGGAACTTGGATTGCATTTCACGAAGTGAACAATTTTTTGAACGAGAACCCGAGTTATGACGTAATGCTTTCGGATTGGTTTCTGTTAGGGGGTACCCTTGCGGGTCAAAAACACAATATTCCAGTTGTTACAAACTTTGCCGGGTCAGCTTTCTTCCCGTTGAAGAAATATACAACAGAGAACACGGAGCTTGTTTATCTACCCGAAACAAAACTACCCCAATTTTTGGTCAACTTTATCGAATTTTTCATCTCCTTCACTTGGCATAAATATGCATCGCAGCATATATATGAACTGGTAACAGAAATAAACGAAAATTTTGACATGCCGACTTCGCTTAAAAATTCAAGACAAACTTACAACTTACCTTTGACTTACCATTACACCTTTTCAAATCTGATTCATTTCGGACCGCCTGAAATTTTCCTTCCAAATATGGAATTTATGATTGAGAAAACAAACGTCCATAGCCTAGGCTATGTGCCGCAACCAGAGTCGTTCGGAAAGCTGGACAAAACGGTTTCAGGTTTTATTGAAAATTCGAAACATCCTGTTATTTACATGTCACTCGGAACCGTTTTCAGAATGGAATTACCAAAGTTGGAGAAAATTTTGATAGATTTGTCGCAGCAGAATGAATTTTCCATAATTTGGTCTGCTAACTCGTTTTACTACCAGGCTTTGAAATCATTGAACATCGATAATTCTAAATTCCTTTTGGTTCAGAACATAGCTCAATTACAACTACTGATGCATAAAAAGACAGTGGCGTTTTTGACGCATGCAGGTTGGTTATGGAAATAGATCATAAATTTACAAACCTGTTATAACTGTTTAGTTATTAATTTCTGAAAACCACAATTAAACATAGTCTGCCCAAAATCACTATCAGAAAATTATTTCTAACTCAGGTAACAAATGTTGACAAAAAAAATCTATCCACTCTTTGTACTCTTCTAAGGAAGCTGCTTTTAGTACCCCAAGTCAAAACCTGGAATTATTAAAAGACCTATTCGGTGGAGGACTTTAGTTAAAGTCGAGGTTGATTCTTTTCTTGTGACCCAAAATGAGTCAAACAAAAGTTCCGCGACATCTGGGTTCCCCGTCGTGATCTTCTACTTTAGTCAATGGTTAACTAGTTGTCCTTAACTTTGAATGAATTTAAAAAAAAACATTGCAACAGTTGCTACAGTATTTTGATAATATTTTTCATTGTCTAGCCGGATTCCAGGACACGTTTTATTGTCTAGCTAAATTCTAGGATACGTTGAATTGTCTAGCCAATTTCGAGTCGAGGCCGGTTGTTTTGGTTCCAGCCAAATTTGAGGACATTATTTAAAGTACAGACAAATTCTCTTCATTCTAAATATCTATCCAGGACAGTCGTTTCATATGCGTTGTATCGTTCGAGGACGGTTTTTTAAATAAATCAAGATCTAGACTAGGTGTACCATTAGAACTGAGTGCCAGTTTGGTAAAAAATAGTGATTAATCTTGTAAATTGGAAGTCAATTTACAAATCGAATGAAGCTTGAAGTTACTTTCGGAATGAAAAGAGGCGAAGCTTTATGTCAAATGAAAGCAATATAAAAAATATACATGTTTTTCATCATTTTATAACAGTTTATAAGCATTAAATTATTATTTGTTAAGCACAAAAACTGAACCTATTCTGATCCACATCACGTTCATGAACCCCGTTTTATTACAGGAGCTAGAATACAAATTTATTATAAAAAATATGGACATATGGCTTAGAAAGTTATATACTTTTCAAAAAAGGGAAAGATAATAGACCCCAATATGTTTGTTCTACTTAGCGCTGAGCCACTACTGTGATGGCTGTACAAATACAATAGTGTGAGAAAATTCTCCATATCTGGAAGGCTGAACCGAAAAATGAGGGCACAAAAAAGGAATACTGTTCTAACATATTTTACAAAGAAATGAACATTACTGTTAAGTAATTCGTCTTAGTCGCTTATTTATATCTAAAGATTAAGTATGCCTTAGTCTACTGCTTTTCACAGTATCGATATACAAATTTGTTTAAAAAAATGAAGAAACAAAAAGTGAGAGATTTATACAAACTGATAGTAGAAAAATATTCAACTCAGCCAAGCGTGGAAATATCAGCACGAGGGAATTTTTGATGCTTAGTATAGAGTCCAGTGCCTCCTTTTGTTGCTGTCAGAATAGAGATTTGTTCACCAATAGCTCAATGAATTCAGGAGTGCAACAAAAAATCCAATTGGTCGAATACTGTTTTTTTCTGACCACTTGCCCTCTTGTTATCGATATTGACGGAAAAGATGCCAGGTGCCTCTCAACAATGCTGGCATCTTGATGATGGCATTATTGCAGTAACCGTAAGGGAACTTTGTGGAATGTTGGAAATTAAAACACTCCCAGGAGCAAATTGCAGTTTGGAACGCGGGAAGATTAATAAGCCATAGTCAAAAGGATGATATTGATAGCAAGATGAAGAAGAACACGGACAAAAGAATTGAAGTTTCAGCTGCGCTCAGTCCAAACTTTTCTTCTCTCTTGTTAACTGAATTGTGTTTTAAACTTCCAGACACTTTATCATATTTAGATGATCATTAATGGCTCTTAGTGTCCTGCGTTGATGCCTTTGTGCCCCAAATGGTCTACTTCTTGCGATATTTTTTTGAGATTAAAAAATCCTCTAAAATCCTGCATAAACTTTATTTGCCTCAGCTGACTACGATTGAAATCATTTTAGCAGATTCAATATCAGAATTTTCATGCGACCATGCATGCCCTCCAATTAACAAAACAGGAGATTCAATCCAAAAATGAGCTGATCAAAATGAGATTGTTTTTGTGGGTTCAATTTTCCCAACCTCTTCTAGCAAAAAACCTGGCACTCTGAAATCTGACTGAAGACAGCCCAAATGTTAAATCCGCGAATTGGTCCCCGAACGAGTTTTGTTCTTCAAATTTACACGGGGCATTGGAATGTAGAAGGACGACAGAAAACCTCCATTTTTGGTCTGGGACTCCAGGCATACAAGGCATACAAGACGTGGCCGCGGTTATTTGATCGATAATTATTTTCGTATATAAAACAAAATGATATCAGCCTGCTCGTGAGCCAATTCGTCATAAGTCTGTTAGCAGAAGAATTTCCTGACCAATAATATCTATAGACAGAACTTACTTCTGGTTTGCAGACCGGCCTTATCACAAAAGCGGCAAATTGTAGTTTTCTCCTATCAGTTGCTGGGTTGCAAATGTTCCGCACAGCAAAGTAGCAGTTGGAAACCATTTCAACCCCATGGTTTATCTTTTTGCTGCAATCAGAATAACTCAATCAGTCTATGTTTTAGCAGTTGGCTGGTACAGAGTTTCCCCTGATTTCAATATACGCAAGATTATAGGCACATCTTAAACACCAGCAAACCTCTTAAGCTTTATATTTTTATTGAATGGAGAAGGTGGCAATCTTACATGTAAGATGTGTCACCAAAGAGTGGCGGCAGTCAATAACGATGATTTTTATGTATTGCCCAAAATGTACGGAGTTTTCTATCCGAAGGGGCTGTAAATCATTGATGGGGAAATTAGGAAGTAAGACGTGAGAATAAAAAAGTAGCTCAAATGTTTTTTCATGGAAGGTACAGATAGTGATTCATTGTTAAATTGAATTTGACTGATTTTAATAAAAAGTGATCGGTTCCTAACTTATAATTCAAAAAAAAATCTTTTTCTCCGAATTGCGAAGAAAATAGTATCACAAGTTACAACGGTTCAAAAGAAATGCATGAAGAAAACTTATACTTAATTTATTTAAAGCTATTTTTCAATGCTAACTTTTATATCTTTCACGAATCATACGGATCAAATTCTTTAAAAAATTCAGGGCGAAAAAAATGACAACATTTCTATAAAATTAAATTTAAAGAGCTGAAAATGAAATCTGGTTTCTAAACATTTTGAGGATAGGCAATCTGAAAAAAAAGTGATAAATTCAAACTGTTTTTTGTGTAAAAACCGGTCTGCTCTTTCTGTTCGCCCTACAATTTTCCAGTTAAATCAATGGGTTGGGGGAGCTATCAATAGAGGTTTCCAAAAAGAAGTCTTCCGGAGGTCTTATGCCGGATTTCAAAAGCAAACAGACCTGTTTTTTTTTCAGATCTATTACTCAAGAAATTTACAGAAAAGTCTAACTACTTCAAAGTAGTGTTGGCTTGTTTTGGGCTAGAATCGTATTGGGCAGAATCGTATATAAGTATGCTATTGGGCAGAATGCTATTGGGCAGAATCGTATATAAGTCAGTTAATAAAAAATAAATGGACCGCTGTTGATTGCATTGTGTTTTTAGTATAGGCTAACGCAAGCCAGTATTTTGGAATTACAATAGCAGGGATAACACGCACGAACTTGCAAGTTAGAACTTTTCTTCCATTGTTTGTATCTGGCATTGTATGATCTGACACTGAAGATCTCAGCAATTTAAAACTTGCATCGATGAGTTTCAGGCTCGGAACTGTTTCTTTTCGCCATCAGCATATGACCAACTTCTAGAGATGTTTGTCCACTTTTGATGCGGATATAAATATTAATTTGCACCTAAAAAGCAATACAAACATTTCTCTGCGCAATAACGCACCATTGGCAGCCTAAATACAAAACAACATAACCGACTAACGTCGGGGGGCGAATTGCTCTCAAACGACCGGCGAGCGGTTGGCTTTGTCAGTTGCTATCCACGGTTTAGTGAGGCTAGCTTTAACTTAATTCGACTCTGCAACTTTTAGTTTTTATCTTGTTAGTAAATAAATAAAAAAACTGATATTTTAAAAATTGGCAAAATATTGCAAAATTTAACAGAAAAGTTTCAAAAATTCGCAGTGAAAATGTTCAAAACCATTTTTTCTCTCTGCAGTTATGTCAAGTAACCAATCTGCAAGACTTGAAAAGCTTCATTGGCCAGTAATGATCGTAAAACTCAGAAAAGGACAAAAATATACAAAAACTTCGAAAAAAATTGCAAATTTTAACAAAATCTTGCTTAAAATCAAGATATTAATATCTTCAAAACCATTTCAATGTCTCAAGAAATTATCCAGTATCCCTACTAAATAGTGTCACTGGCTGATAAAGATCCAAAACTTGATCATGATAATAATAACTTTCCGAAAATTTGAAAAAAAATTATCAAAAAATTGCTGAAGCTGGAGTCATTAAAAAATTCGTAACCCTTCTGTTAACTCTAGAAACTATGCAAAAACTTATCATCAAAGGAGGTCCCGAAGACCCTGGTGCCGGAAAAAATGATAAAAACTCAAAAAGATTTAAAAAACTTGAAAAAATTGCAAATATTTTTTAAAAATAGCTGATAATAAAATTTTGAAAAACATTCCATTACATCTAGAAGCTAATGAGTAACATATAATCGAACCCTACAGGAGGTTATGCGGCTCTTGAGGTTGGAGAAACCTAAAACATGACAAAAAGTTTCAAAAAACTTGAAAAAATTGCAAGTTGCATAAAAACTGCTAAATTTTGAGATAAAAAAGTTGAAAACTAATCCGTGGCCAAAAAACATTTTCCTGTATTTAATTATCCAACCCTTACGGAGACTTTCTGTTAGGCTGAAAAACCTGAATAATTTCCATGTCAAAAAATTTGGAAATAAAATTGCAAGTTTTATAAAAAAAAATTTGTGGTGTTGAAAACTTGAAAACAATTCCAAACACTAAGAAACTTTACAGTAACCTACTATAAAAACCCTAGAGAAGTTTCTTCGGCTCTTGAGGCTGGAGAAACCTCAAAATCGACAAAAATTTCCAAAAACTCCAAAAAACGCAAGTTTTATACAAAAAGTTCGTACAATTTGTCAGATTAAAAAATTGAAAGCTAATCTACGGCAAATCTCTCTGGCCCCCACGTCCGGAAAGACGTGAAAAATGGAAAAAAAATGTCAAATGATTTGTCAAAATAATGCAAAAACTGAATATGTTAAAATGTTCAAATCATTCCACTACTGAAGCTATGCAGTAACCTATTTTAAAATCCCAGAGGAGGTTTCTTGACGCCGAGGGCTGAAGAAACTTGAAATATGCCAAAAAATTTTCAAAAAGTTTGAAAAAATTTGAGAAAATTAGTATAGAGTTGCAGGTTTTTAGTGATCTGTTTTCCTAACGTAGCCCGGGGGTGCACCTGGGGGACTGATGGGGAGGGAGGGGCGGGCAACAGTGGGGTTTGGGGACAACAGCGCGGTGGGCGTTGTGGGGGATATAGTGGGGGAGGGGGGGAGGGTTAAAAAGTGAGGGTGTCTTCAACCTGCAGGGACTGCCCTTCACAATACATGTATAAGTCTCCAAAACAGTTTGAACTGAATCAGAGCACTTAATTCTCGCTAGGCGCTACCTGTTAATGCCGTTTTTGAGGACGAAAAGTTAAAAGCAGCAGACGAAATGTCGGTCAAGCAAAAAATTGTATAAAAAAAGAACAAAGGGACTAAAAATAATTGCTACAAACTTGGTTTGAGCCAACTAACGTCGGGCGAATTGCTCTCAAACAACAATCAAACTGTTGGTTTCTTCAGTTACTAGCCAGGATTTAGTGAGGCTAGCTTTAGCTTGATTCGACTCTGCTACTTTTAATTTTCTTTTAAAATCTTGAAAAACGTTTCATTACATCTAAAAGCTATGCAGTATTCTATAATCAAACCCTACAGGAGGTTATGCGGTTCTTGAGGCTGGAGAAACTTAAAAAATGACAAAAAGTTTCAAAAAACTTTGAAAAATTGCAAGTTGCATAAAAACTGCCAAATTTTGAGATAATAAAATTTGAAAACTAATCCGTGGCCAAAACACATTTTCCACTAACTTATTTTCAAACCCTAACGGAGATTTGCCGTTAGGCTGGAAAACCTGAATAATGAAATTGTCAAAAAATTGAGAACAAAATCAATAAAAAGTTTTTTTTTTAAATATGCTAAAGATCGTGGTGTTGAAGTCTTGAATAACATGAAACTATACAGTAACCTATTGTCAAACCCTAGAGGAGTTCCCTCGGCTCTTGAGACTGATGAAAGTCAGAAAACGACATAAAGTTTTCTCAGTAACTTATTATCAAACCCTTAAGGACGATTTTTGGCCCCTGCGTCTGGAAAGACGTGAATAAAGAAAAATAAATATCAAAAAAAGATGAAAAAGTTTGCACATTTTGTCAGTGAAATGAAAAAATTCGTGATGTTAAATTGCTGTAACCATTCCACTACCTCAAGAAACTATGTAGTAATCTATTATAAGTCCCAGAGGAGGATCTTTGACACCTAGGGCTGATGGAACTCAAAAACTGTCAAAAAGTTTGAAAAAGCTTGAAAAAATTTGAGAAAATTAGAATAAAATTGCGTGTTTTTAGCGATCGGTTGCTCGAAGAATGTAGCCACGGGGGGGGGGGGGGGTGGGGTGCACTTGAGGAGCTGATTTGGAGGGAGGGGGCGGGCAACAGTGGAACAGTGGAGTGGGGGGCAACAGCTCGGTGGGGGGGGGTTGGGGCAATAGTGGGGGTGACAACAGTGTGGGTGTCTTCAACCTCTAAGGACCACCCTTCATACATTAAGTATAAGTCTCCAAGACAGTTTGAACTCAAACAGGGCTAGAAAGCTCTAAGAGCAATTGATGCCTGCTGGGCGCTACCTGTTTATCCCGTTTTTGAGGACGGAAAGTCAAAAGCGTCAGACGAAAAATCGGTCAAGCGAAAAATCGCATAAATAAAAAAAGACCGACAGGACTAATATAATTGCTAGAAACTTCGTTTGAGCGCAATTAGTCTAACCTGAAGAGCTACCTTCCACTGTTTGTTCGTCCTTCAACTTTGACAAAAGACAATAGAAAATATGCACCAAATCAAAAAAATTGCTTTATGAAGCTATTTTCTCAGCCTATTTTTACGAGCTTCATTATTTCATTCAAAAGAAAATTGAAAACGAACCACGTATTTTTTTTGTCATAATACTTATCCAATCTAGACTTCGAAATTTAAGACTGAGAGAAAAATGTTTCATAAGAACAGACATGACAGCAGAGAAATGGAACATCTTTTTGGGAAAACGCCCTCCGCTTGACGATTAACTTGTTAATTGAATTTTTAACAGGGAAAGATAACCATGGTTAGAAATAGTCCCATTTAAAAAAATAATTTTTCCATTTTATAGGTGGCAATTCATTGACAGAAGGTGTGTATTCTGAGACTCCAATGCTAGTGTTCCCCGGTTTTGGAGACCAACCTCCAAATGCCAAAAAACTAGTGCAAGCAGGCATGGCATTACCACTGGTCGAACTCTCCTACCACGAAATCTCCCAAAAACTGCGACAACTTTTGGAGCCAGAATTCTACACAGAATGCAGGAAAAGACTTGGAAAGAGTAAAACGTTCATGACTTCATTGGGAGGTTATGAAAAAGCTGCCGATATTGTTGAAAAAATTGCGAGTGGTGAAATTCAAGTTATCGAACCAGCGGAACTTTTGAACGTTGAAGAGCTCTTATATAAACAACTTAGTTTCTATACGGCAGTTTTTGTTGTCACGTCATTAATGATAGTCATGCTGTGTATCAAAACTTGCTGTGGTGGAAAAACTAAATCAAAAACTGCTTGAATATCTTGAAAAACATCAATTTTACTCAACTATGCAGATAAACAAATGCAATGGCTAACACGTTCTCTTATTATATATGGAATTTACATCGCTTTTAGGCTCACTTCACATTTGCATATCCGCAAAAACTGAGGTTATTCAGATTATATATCGACTAATGAAATCGAAGACAATGAACGGGTTGTATTTTGATGAACTTCATTAGGTAATCAGAATTCAAAGCATAAGGACTTTATTGAAAAGGCTCAAAGAAATCACACCTCAATTGCTATACAAAATCTGATCGGAATCTGGGCGCCAAAATTTCCCGACAGAAGTATTTGACCAGTTCACTGATTACTTTTGGAAAATTTGCTCGATTGATTCTGGTAATCGTGGTAACAAGATCTGATCTATTTTTCATAGATTGAATTGAATTTGTTTACCAGCGACATAATTAAAACAAAACATTAAAGAGAAGATTTATGCCTGAACGGACAATTGAAATGATTACTGCCTCATCTAGCAAGAGCCCGGTACAATTTCTACGAAAACCAAATGAATTACAGGAAGTCAGAAAATAAATTGAACACTTCACAGCTACCCTGATTATAAAAGGTAACTAAGGGCTCTAATAAAAATTCTGACCTGACCTGGAGTCAGTTCTCTTTTGCCTTCTGGAAATAAATTAATTCCGTGAATGAAGCTGTATGCTATAATTTAGATCCGCAGCGAAATTTTGAAGTTTTTTTAATTGAACACTTGTAGAAGCTTTTGTAAAACTCGTCCTGTTTCACGATGGTTGCAGAGTGAATCTAATTTATTTCGGCTGACTAAGTTTCTCAGTTCATGAAACGTAAATTTGAAAACTTTATTATCAAAAATTTGATAGACGGCGAGATGATACTTTGTCATGCATCCGTTCTTCGTTTATATAAAATGATCCATCCTAATCTTTTTTCCATCTTATAAATTTTGTTGTCTAAGTGTTTCCGTATATTGGAAAACCATATTCTTTTGTAGATTTCACGAAAGTATTGTAAAAATTTTAAATTTGTCCTTTTGTGAAATACTTTTGTGCCCCATAGGTACTACCACAAAATTTTGCTAAAATTTGCAACCTTTTCAAAGCAGTACGAAAATTTCATCGATTTGACAAAGTCAGTGCCCAAATCTTTGTATTCATCTTTGATTTGAACGCCTTTGAAAATAATGTCTAGGTATTTAATTTTTTTGTTGCGACTGAAAGGCATAATCATGCATTTTTGTTTAATGACTGTTAAAGAGTTTTGACCAGAATATTACTTTACGTTTCTTATATCAAAAAAAATATATCAAATTCAATAACTCAATCTTCAATAGCACGATGTTATGTATCATCATCAACATACAAAAACAGCTCGGAGCTCAAGCAGCAGTGAGGTGCATCATGAGTTCAAAGTAGTCCTAAGATTGGTCCTAAGATGCAACCTTGTGGTACGCCGTAATACACATCAATAGAGTTTAACGTTACATTGTTTGTAAAAATTGACTGCAATTTGTCTGTAAAATAATTCTCAATTAATTCAAAGTTTTCCTCTAAAAAATATTACTCTAGTTTTGAAATCAAAAAATTTGGTTAACTGCGTAAAAAGTTTTTTAAAACAATGATTAATGACATGCTAGACAATTTTCTTCTGATGCTTCACAAGTAAACGAAGTGAAATTCAATAGCGCATTAATACAGAAATTTCTGACTGGAATCCAAACTGTTTTAGGGATAATATTCTATGTTTGCCAACAAAATTCATGATTCACTAATTGATTGAACATTCAAGAATTTTAGACAGCGGTGTGAACAGACTGATAAGTCTAGTCTACAGGATCGCTTTTGCTGCCTTCCTTGAAGATTCCCAGAGGATTCACTATAGACTTTTTAAATGGCACATGGAAATAACTTTTTCAAAAACAGCGTTAAAAACATTGCTTAAGTAATCACAAATTACCCGTAATGAAATTTTTTTTAAATTCGCTGTTCAACCCATCAAAACAAGCAGACTTTTTGTTTTTAATTGACTTTATAATTCGCTTAGGTCAATCGGTGATGCTGGAACGAAAGCGTAGCTCTGTTCAGTTCTTTAATTTTACTGTAATCAGTAGAGGAATGTTCGAACGTCTGCAATTTTTCGCCTACTTTAAAGCAGAATTTGTTCGAAACATTTGGTTCAACGTTACATGTATTCCCTTCTTCGTGTTGCTAATTGCTTGAAATTGCCTGAAAAAAACATGTTTTTTATCAGTACCAACATAAGCACCATAACATTTCTTTTTCTCATGTTAGATAGTTTTGGTAACTACTTTTAACGCCTTTTTGTAAGTTGAACATTTTTGGTCACCTTTTTCTCCAACCAATTTTTGAGAAACTGACTTTCATTGTTTATCCGGGATATTTTCTTACTATACGATGCTGTTTCATTTCAGAACTTTTTCAACGGAACAGATCAATCCACTATTGTTTTCATAACATTAACCAAAATGGCTGCCTTGTTGTCAACATTAAAATCTGCCTTTGTTTAAAATTTTAAAAATCAGTGAATAAACAAAACAAATATTTGAAACAATTTTGTTCTTGTTTCAAGATGAAGAAACTTATGTGAAACATTTTTATGGCTCCAAGTCATCGTCAAAAAAACAATAAAACCCCTGTGAGAGAATTTGCAGGTCAGTGAGTTCAGTTTTATGTTATTCTTTCAAATAAGAAATGATCTAGGCAACTTTCTCTTGTTAACGCTGGTTGGTATTCCACTAAGTAACTTAAAACTGGAATTCTTTATCAACAATTTGTATTTAAAAACTGTATAACTTTTTGCCAAAATATCTATTTTTAAGTCACAACAAATGTAATGATTCTGCAAAAATTAGATTGCTTTGTTAAAATCCTTCTTTTCTGAAAAGAATCTTTCGAAACTCTTTAAATATTAGTTTTTTTAAGTGTTGTTGCTGGCAATTGCATATTTTTTCCAATCTGACTTCTGAATTCACCAGAAAAGGCATAGCTCTTCTTTTTTCCAGCTCTTGACAAAACTACTCTTTTGTAACCTCATAGAGTGTATATTCCCAGGATATCAAATTCGTTAAGTGATACTTCACTGAGAGCAATGTGTCTAGGTTGTTCTAGAAAAATTTTGAGAGAACAACTGGCTGGTCATGATTGGATTTTAGGGACATGATGTTAAGGAAAGGTATATAATTGTTACTTATTGCCTGTAATTGCTGTTCGTAATCGTATTCCCCCATATTACATCAAAAGCTTTGAGTTAAGTTACAGTTCGCAGGTGCTGGTTCGCTCGCTTCATCATTCTCATTGTTTTATCAGCCTCCGACAATAGAGCCACGTTACTGCTTGTAGATATTATTGATAGATCAAAGTAAATTTTCTTGCAATTATCTGGTTCGTAA
Organism: Convolutriloba macropyga; assembly: GCF_964194025.1. NCBI lineage: Eukaryota > Metazoa > Xenacoelomorpha > Acoela > Convolutidae > Convolutriloba > Convolutriloba macropyga. The sequence continues at coordinate 21,503,611 of NC_134479.1, read as the reverse complement.
GGTGAATCCCACTTGTCTCCTTGATTGCGTTTTGTTTCCCGAGGTGGTTCAATTTTGTTTTCTGATTTCCATCTATATGGTTTGGTTGATTAGCTTGACGTGTGCCCTCCTTTCTCGTGAATTGCCACTCACTGAATTTTGCCGTTAATTGATTGACTATTTTTGAGCTCGTCACTCGCTGTTGTACTATTAGCAGAATAAGAGTAGTAATTTGAAGTTTTGTTTTTTTTCCGAAAAACTTGTACTCAGCAATTCCATGTTGTTGTAATTAGCCCAATATCATTTCTTACTTATAATTTCAGCATCTTTAGAAAATCCATTCTAATTGGATAACTATTGGATAAATGATTTTTTAGCCCTGGTCAGTTTTTCCGATAACGTTTTTTGCCAGCTATAGATAAGGTCTCAATGGTCGAATTAAACAGACTTTTCAATTACTGGGGTTATTATTTCTTTAAAAGGCGTCATGGGATGACATGCTTGTATTTTGTCAGCCGCATATTGAAAATTGAAGTAATAACAAATTGCTTTGCAATCATCATTATTTAAGTGTTTGCTAAATGGGCCGATTGGGAAACTTTCGAAACTCAAGCAGTCTTAACTTGAGTATTTTTCTGGAGCCGATATACGATTTTGAAGCTCAACATCTTAGATCAGCATACGCATCGCATATTCTTGCCGTTGCTCCAGTGATATAATTTTGGGCATCAGGTCAATGACTAATTTAGTCATTTTGCAGTTTTTAGTTGACCAATTTAGATTAACAAGGTCTGAAATATCCATTTTGCATGCAGAGTGTGTTCGGGAACGATTGTCTGGCCTCTAATTCGTACACTGAAAGGCAAACTTAAAGCACTGAGAAAAAACACCTGAGTGCTAGCTGCTCATTTGTTCGATATGTACAAAAGCTAAAAATGAGATCGAGTTACCTCACTACCAAAATGAAACCGGTAGGACACTTGGTTTGTTTCACTCCATTAACTGCACGAAATGTTTGCTCATTGTATATCTGCTCAAGGGCTTCGAATTTTAATTTTGTGTAAGAGCAGAACTCAGCAGAACTGATTAAAGTTCTGAACAATATTTCGTTGTTTGAGTTATTTGAGCGCGTCAAAAAAATTGAATACCAGAAGTACTTCAAGAACTGAATCAAAATATGATTCCTTTTTCACACTTTGTTCAATGCAGTCAAAGTATGACATGCTTAAGCTCCGAATGTTCCGACTAAATCCACCAAAGAACTTTCAATCACCAAACTTGCAAGAAAACCCGGATTGTACCCCTCTAGGCTCAAAAACATCGCAACTGACATTCCACCTTGAAGTTGGTCCCGGTAGGACTTCAAAACACTCTGCACTTATAAAACCTGCCAGCACACACTATGTATATTAGGTCCCTCGTGTTTATCGCAAATCAAACAGACCTCGAACATACAAAGACTCCGAATATACTTAAACTCTATAGAATTTACTATTTCTATGAAATTCTATTTAAAAATTGGAATTGCAAAAAGGCGCGCAAGGAATGCTCGCAAACAACCGGCAAGCTGTTGGCTGAAAAAGCAAGCGCTGGCTAAGCTTAACTGAGGCCGAAAGTTGAAAGGATTAATAAGGTAGTGCCTTAGTTTGGGTGCGGTAAAGTGTCAAGCGTGAGGGGGTCGGGTTGAGGTGTAGTGGAAGCCTCTCCCCCCTCACAACATTTCAGAACGCCTTCGCTGATTCATACTCAAATATAAACGCTTAGAAATGCTCAGCAACTTTAATTTGACCTCAAGTCAAAAAATCAGTCAAATCATTTTATAAGAAGGCTACCGTACAAAAATGGCAAAGGAGAGCCCAAAATGACTAATTTAATTTAATTGCTACAATTACAGCCTTGGCTAGCTCTTAAGTATGAAGCTTAAATACCTTGTCGATCCGTGTCCTTGTTATCAGAAAGCCACTCACATGCACATAATTGAATTCTTAGGCGCTTCCATTTTCTTCCTACTTCATTTGGCTAGTGAAGCAGCCGTGTCACTCGAAAAACGTTCGCACTAACATTCCGTCAGAAATTTTTCACCAAAATTGTTGTCTGAATTAAGACTTCCAAGGCCTATAAGATCAAGTTCAACACACATTAAGTAATTCCATTTCAGTAACTGATCGAAACTGAAGTACTTGGAATTCATTGTTTCTAATTTTCAAATAATTTAATGTTTACTGTTTTGTCGCCTACTTAGGTTTTTTTTCTGTTTTGTCGCCTACTTAGGTTTTTTTTAATAACATACGTAACCTCGATATTCAAGCACATGAGTTAAAACTTTGAGGGTCACTTTCGATTTTCACGCTTTCGTCTCCAACAATTCACTTCTCACAAATTTATTGAACGTGTCTAAATCATATCCAGTTTTGCAATAGAATTGATTAAAAATAAATTCAAAGAGGCTTTAAACAATCCATATTTAAGATCAAATTGTTTACATCATACAATAAAACTTCCTTTGCTCATAACACCACTATCCCTCTAACATATTAATTAATTTACCATATCTCTTGAATTACTTCAGCAAAGAAAGTTTCGGAAGTCACGAAAACAATATTTGCACAGGACAATTTCACTCGTTAATAATTTACAAAGAATCAAAGCTACAAATTGCACCATAAAACTAACAGTACTTCAATCGCTATAAAATCATTAGCACGAAGTCTATTTTAGTCTATTTCACATTATCGACCACTAAAAAACCTCACTGGAATCAAATGAAATTCTCGGATGGAATGTGTCGCAAATTTTATCTCCCAGATCTCAGCCGCAGTGTATTTGCTTGTACTGTCAACTCGCTCAAACAGGCTACTCTGTTAAACTTGGGTGACGAAAATTTCTTATAAACGCCTCTATATTTGGGTTGGTTGGCGTTTTTCAGCAAATGCAGAAACTTTTCCGCTAAATCCATCAAATCCGATTCTACGTATCGCGAGTAATGCACAAGAGTTGCGTCCCAACAACCGTAGGGGAATCCAGAAATTCGAATGGCCAGGTATAAAGCGCTAGCTGCAACCTTGGACGGGAGGATACTCGAGAACTCTGATTCGATGAAGGACAACTCCATAAGGTACTTTGCAATCATGTGCTTCCTAGGTGACACTCCACCTATTTTACTAAACCTCCGAAGGAAAAGTAAACTATGCGATGGCATCGTATCAAAATCCAGCTTTAGTAACATATCCCGCTCCAAACTCACAAGTTGGTCAGTTGTGACTTCATGGTCGGTTACGTACTCAAAATCTGTTAAGACCGGACAGTTAACTTCTTCCACTTTACACGCCGTCCACATAGCTGTCACCCCAATAGCATGCAAATTTTTCTTGGTTGCAGTACGAGATCTGTGCAAATATTTGTCGATAAAAATTACCGTCATATATGTAACCTCGGGTGACAGCTTAAACGTATCTGCCACTTCAACCATTCGTTCGATTAAAATTGCTCTATGTCGTGCTGTAACTTCACCCATACTCAGGAAATCTTCGGGCACTAACACTCGCTCTTCATTTTCAAATGCGTAATCAAAAACATCGTTCACGTATTCAGTGCTGTACTGAAATTTGTCCCTATCGCCCCCATCGACGTCTCGAATTTCGAACCGCGAGGGATCTAGATTCTCTTGGTTCTCAGCGGTTCGCAGAGGTCTCTGTACCTGAACTTTGTTCCTCTCGTTCTGTGAAGCTGCAATGCCGTTTTGCCCTCCTCGCCCAGCATTCAAACTGAGGTTGCTAAACACTCGGGCAGTGTTGTTCACTTTCCTGGAATCGCCCATCACTTGACTTTCAACAAACTTTTCCTCTGAAAGTATTTCGAAATGCAATCGCGAGAGTACAGCTGGGCAACCACTTAAAAGAGCAACGCGAAACTAAAAGATCAGTTGAACAGATGAGACAGACTAACGTTGTTACAGGTATCAAGCTCGCCAAAATGTGACACGATGTGACGTAAACACCAATGAATGAATTGGTCAAGGTCGATTTATCACACACAAAATTCTAACATCAACGCACGTTTTATGAGATCTGGTATAGCGTGTCCCATAAAGTTAAAATAAGCGAACGTTTCGAAAGCCACAGGTTAGAGTTCAAAGGTCAAAGTTCAAATTTAAAACATGCAAAAAAAAGATAACAAGAAACTTAATGGAGAAAACATTGACATTCAAATGAGCACACTGATGCTCAATTGCACGTTTTTGGCGTTTTCGAACGTTCGCTTATTGCAACCTTATGGGGACAGACTATCGAACGTTTCCAAGGTCAAAGTTCAAATTTAAAACATGCAGATATTTAGCAAACCACTGCCCATTTGCATGCCCCGAGCTTTTCGAACGTTCGCTTTCGATGCAAATTTATATGAGACTTACTATATAGCGTGTTCCCTAAAGTTGAAATAAGCGAACGTTTCGAAAGCCACTGGACAGATTGGAAAGGTCAAAGTTCAAATTTAGAACACGTTGAAAAGATTGATGCATAATTGAAGCTTAATGGAAAAAAAAACGTTGACAATCAAATGACCAATTTGATGCTCAATCGTCTGTTTTTTAAGTTTTCGAACGTTCGCTTATTTCAACTTTATGGGACTATATAGTTAATTCCATAAAGTTACAACGTTATCGGACGTTTCAAAAGTCTAAGTTCAAATTTAAAGCATGCAGATTTTGATGTTCATTTGAGTGTCAGGAGGTTTTCGAACGTTCTATGAAATAACCGAACGTTCAAAAAAGACCCAAAAGAAGCAAAGCAATTGAGCATCAACGTGTTCATTTTTAATGCCCAAGTTTTTCCTTTATCTCCATTTCATCTTACATGTTTTAAAATTTGAACTTTTGACCTTTGTACTCTGTCCAATGAGTTTTTGAAACGTTCGCTTACGTCAACTTGATGGGACACGCTAGAACTATAGTTTGTCCCATAAAGTTAGAGCAACTGAAAGTTTGAAAAACGCCAAAATTGGGCATGGATGAAAATGAGCAGTGTGTTGTGTGCACAGTTTAAGCTTAGCGGTCGCTTATTTCAACTTTATTGGAGACGATACAAAACATTTACAAAATTGTATATACATTTATATAGCATAAGTTAAATCGAACCTTCGAAAAATACAAGACAAGCAATTGGGAAAGTGCGTAATTCGAATATCAACGATTTTTTTACTGCAGCTCTTATTACACTTTTACTGCAGCTCATTTATAACTTTGTACTTAGAACTCTTGGTCACCATTTTGAAAATTTTGCTAATTTAACTTTGAGACCCGCTAGAAGTCATAACGTAGCGAACTTTAGAAACACTCCGTTCGCGCAACTGAACATCAAATATTTGTTTGCCAAAATTTTTCGCATTTAAAAGAAATATCCCTCGATTCTCATAATGTTTTATCATATGTCATTCCGCTGCTATTAAGTCGCAACGATCTCAATTTGTTTGAGTAGAAAAAAAAATGTTACAAACCCAAACTGATAACTGAATTGTATAATGCCATGCCGCATTAGAGAACTTATGATGAATGCTATTAACAAGACTACCAGACAATACAAACGACAATATACAAAAAATTAAGGAAAAAACTCTTTAATAAAAGCACATTGCACTAAATACAACTGCACTAAACTACAGAGAAGATGCAACTTCTCCATAATAAGACTACATAACCAGTCGAAAAAAGGGCACAGTTTAAAAAAGTATTAAATTTCTTTTAAACCAAAGAACTTCAAAAGTCATAACATTAGCTTTTAAGAAAATTTTCGCCAATTCGACTTAGTCCTCTCGAAAACAATGAGAACTTTCTCTGGTGAGACCAAACCATAGAACAGGACTGCAAAAAACAAGCAGAGGCACAGAAAAAATTACAACATACGAAAACGAAATATTGAAGCAATTAAGAGTCATCAGCTAATATATGAACATTACATGTTAATAATTCAATTAGAAGTTCTGTTGTTTCAATTACGATATAAATGAAAGATTGCATTTCTTTCATTTGGGTCGCATTTGAAAATCAATGGGACTTGTTATTAACCCAAATACTTTGATTCAAGGACAAAAAAGCAAAAAATTAATCACATAAAATTTGTAAGAAAAAGCATAGTGTTAGAGAAACAAAACATCGGTTGAAACATAAAACCAATAGACAATTTGAAATTCAAAACACAACAAGTGCATGAAACCTCTCATTGATGGGACTGAGTTTAAAGTCGAAAAAAGAAACAATCCAAAAAAATGAAAAACAAAAATCAAACTAATCAAAACAATTAGCTATCAACCAACGGTATTACTATGCCCGTAAAAGGAAGCCATTAAGACCTGTCATTAATCAGAAAAAATTGTAGTCACAAATAAGAAATCACAGGCTAAAACCAGAAATTTAAACAAAGTGCAACAGTGAAGTGTCGAAGCTATTTAAAAAGTAAGTAAGTTTAACCAAGCTACTAACTCATAAAGGAGTTTAAAAAGCGGTTGACACCTATTTTTGTCAACAATAAAACTTTCGAAGTCTTATGACCCATTAGGTACGCATTCAATGCCTTGGATAGCTTAACTTATTTCTCCTTAGGAAGCCAATTGTACTTTTTAATAGCCAAACGAAGTCATAGGACTACAAAAATTCAAAAAAAAAAGCAGGTGAAACACAAAAATTCACAAAGAAAAAAGTTCAATGCGCCTCAAGTGATCGTAAAAGGAGTTTGTAATTAATGGAATCTTGATAGGAAAAGTTACACGTCTCTGAATGACATGAGAACAACCAAAAAAATTGTGAACATAATCAAAACACAGTTCTCCAACAGAATTCGAATTCTTTAGATTGTGAAATTCCCGAGGAGACCAAATTAGCCTTTTTATCACTATTTTGTAGTTAATTTTAAGTTAACATTTTGATACTAAGATCGTAAAATTGATCAGAAATTACGCTAAAAGTGAACAAAATCACACCCAAATACGATATGTTCACAAAAATTTTAAACATCAATAACTCCTCGAAGTATAGTGAACCATAATGTATGACATGCTCATAAATTACATATTAAACGCATAATTCGAAAATTTCACAAACAAATAGGAGAACAAAAAGAGATGGTTACTAATAGTAAACCGGATTTTAACAATATAGAGGAAGCATCATAAATAATGATGGGAATCATCATGGAATTTCATCTTGACGGGACACGTAAAGGAATGTTTGTTCATGATGGGATTCGACAAGCAGGTAAACCTGTTATCTGTTAGTTCAACTAACAGGGACCCGTGCGCTAGAAAATAACTATGAGAAAATCCCAAGGAGATTAACGAAAATGGGTAAAAATAACCTAAGATTAATTAACCATTGATAGGACTGAAACAAAAGAACATATTCAAAACTAAACCTTACACAATCGAGCTGCCTCTCTTTAATTGCTTTACATCTCTCATCTTCACAAAACTTCTAATATTTACAAGCAATAGATCTAACTTTGTATTAAACTGATTGCACATTTACATCTGCTCAATTAAATTCAAGTCTGAAAATTTTCCTCAGTAACTCCGAGGTTTAAAGTGCTTAAGAATAACATCCAACCCAAACCGTAACCGTAGACAGGGTACTGATATTACACTGGCGACAGAGATGGGATAGAAAGTTAACATTTTAAAATCTTTAACAAATTTGTCGGTAGGGAGACGCAAATAAAAAGCACTTTAACCCCAAAAACTCCTCAAATCGAATTTTTCTCGAGACGAAACACAAGATTTGGGATAACAAATCTTCAATTTCCACCAATTTTTGTGGGAATCAATTGCAGAAGTCACAGCGGAGGAAATCAGCCACAGGAAACCAGTCGCAGGAAAACAAGTGAGAAATTACTCGCGTGGTGCTATCTTTTACTCGTTGGTGGAGACAGAAACTTCCTTGTGTGGAAAGACCGCATCATACCAAGTGAGTAGAAATAAAGGGTTCTTTCTTGTTGTTGTCGTTCGTAATTGAAACTGATCGCCACTGCGTAAGTCTTTTTAGTCTATGAAATATTTTCCTTCGACATTAGTTGCTAAATTGACTTTTAGATAACGAGCGGCATAACCATCGAAAAAGTGCGTGAAAGTCGCGTTGTAAAATCAATTGAAACAGTTGCTGAAAGTTATATATTGACTTTTTCTGGAACTACCATTAATAAAAAGAATATAAAGCGAAAATAGTTGAAAAGGTAACAATAAGCAGGAGAAAGTAAAAGAAAACTAAAGCACCTAATATCATCCTTGTCGTAAATAGAAAAGAAAATATGTTAAAAACATCAATAAAACAAGGAAAATCGGAGTTCAGCCAGAATCATATTAAAATAAAAAAAAATAGGTGGGACAGTCGTCTATAAGACTGTAAATTAAAACTTCCTTTGTAAAAAAAAGAAATACCGTAATGAAATAAGCGTTAGATTTTTATAAACAAAAGTTTTTAAACATTAAAATAAAGAGTGCTATAGAAATTCAAAGATGACGATCTACTTGATAATCATTTTATAGAAACTATTAATTTCAACAACTTAACAAAGTTTAAAAAGGGCACGATACAAGTAGGGGAACAATAAAATGGCAACGGGCTCAACCTCTAGAATGTTATTACCGGAAGCATTTACCGGTTCAAACGACTTGGAAAGTTACGTGACGCATTTTGAGCTATTAGCGGAACTACCAAAGTGGAAAAGAACTGAAGGATATCTGGCTCGCGAAGTTGATGCACGACCGCATTACTTTGCACTTAGGCTACAAAAATCTGCCATAGAGTTCTATCGCACTCTACCGCAAGCTACACGAGAAAATTATGACGAATGGGTTAAAGCTTTTCGAGAACACTACAGCGAAAAACCGGTCGTTTTCCGGGGACGGCTAGCTCGCCGCGTACAGCAACCAGGGGAAAAACTGACAGATTTTCTGGGAGATTTAGAGCAGTTGGCTTTGAAAGCTTACCCAACGGAGTCGCCAGACATTGGAGTGGGGTGACGACAGACGTGACAGAGGACAGCAACAAGATCGTGGGTTTAACGATCGGCTGCGATTTCCAACGCCAGGACCTAGTCACCGAGACAGATCTTTTGGAAGAGAGGAACCGTCTAGGAGGAACGACAGGCAGGGTTTCAAGTGCAGAGCCTGTGGACAAGGACACCATTCGAGGAATTGTCGAAATTGTTTCCTATGTGGAAGTTCCCAACACTTGAAAAGAAACTGCCCTTTTAAAAAGAAAACCACCGAGAACTGCAATGTCATTAGAGTTTGTTTGACAGACAATTAAATGTCTAAACGCAGAAATCATACTTCATGGGAAAAGATGCGTTGGATTAATAGACAGTGGAAGTAGTATATCGCTTTTGAGCTGGTCCACATACAAAAAACTGGGAAAACCGGGAATTGTCCAAACATACACAAAACGAGTATTAACAGCCAATAACTCAGCTGTCAATATAATAGGCAGAGTAACGCTTTTGGTACAATTGCAACCAAGACTACCGGAGGTTGAACAAGAGTTTGTGATAACGGCAGACGAAGGTATAGAATGTCTGCTGGGGATGGATTTCCTGAAAACCAATAAATGTGTACTGAAGTTACACGAAGAGAAACTATAAAGCAGTCACTTTAAAATTTCAATACCGCTCACCACAGAGAAAACGCAAGGTGTTCAAGTTTTTGCAATTGCGGGACAAAACAATTATATACAGAGTAAAAACGAAGGTCTAATGAAAATCAGATTAGCTGATGAAAAGGGAGAAATTCCGAGAGTGGAAGGATTAGTGGAAGCAATTGAAGATTTTGAATTAAAGACTGGTTTGCTTTTAGCCGCCTGTATGATATCAATGAAAGATGGTTGGAGTTTGATAAAAAGTGTTAAATCTAACGGACGCACCAGTAACCGTGTATAAAAGCACTAAAGTGGGAACTTACTATGAAAACAAACAGAACTTAGTTGTGAATGGAATTTTCACAAATCAAAATAAGCCAAAAACATTGGAAACTTTTCAAATGGGAAAACACGCAAACTTGAAAGGTTCTAAACTAAATGACCAGCAGAAAGAGAAAGTACAGGAATTGTTCACGAGACATCAACAAGTCTTCTCACGAAACTCAAATGACTTAGGATATTGTGACAAAATTAAACACCAGATTAAACTCAACAGAGATGCACAGCCGTTCAGAAGAAGTTATTGCAGTATGAGCTTTGATAAAAGAAAAGCAATGAAAAAAATTATCGAAGATCTAGAGGATGCAAAATTACTTGAACCAACCCATTCGTATTGGGCAGCACCATCAATATTGTTGAAGAAGAAAGATGGCAGCTACAGGCTAGTTGCAGAGTACAGAGGTTTGAATAAACAAATCGAGAAAACCAGTTGGCCGCTACCAAGAATAAATGACGTTATTGATTCACTAGACGGAAATTGTTACTTTTCTAATATCGATTTGACATCGGGATATTTTCAAATGGCACTCGATGAAGAGTCACAGAACGTGACAGCTTTTGTAACTCCAATGGGACTCTACAAATGGAAGAGACTACCCATGGGTTTGGTGTCAGCGCCAGGAGCTTTCCAAAATTTAATGGAATTGATCATGTCGGGACTCTCCTATGAAGTGGCTTTAGTATACCTGGACGATATTATCATCTTCGGAAGATCCTTTGAGGAGCATCTCAACCACCTAGATCTCGTACTTGGGCGACTTAAAGACGCTGGATTGAAAATAAAAGTCTCAAAATGCAGGTTTTTTCAGAAATTCATTTCCTGGGACACATTGTATCAAAAAAAGGCGCAGAAGTGGTTCCGGAGAAAGTAGCGGCAGTCAGACCATAGGGCCCTCATGTGGTTATATAGTTTTAAGGAACCAGACGGATTATTGGCCCGATGGATAGAAAAGCTCGGACAGTTTGACTTTGAAATCAAACACGAAGCGGGAAAAAAGATCCCTCACGCGGACTGTCTGTCGAGAGTTCCACAGACTGAAGACCAACTCAAAGACTGCGATCAATTGAACCAAATAAATACGGAAGAAAAAAATATCTGGTCCATTGGAATAGGGAAATCTGTTGAACAACTAGTTCAACATCAGAAGAATGCAGCCGACCTCATCATACTGGGAAACTGGATTGAGAACGGGAAACGCCCTCAAAGAAAACACATGGCAGGAGCCTCTAGGGCACTGTGGAAACTTTGGATGATTTCAGAACCTTACGGATTGAAAATGATCTAATCAAGAGACAGAAACGTATTGTCGAATTTAATAACTTAACACAAATAGTCATTCAGAGATCACTTTTAAAAGAAATTCTACCTTTCCTTCATGAACATTGCGGACATTTTGGTATGGCCAAGACATTTGATCGGGTTCGAGAACAATTCTACTGGCCCGGGATGAAAAAAGATGTCCACGAGTGGGTAAGTTCTTGCGAAGAATGCTCTCAAAAGAAATCTCCACACCAGAAACACATGCACAGCCTGACAACGTGGAAACCAAGTCATCCGTTCTGGCAAGTTGCCTTAGACATTATGGGACCTTTACCCGAGTCCAGCGGAAACAAATACATTCTGTTAATTGGAGATCAGTTTACAAAATGGTATGAAGCAATTCTCATGAGCAACCAAGAAGCTTCAACGGTAGCTAAGGCCTTTGTAAACGTATGGGTTTCAAGGTTTGGTTGTCCGGCAAATCTTCATAGCGACAAGGGCAGTAATTTTATGTCGAATCTTTTCAAGAACATGTGTAAAGAGCTGTGTAAAGAATTAACAGGACTTCAACAACAGCTTATCACCCTCAAGGAAACGCAATGATAGAGCGCAACAATCGCACAATCGAAGAGAGTCTTGCAAAATATGTGGGTGAACATCACAACACCTGGAGCGACTACCTTCCGTTAGTAATGATGGCGTACAGATCATCAATTCACTCTGTTACGAAGTACAGTCCCTTTTACCTCCTTTTTGGACGATCATGCGCGCTGCCGATTGATTGCATGTATCAAACAATACAAACCAAAATCTACCCAACTTTGAGTGATTACCTTGGTTGCTTGAAAGACGAACTACAAACGTGCCATGAGCTGGTACGGGAAAGCATGGATGTGGAACAAGAAAGACAAAAAACCTACTATGACCGTAGCACATTTGGACCAGAATATGAAGTAGGTGATTTAGTAATGGTGTTCAACCCCATAGAATAAAAAAAATTGAAATAATCTTTTTAATTTCAAATTCTACGCTCGAAGAGCTTTTCAATGATACCACTCACGATTATCTACCATGGATATATCGATCGGCCATATTTGACTGAACAAAAAAAAACTTTGAGTTCATAGTCCCCCCCCCCCCCCCCCCCCCCCACTAAGTGGGGTGGGAACAACTATTTAGCCAAACAGAGCTTGCAAGAGTCCGTTTACCATGCAAGAGTGGGTGCAAAATTTATCTTTAGGTCTCTATTCAGCGAACTAAAAACTGCTCAACACAAAATGGATTTCTTCAACTACAGCGCCACAAAGAGTTGAAACTGCTTAACATAAAATGGGTTTCTTCAGTTACAGCGCCCCCAGGAAATGAAAGCTCGCCGCGCATTATGCTATATTTACGGTAATTGTGAGATAAGATCGTATTATAAGCTCAATACCCACTAAGTTCGGTGGTCTGAAATAGTTCAAGACATAACAAAAGAACAATTTCTATCAATAATCAGATTTCTATCAATTTTAGAGATAACCAACGAGCGCTCAGAAGAATTGCTGTCGACAAAAAACAAAAAAGCGCACAATTTAAAAGGACTACTACGCTCGGATGCACGAAAAAATTAACAATAGCAGGCAGATCGCCAAAAAATTGTTGTGACAGCTGAAAAAATAATATCAAAACACCACTGTAGAAAATGTAAATCTCAGTTTGGTTTAAAATTAAGCCAAAAAATGAGGAGAAACTAACTCATAACAGTAATTAAAGAGAGTGAGATTAAGAAAATTATTCACCGTAAGAGTTGAGAAGTTGACATGTTAAAAAATATTCACGCCCATGAACAAAGACTTACTCTAAACCGAACACAACCAACCGCTCAAAAACAGTTAAAGCTCAAATTGCCTCATGAACAAAAAAAACGGAAAGCAAATTTTTGGTATTTCTAAGCAGTTTTTTCTCATTATGTAAAAATTATAATGAAACAATTTCAGATCACAAAACCACGCGCTATTTCGCTTTGCTTCATCTTCAGCGTGACCAAAATCACCACTCATATTTGACTTCAGAAATCATCCAAATGTGCAAGCAGATCAAATAAAACAGCTTGGAGGCTCCTGAATCGATTCAAAATATGAACTCTCTTAAATACCAGCGAATTTCTCATCCAAAGAATCTACTATTAATTCAATCATACCAATAACCCTGAAACAAAAAACGAAGTTACAATAACGCGAGAAAAAACCTAGATTAATAATTTTGTTCAATCGTTGACCTTACCAAAACCCGAAAATATTTATCGACGCAAGAATGGACAGGAAAAACTTGCAAACCAGAAGTTGAAAAATGGTCAAAATTGACGCAATTTACTCTGTTTCTTCAATAATAGTGAGTAAGGAAATCCAATTCAAAAAATTAAGGTCAAATTTTCCAAATACGATAAATCTTGAACATAAGGAAGAATACAAAGACTGTTAAAAAACGAAATAACGTCAAAATAACATTAAAAGGCTAAAACTGCAGGTGTTGAGAAACTATTCCAAATGTACTATACCTTGACAAAGCACCAATCAAACCCTGAGAAAACACCGATTAATAATACCCTGGCAAAGTACCGATCAAACGAAAAACCCCTTTCACCTGAAAAGCTGAAAGGAGTAACAGCTTTCGATTCCAGGCTATTATCTACTGTCAACGAGAAGAGGCACCAGATATTCTTAAATACTTGCTTACAACCTGAACCCTGACAATTCAGGTAACAAAGCATTTCATCTCACGAAGCAAACAGCGATTCACGTGGTGTCTAAAGCAGTACATAGCCCCGCGAGATGGAGTAGAATGCCATATGGGTCTCTATTTTAGAATGCCGAAAGGGTCCCTATAATAGGATGGCAAATGGTTCTCTACTGTCGCCGTAGCCTCCTCGTGTGCCATCCTGCGTAGACTTCGGTCTAGCGAAGCGGCAAAATTCCTCGAGCGATCTCACAAATCACGATGAATCAAAGACTTAGTGTCAAAACATGTTCCTTGCCGGTCCGATACTCATCAGCACAGGCATGAGCCTGAGATGAGGGAGTTGAGGCTGAGCATTGAACAGTGCCCTTGAAAGAAGGGAGCAAAAGTGGAGTAGTCGTCCGTGTGACCCTGTTTAAAACTGGCGCTTGAGGCCATGTCTCGCTGACTTCTACCTGTTGGAAATGTCTCCAATGAGCAAAAGATGGTCTCACTGACTCGAAAATCGACAAAGTAACGAAAGTGAAATCGAGACTAGTAGATGAAGTTCGATCATTTAGTAGCGAGTTGGCTGGACTCAAGTGAAAGTCTCTTGCGAACACTAATCGGCCTGAAACACTCTGTTAGTAGGGAACGAAAACATGGTCAAAAAAGTTGAGATGTGAGAGAGCTTGGGCTGAATGCTCACTGTATGACTGAAAGTCGATGAGTAGTGGATGAGAAAACTGTGTAATCCCTGCGCACAATTAGTATCTGAAATGAAAATTTTCTAGTATGAAATACTGTGTAAGGTCCAGACAAGATAGATGCAGTGAAAGTCACAGAAATAAACACCACTGATTAGAGTTGTATCTGTGAAAGCGGAGCTCAAAGAATAAGAGTGGCAGCAATGCATGTCTGGTCCAGACAGCACATGCTCTGCTGTGTCCCAAAAGATGGTTTATGGGAACTTAAAGGCTCACGGGACTCAACTCCTCAAAGAGCTGGACCCCAGACGGTCTTTGCACCGGTGCTCTGGTCTTCATAGCTTAGAACAAGTTTCTCTAAAGATATGGTGACCAAATGCCTGAGGCTACGGCCAAAGGGGAGGTGCACATAGCCTTTCATCAGGAGGCGTCACAACAATTGCACATTCTGGAAGTTTTGTGGAAGCACTCAAAAAACCTCACACAATTATTGAACAGAGGTAGAGGTAAACGGATGTAGGTAAGAAAGGGTGAAAAGCCAGAACAAAGCGTCAAGCCATAGAAGCACACCAGTTACTTATGGACAGTATTGTAGGTAGTTTTGGTGAACTTCCTTTGCGAGATTTTGACGTTTGCTCCAAAAATGCCGGTCTTTTGGATGAGACTAGCCAGTCGAAAACGTGAAAAAAGAGGAAGCGTACTTAGAACACGCAGAATGTTTGGAAAAAATTTTGAATTCAGATTGAAGAACATTTTTTGTCTTGAACGCTGTTTGAGTAACAATATGATTACTGATTTTCTGAAGTTTCGTGCCCGAAAAACAAATGTTTTTTTCTGAGCAAGCGCTGAATTAGTTCCAACTAAGATTGTCAAAGGAAGAAAGATAAAGAATGCTAAAGAAAAGGCTGTCGAAAGTAAAAAAGACTGTCAAAAATAGCAGTTTAAAACTAATCGAAACATCAATCACATATGGTTGCTAGCAATTGCTTTTAATTTCAGCAGAAAATATCAATCCCTCATGGCAGAACAAAAATTGAAAATTCTTTCGAAGCTGCAAAATTTTTTGCAGAGACAAGATAAACCCCTCTATGAGACGAAAAAAATTGCAATCAGAACCCCCGATGGTATCGAACTGCCCGTTTTCTCAAGGAAATGCCCTCTTATGGCCCAAAACAACCAGTCAAGGATAAATTTAATGAGATTCAATTTTTGGAGGATGTGGATAAACTTCTCCGATAACTACGCAAAAAGGAAACTTCCGGAAATCGAATCTGCAACCAAGTGGTATGCCAAAAAACTGAGATAGACACCCATAGATCGCAGCCTTGTCAAGGTAAGCAAACATCTCAAGGAGAACAAACATTTGGAAGTGCCATTTGACAAACAGAACATTTTTTGCGTAATGACGAAGGAAAGCTACGAACAAAAACTCGTGGATGCATTTAATCATTCGCAATTTAAAGAAGTGTAATGTGAGAACGACAAAATAATTGTGGAAAATGAAAAAGAAATAAACAGCACCTTGCTAGTAATGAGGAAACAGGAGTTGATAAGTGAGCGAATGTACCACACACTCCGAAGAACAGGTGCAAATTCATTCGGGCGTAATGAACAAGGAAAACTACGAACCAAAAACCGGTGGATGCTTTTAATCGTTCGCAATTTAAAGAATTTTAATGTGAGAACGATAACATAAGTCGGAAGAAAGAAAATGAAAGAAACATTACCTTGTTAGTAATGAGGAAACAAGAGTTGGTTAATGAACGAATGTAACACACACACTCCAAAGAACAGGGGCAAAAACCGCTTGTCTGTACGGTTAAGCAAAAGTTCAAAAAACAGACACGCCACTTAGACCTGCTCTGTCGATTCCTGGGAGTATTTACCACAACTTGAACAAATGTTTCAAACAACTTTCTGAAAAATTACCCGGAGCAAACATTGAAACGTTCCCATTTGATGCGTGTTAAGAACTTGAGCTAATTGTGCTTGATGACAACAAAATGGTAGACTCTTTAGACGTAAAAATTTTATACACAATTTTGCTTGTCTTGGAGGCGCTAGAAATAGCTCTAAGATGCTTTTATTCAAGCGACCACGCTCCAGATTTAGAACGATCAACATTATTACTTCTGTTAAAATTAGCTGTGACGAATGTTCATTTCAAACGTAACAACAAAAAATACTGCCAATTTGATGGCCCAGCAATGGGCGGATTTTGGCTGTCATATTGGCAAACATTTTAGTGAAATCTTTCGAAGATAAACTAAAGAAAGAGAGGTGTAGTCCTGAAACAGGCTTGAAGAAAC
This sequence comes from Convolutriloba macropyga, assembly GCF_964194025.1. Taxonomy (NCBI): domain Eukaryota; kingdom Metazoa; phylum Xenacoelomorpha; order Acoela; family Convolutidae; genus Convolutriloba; species Convolutriloba macropyga. The sequence continues at coordinate 21,486,703 of NC_134479.1, read as the reverse complement.
ACCAATGAGAATTGCCCTGATTGTTTGAGAAAATTAGTTTGGAATAGTAAAGAAGTTGATTGTGAACGTTGCAAAAATTGATTTTATGTGAAGTGCAAGAATATAAGCTATGAAGAATATTTAAAAAAGGGGGATATCGTTTGGTTCTTTGTTTGGTCATTTTGAGGAAATCATATGTACCACAAAATCAACAAGCGAAAAATTGCTCTAAAAAGTTATCGCATTGGACAAAAACTTCAGTTTTCATTAGATTTTGTAGATGCAAACGGCGAACGGGCCTTTCTTGACTTGAATATATGTGTAGGCAAGGAGAATAAAATCCAAACACGATAAATCTTGAACATAAGGAAGAATACAAAGACTGTTAAAAAACGAAATAACGTCAAAATAACATTAAAAGGCCAAAACTGCAGGTCTTCAGAAACTCTTGCAAATGTACTATACCTTGACAAAGCACCAATCAAACCCTGACAAAACACCGATTAATAATACCCTGGCAAAGTACCGATCAAATGAAAAACCCCTTTCACCTGAAAAGCTGAAAGGAGTAACAGCTTTCGATTCCAGGCTATTATCTACTGTCAACGAGAAGAGGCACCAGATACTCTTAAACACTTGCTTACAACCTCAACCCTGACAATTCAGGAAACAAAGCATTTCATCTCACGAAGCAAACAGCGATTCACGTGGTGTCTAAAGCAGTACATAGCTCCGCGAGATGGAGTAGAATGCCAAATGGGTCTCTACTATAGAATGCCGAAAAGGTCTCTACCGTAGAATGCCATATGGGTCTCTATTTTAGAATGCCGAAAGTGTCCCTATAATAGAATGCCAAATGGGTCTCTACTGTCGCCGTAGCCTCCTCGTGGGCCACCCTGCGTAGACTTCGGTCTAGCGAAGCGGCAAAATTCCTCGAGCGATCTCACAAATCACGATGACTCAAAGACTTAGTGTCAAAACATGTTCCTTGTCGGTCCGATACTCATCAGCACAGGCATCAGCCTGAGATGAGGGAATTGAGGCAGAGCATTGAACAGTGCCCTTGAAAGAAGGGAGCAAAAGTGGAGTAGTCGTCCGTGTGACCCTGTTTGAAACTGGCTCTTGAGGCCATGTCTCGCCAACTTCTACCTGTTGGAAAGGTTTCCAATGAGCAAAAGATGGTCTCACTGACTCGAAAATGGACAAAGTAACGAAAGTGAAATCGACACTAGTAGATGAAGTTCGATCATTTAGTAGCGATTTGGCTGGACTCAAGTGAAAGTCTCTTGCGAACACTAATCGGCCTGAAACACTCTGTTAGTAGGCAACGAAAACAGGCTCACGGGACTCAACTCTTCAAAGAGCTGGACCCCAGACGGTCTTTGCACCGGTGCTCTGGTCTTCATAGCTTAGAACAAGTTTCTCTAAAGATATGGTGACCAAATGCCTGAGGCTACGGCCAAAGGGGAGGTGCACATAGCCTTTCATCAGGAGGCGTCACAACAATTGCACATTCTGGAAGTTTTGTGGAAGCACTCAAAAAACCTCACACAATTATTGAACAGAGGTAGAGGTAAACGGATGTAGGTAAGAAAGGGTGAAAAGCCAGAACAAAGCGTCAAGCCATAGAAGCACACCAGTTACTTACGGACAGTATTGTAGGTAGTTTTGGTGAACTTCCTTTGCGAGATTTTGACGTTTGCTCCAAAAGTGCCGGTCTTTTGGATGAGACTAGCTAGTCGAAAACGTGAAAAAAGAGGAAGCGTACTTAGAACACGCAGAATGTTTGGAAAAAATTTTGAATTCAGATTTAAGAACATTTTTTGTCTTGAACGGTGTTTTAATAACGATTTGATTACTGATTTTCTGAAGTTTCGTGCTCGAAAAACAAATGTTTTTTCTGAGCAAGCGGTGAATTAGTTCCAACTAAGATTGTCAAAGGAAAAAGCTAAAGAATGCTAAAGAAAAGGCTGTCGAAAGCAAAAAAGACAGTCAAAAATAGCAGTTTAAAACTAATCGAAACATCAATCACATATGGTTGCTAGCAATTGCTTTTAATTTAAGCAGAAAATATCAATCCCTCATGGCAGAACAAAAATTGAAAATTTTTTCGAAGCTTCAAAATTTTTTGCAGAGACAAGATAAACCCCTCTATGAGACAAAAAAATTGCAATCAGAACCCCCGATGGTATCGAACTGCCCGTTTTCTCAAAGAAATGCCCTCTTATGGCCCAAAACAACCAGTCAAGGATAAGTTTAATGAGATTCAATTTCTGGCGGATGTGGATAAACTTCTCCGATAACTACGCGAAAAGGGAACTTCCGGAAATCGAATCTGCAACCAAGTGGTATGCCAAAAAACTGAGATAGACACCCATAGATCGCAGCCTTGTCAAGGTAAACAAACATCTCAAGGAGAACAAACATTTGGAAGTGCCATTTGACAAACGGAACAGTTTTTGCGTAATGACGAAGGAAAGCTACGAACAAAAACTCGTGGATGCATTTAATAATTCGCAATTTAAAGAATTGTAATGTGAGAACGACAAAATAATTGTGGAAAAAGAAAAAGAAATAAACAGCACCTTGCTAGTAATGAGGAAACAGGAATTGATAAGTGAACGAATGTACCACACACTCCGAAGAACAGGTGCAAATTCATTCGTGCGTAATGAACAAGGAAAACTACGAACCAAAAACCGGTGGATGCTTTTAATCGTTCGCAATTTAAAGAATTTTAATGTGAGAACGATAACATAAGTCGGGAGAAAGAAAATGAAAGAAACATTACGTTGCTAGTAATGAGGAAACAGGAGTTGGTAAATGAACGAATGTACCACACACTCCAAAGAACAGGGGCGAAAACCGCTTGTCTGTACGGTTTAGCAAAAGTTCACAAAACAGACACGCCACTGAGACCAGCTCTGTCGATTCCTGGGAGTATTTACCACAACTTGAACAAATGTTTCAAACAACTTTCTGAAAAATTACCCGGAGCAAACATTGAAACCTTCCCATTTGATGCACGTTAAGAACTTGAGCTAATTGTGCTTGATGACAACAAAATGGTAGCCTCTGTAGACGTAAAAATTTTATACACAATTTTGCTTGTCTTGGGGGCGATAGAAATAGCTCTAAGATGCTTTTATTCGAGCGATCACGCTCCAGATTTAGAACGATCAACATTAACACTTCTGTTAAAATTAGCTGTGACGAATGTTCATTTCAAAAGTAACAACAGAAAATACTGCCAATTTAATGGCCCAGCAATGGGCGGATATGGGCTGTCATATTGGCAAACATTTTGGTGAAATCTTTCGAAGATAAACTAAGGAAAGAGAGGTGTAGTCCTGAGACAGGCTTGAAGAAACACCAATGAGAATTGCCCTGAATGTTTGAGAAAATTAGTTTGGAATAGTAAAGAAGTTGAATGTGAACGTTGCAAAAATTGATTTCATGTGAAGTGCAAGAATATAAGCTACGAAGGATATTTAAAAAAGGGGGATATTGTTTGGTTCGTTGTTTGGAACTTTTGAGGAAATCATATGTACCACAAAATCAACAAGCGAAGAATTGCTCTAAAAAGTTATTGCATTGCGCAAAAACTTCAGCTTTCATTCGATTTGGTAGATGCAAACGGCGAAGGGGCCTTTCTTGACTTGAATATATGTGTAGGCAAGGAAAATAAAATTTCTTGAAAATGGTACCGTAAGCCTACTGATACCCCAACACTTTTAAAATTTCGTAGTTGTGCCCCATTGCAACATAAGAGCAGCAAAGTGCAAGGCACTGCTCATACGCTTTTCGTAGCACGAGAAGTTGGAAAAATTTTGACGAGGCACTTAAAACAAATCAGGATATTTGGCTGAAAAACCAGTATCCCGAAAGTTGGACTGCAAAAATTGTGTCTGAAAATCTCAAAAGATTTGTGGTACGGTAACAGAAAGCCTTAAATACCAACAAAAAAGATAGAACAAGGGAAAGAATAGTCAGAGGAAATCCCCACTTTTTAATGCAACACATGCAAGAAAAACTACCGAAAATATTAGGATAAACAATAATTTTACAACTAGAAAAACACACACTTGCTTGCTTGAGTCGAGTTTCAATCAAAATCTTAAATCTCACTTGGTTTATGAAATTTCTTGAACTGGATGTGAATCCATCTATCTCGGCCAGACTTGTCGCCACATTACCACGAGAATGACACAGTACAAGAGACTCGATTTACCGGCTGGGCAGTGGTTCGTACAAGGCTTTTGATTAGAGAATCCTTGCCCAGTGCAGCGAAACTGAAAAGTTGATTACCGTGAAGGCATCGCACATAAGGTAACGAAAACCGAAGTTAGACACGCGCGACAAATACCGGGGGCGGGAGCTGACAATCAAGTAATAGTCTGACATATGCGTTGGGAGTTGGATTTTCTGCAAAAATATAAGGGAACAAAATATGAGGAAAAACGAAAAATCATGCTACTGTTGGAAAATAGTCTCTCAAATTTTCAGAAATGGAAAAAAACTGAACAAAATGTTTTGGAAATTGAAAATCAACTATTTTCGAAAGTTCAAAAATTCGTTCAAAACAAGCGGATCCATTCTAGGAACTAAAATTTTATTCTTAGTAGTGGTTACTGATACGTTTCCATTTTGTCTGAAAACACTCATAGAGTGAAGTTGATAACCTGACAATGCTAGTTATTGTAAAAACGTTCGTTTTCTAAATTTATACTAATTGGCTTTCAATTTCTTTTAAAATAACTGCGATAAACTAATTTCGTAGAAAAACTTTCCGGTTTGCTTCAAAAAAAGCCTGAAACTGATAAAAATTTGCATAAAAAACACCTTTTTTCCTTAATTTTTTCAACAAAAGAAAATGGGATATTTTCTGTTAGTGCCCCTACCCTCAGTACGTTATGCGCGCACCAGTTACAGACCACGTGCCATTAGATAATAATTTATCATTTAAAACTATGGCACGTGGGTCAGGGGAGCAAATATTATCCGGCTACTAAGCTGTGGGGGCACAAACGGAAAAGATCCAGAAAACAATTTAATTTCACGAGCGGCTTTCACTTTTACATCCTGTGTCAGAACCACTCAACCCACGCTAAAATGGAGAACCATAAGTCCCTTACGGGTCGTACAGATAGTTTGTAAAGAAACATGGCCAAAAACAACTCAGCCCCACAATCGACATTTTATATTTCGGACTAAATCACCGCCAAAAAATTAACATGATAATAATAATACCTTCATATAGTATTGTCCAAAATCTTCTTCGCCTTTTTCTTCAATTGGCCTTCTACCATAATTATAATTTTCTCCTCAGAGGTCGGGAGTTAAAAAATCTGTTGTTTTCACTCACGAAATTATTGCACCCGTTTTGATTGACAATGACGGGGGGGTTAAGTTAAATCAAATTAAAGAACCAAGTCAATTATTTAAACTAATACTTCAGTGTCATTTTGCACTCCCGGTACTCGCTGCGAGTTTTTAGTTGCAGTTTCAGCTTTTTGATGTGGATCGCTTCTATTGTCATTGGTTTTCAAACCACGCGACATGCATCTAGAATCTCCCATTCACTATTATGCGCTGTAGGCCAACATTAAACGGGGTGTTGTCCCACAGGGGATTCTTTCTTTTGATGCTTCAAAATTCTAGTGAATATGTCGGCTGGTTTAGCCAACATAGGTTGGACTTCATCCATTACATATAACTTTATTTACGACATGAAATTTCAGATTTTTATCAAAACATTCTTTCAGGCTGGGCCATTCAGTTATCAATTTTGTCGCCGTGAAATCTAATTTGTAACCGTCCTGCTAATGGACTTGCTAAAGTAGATTAAAAAGGGGTACGCCGCTTCAACTTGTTTTGTCGATGGCCGGTGGCAGTTACAAGAACCTCAATAAATTTTCACCTCCCTTTTTCCAGAGCTTTCCACGTGCAAAATTTGAGACTAACTCGAACAATTCCAGAGCCGATTTAGAGGAGCTAACTATTTAGAGGAAGATGAACTAATCGTATCTCTTGATGTAAAGCGCTTGTACACCAGTGTACCATTTGAGGAGGCAATTGAAGTTGCTCATAACGAATTGCACATCAATTTTGATGTTCATGAGATTCCGAGGTAGCTATGAAGAACTGCTGAGAATAGCCGCGACGAAAGTTCACTTAAAGTGTAATAAAATGTTGTACAGTCAATCGGAAGGTTTAGCCTTGGATGCTTAGTTGGCGCTAAGGTTGGCAAAAATTGCTCTGAAATCAAATCGGGGGAAAAGAGAACAAAACACCTGAAAAGAAAAGAATTTGCACTGAGTGTCACCGACGCGTTACTTTTCGAGGGAGAGGAGTCGAATGCAAATCATGCTACACTAGTTTCAATCAAAATGCCGAGGTATTACTGACACGGAGTATAATAGCAAGCAGAAAATTGGATCTTTTCCTTTTGCGCCCTCCCCAGTACGCTATATGCCCCTAAGTTACAGAGCATGTGCCATTATATAGTAAATCATTATGTAAAACTATGGCACGCACTTCGTTGAGGGGTGGGGGTTAGAAATAATATGCGTGAAATCTAATTTGTAACCGTCCTGCTAATGGACTTGCTAAAGTAGATTAAAAAGGTACGCCGCTTCAACTTGTTTTGTCGATGGCCGGTGGCAGGTACAAGAACCTCAATAAATTTTCATCTTCTTTTTTCCAGAGCTTTCCAGGTGCAAAATATGAGACTAACTCGAACGATTCCAGAGCCGATTTAGAGGGAGCTAACTATTTAGAGGAAGATGAACTAATCTTATCTCTTGATGTAAAGCGCTTGTACACCAGTGTACCATTTGAGGAGGCAATTGAAGTTGCTCATAACGAATTGCACATCAATTTTGATGTTCATGAGATTCCGAGGTAGCTATGAAGAACTGCTGAGAATAGCCGCAACGAAAGTTCACTTAAAGTGTAATAAAATGTTGTACAGTCAATCGGAAGGTTTAGACTTGGATGCTTAGTTGGCGGTAAGGTTGGCAAAAAATTGCTCTGAAATCAAATCGGGGGAAGAGAGAACAAAACACCTGAAATGAAAAGAATTTGCACTGATTGTCACCGACGCGTTACTTTTCGATGGAGAGGAGTCGAGTGCGAATCATGCTAAACTATTTTCAAGCAAAATGCCGAGGTATTACTGACACGGAGTATAATAGCAAGCAGAAAATTGGATCTTTTCCTTTTGCGCCCTCCCCAGTACGCTATATGCCCCTAAGTTACAGAGCATGTGCCATTATATTAAAAATCATTTTGTAAACCTATGGCACGCGCTTCTTTGTGGGGTGGGGGTTAGAAATAATATGCGCCCATCAAAAAAACTGTTGGAGCACAAACGGAAAAGCTCCGAAATTGTATGGATCTGTTCGCATTTTGCAGAAAAAGGTAAAACAGAGGAGACAGAAGAAATGAATTTATTCAAAAGGAATGTGGAAGATTTTGTGTGCACTGTCACGAAAACCTCCATATTAACTAGAATGTGCAAATGCTCCTCACACAAACTTATAATCCAGCTTTGGGACACACAACGGTAATGGAGAACAGGAGATCCTGGATCTCAACGTAAACGTAAAGGATGAAAGAAAAATTAGCTGTCATTGGTATCAAAAATCGACTGATACCGAAAAAATCCTAAATATCTTTGGTTGTTCACCGTTACAATCTCTGAAAAATGTGGTTCACGGGACTGTACATTGAAATTTTAATGCATCCAGTGACTGCCAATCTATAAGGAATAAAAGAGAAGATCTGATTTGAAAATCAGTATTCAACTTAGTGGTCATTCAGTATTGTAAATGAAATGTCGGATAAAATAGTCACGAAAGAATTGTGTACAGCAAAACCTCACAAAACTGATAAACATCGCAAAACAATTGCAAGTCCAAACAGAAAGTGTTGAGGCCCAAATTCATTTTCAACACAGAGGAAACGTCAATCAAATTTTTGCAAGTAGACAAAAGCAATGTGAGATATTCCAGTCATTTTCTCAACCAAAAGTTTAGGAACTTTCTTTCCTAACCTGAATTCACCTTTCAACAAATATTGCATAAAAAACTTTTAAAAAAGAAAGCGCATATGGTATATAAAATTAAATGTAACAGATGCAGTTCCTTCTTTGTTGCCCAAATCAGTCAACCTGTTCACTAGATTTTTGGAGCATCTAATGAAAAATCCCAATGAGGAACAACACCTCGTTTAGGGGTTTAAGGTTGTTGTATAGCGCATAATTTTGAATGGGAGATTCTAGATGCATGTCGCGGGGTTGAAAGGCTCAAGATAAAAAAAACAATCAACTTTAAAGCCAAAACTGCAAATAAGTACTCGCGACGAGTATCGGGGAAAGAATTGACACTGAAGTTTGAGTTCCCAGGCAAAAAATTTGATTTTTGAAATCAAAAAGCTATTCTGGTACATGTTAATTGGGAATTTTGCTAACCCCAACTAGTAAAAGATAACAACAGAAAAAATTGAAAGCAAAAATTCCTTTTCAGGTATAGAAAACAAAACACCCGGGAATTTCAAAAAAACTCCGGAATAAAGGTTGAAATATTTTTGGTGTAATAAATGAAATGTTGTAAAAAAGATTTCATTTGAATATGTTTTCAAACGAATCGTTGTGATTTTATCTCATTTCTAAGAATTCAATAGATAGGGACAAAGACAGGTTTATATATTCTGTAAATGTTTTCATTCGATTTCTACAACTGACGATGAACGCAATGCTCGAAAACTTTCGTTTTCTTAAATCAATTTTTTTTATTGACAATTCCTATTTCTCTGCTCAATTAATGAACTATATTTAGCAGCGTTGTTGCTATATCTGGCTTCATAACCAAAAATGCAACTTAAAGACAATTTATTTTAATTAAATTGATATCAATTCAACTATGAAATCAAATTTTAAAATCAGGAGTTTCTCGCAAGACCGTTTATCGTTAAAAGATATCATTACAAATCTGGCGAAGATTTAATATGAGCTCTGGCTTAAAAATACTGCGAAACAAAAATACTTTGATTGTCATATAAACTGATTTTGAATAGCAAAGCCGTTGAATGCGTAAAATGTGAACACTGGTAACACGTAAAATGTCAGGATGTAAGTAAGGAGCAGTGAAGCAAATGTTTGGAAGTTGTACAACGTAATAAACACCAACTGAAAACTAAACTAAGAAACGAAAAATTTTTGCACGATATTTAGACGGAATCATGTGCCAAGTAAAGGACAACCCTCAGAAATTTTGCTTCAACTGGGAAAAAGATTAAAGTCCTAAAAATGTAGAGCTCAAAAAGAAAAAAATAAAAGCAGACAGTGAAGTAGTTTTCCTCCCTATTGCAGTCTACGTTGTTGATCAGAGAATGCTCTTTTGTAAATGGTACCAAAAGCCAACAAAAATTGAAACAATTCTGAATTTTGGTAGCTGCGCACAACTCCAGCATAAAAAAAAATTGTAGAGTGTACAATCCTTAGTTCTTCTTTTAATCTACAAGCAACTGGCAGTATTTTGATGAAGCTAATCACGCAAATAAAAAATATGGTAGAAAATTCAATTCCAGAAAATTGGTCGTCAATAATTGTAAATCAGGAGATTGGAAAACCTTCAATAACTCTAAAAAAGCAGAAAAATTTAGGCTGAAAGCCAGTAGAAAGTTAACCTAAACAAAAGGAAGATTCCCAAACTTTTTTTTACAACACATAGGCCCATCAAACTTACCAGTGGCAGTTACATGAACCTCAATAAATTTCCGTCTCCCATTTTCCAGCAGTTGGCTACCCTCTTTAGAGTGGGCTACCTATTAAGAGGAAAATGAGCTAAAAGTATCTTTTGGCTTGTACACCAGTGCACCCCTTGAGCAGGTAATTGAAGTTGCGCTTAACAAACTGCACTACAGTGACGATGTTCATGAGATTCTGAAGAGCATTTGAGACTAGTCGTAAAGAAAGTTCACTTCAAGTGTAATAAACTGTTGTACAATCAATCGGAAAGTTTAGCCAGGGATGCTTAGCTGGCGGTAAGGTGGGCAAAAAATCGTGCTGAAATCAAATAAGGGAAGAGAGAACAAAACACCTGAAATATTGAGAATGTGCACTGGTTGTAACCGACGCGTTACTTTTCGAAGAAAAGAAGTCGAGTGCGAACCATGCAAAACTAGTTTCAAGCAAAATGCCGAGGTATTACTGACACGGAGTATATTAGCAAGTAGAAAATTGGATTTTTTTGCGCCCCCCCTCCCCCCCCAGTACGCTATATGCCCCTTACAGAGCATGTGCCATTACATAGTAAATCATTATGTAAAACTATAACACGCGCGTCTTTGGGGGGGGGGGGTGCAAAAAATATGTGCCCACCAAAAAGCTGGAGGAGCAAAAACGGAAAAGCTCCGAAATTGTATGGATCTGTTCCCATTGTGCAGAAAAAGATACAACAGAGGATACAAAAGAATTGAGTATTCTCAAAGGTATGTGGATGACTTTGAGTGCACTGTCAAGAAACCCTCCAGATTCTCCTCACACAAACTTATAATCCACAATTGGGACACCCAACGGTAATGGAGACCAGGATTTCCTGGATCTGAACAAAAACGCAAAAGATTAAAGAAGAATTAGCTGTCATTGGTTTCAAAAACCGACTGATACGGGCAAAATTCTAGATATCTTCGGTTGTTCACCGTTACAATCTCTGAAAAATGTGGTTCATGGGATTGTACATAGAACTTTCAATGCATCCAGTGACTGCCAATCCTTACGAAAGAAACAGAAGATCTGGCTGGAAAATCAGTAGTCAATTTAGTGGTCATCCAGTATTGTAAATGAAAAGTGGGAAAAAATAGTCGAGGAGGAAATGCTTACAGCAAAACCTCACAAATCTGAACAACATCGCAAAACATTTGCAAGTCTGGACAATAAAAGTTGAGGCCAATATTCTTCTACAATACAGAGGGAAGGTCATTCAAACTTTTGCTAGTAGACAAAAAAATGCGGTATTTTTCAATCATTTTCTCAACCAAAAATGAAGGAACTTTCTTTCCCAATCTGAATTCACCTTTTAAAAAAACGAATAAAAATCTTTTAAAAATGAAAACGCAGGTGGTATATAAAATTCCATGCAATAGATGCAATTCCTTCTAGATGCCAAATCAGCCAACCTGTTCACTACATTTTTGGAGCATCAAATGAAAGACTCCCTTCAGGGCCAACACCTCGTTCAAGGTTGTGGTATAGCGCATAATTTTGAATGGGAGATTCTAAATGCATGTCGCGGGGTTGAAAAGCTCACTATAAAAGAAGCGATCATTATTAAAGCCAAAACTGTAATTAAATACGCGCGACGAGTACCCGGGAGGGAATTGACACTGAAGTTTGAATTCCAAGGCAAGCAATTTGTTTTTTCAAACTAAAAAACTATTCTGGTACACATTCATTTGGAACTTTGTCAACCCCAACTATCGAAAGGTAACAACAGATAAGAATCAAAGCAAAATTTCCTTTTCAGGTATAAAAAACAAAATACCCGGGAATTTCAAAAAAAACTACGGAATAAAGGTTCATATATTTTTGGCGTAACTGTTGTAAATAAAATGTTGTAAATGTAATTTCATCAGAAAATTTTTTCACAAAATTGTTGTTATTTTATCTCATTTCTAAGAATTCAATTAAAAGGGTCAAAATCATATATTTTGTAAATGTTTTCATTCGATTTTTACAACTGACGGTGAACGCAAGGCGCAAAAACTTTCGTTTTCTTCAATAAATTTATTTTTTAATTGACAATTTTTATTTCTCTGCTCAATTAAGGAACTATTTTAAGCAGCGTTTTTGCTATATCTAGCATCATAATCAAAGATGCATTTTAAAAACATTTTTTAAAATAATTAAATTGATATCAATTCAAGTCTGAAATGAAGTAGTAAAATCAGGAGTTTTTAGCAAGACTATTTTTGGTTAGAAGATATCACCACAAATCTGGTGAAGATTTAAAATGAGCTCTGGCGTAAAAAAAATTGCGAAACAAAAATAACTTGACTGTAATATAAAGTGATTTCGAATAGCAAAGCCGTTGAATGCGTAAAATGTGAACATTGGTATCACGTAAATTGTCAGTAAGAGACAGTACGACAAAGTTTGAAAAGTTGTACAACGTAAAAAACACCAACTGAAAACAAAACTAAGAAAAGAAAATTAATTGCACGATATGTAGGCAAAATCATGTGCCCAGTAAAAAAGACCCTCAAGTAAAGGACAACCCTCAGAAATTTTGCTTCAACTGGGAAAAAGATTAAAGTCCTAAAAATGTAGAGCTCAAAAGGGAAAAAATGAATGCAGACAGTGAAGTAATTTTCTTCCCTTTTGCAGTCTACGTTGTTGAATAGAGAAAGCTCTATTGTAAATGGTACCCAAAGCCAACAAAAATCAAAACATTTCTGAATTTTGGTAGCTGCGCAGCACTCCAGCTGCGCACCAATCCAACCAGAAAAATATTGTATAGTGTACTATCCTGTTTTTTTTTTCAATCTGCAAGTAACTGGCAGTTTTTTTATGAAGCTAATATAGTAAACAAAAATATGGTGGAAAATTGATTTTCCAGAAAATTGGTCGTCGTTAATTGTAAATCAGGCTATTGGAAATACAATTAGTGACTCTAAAAAGGCAGAAAAATCTGATCGGAAAGCCAGTAAAAAGTTAACTGAGAACTAAACAAGGCGGACCGTTAATGTGCGTTCGCGCATGATGATCCGACCCGGGCTCCTCTACATTTTTGACTTAATTGTCAACCAAATGAAGAGATAACAAAAATAGATGTTTGACTTTAAAAAACACGTTACAAAACGTAAATACTAATTGAATTACATAATGCCATTTCTCATTACAGCGCTCATGGGATCTACCAATAAAAAGACTACGAGAAAAAACAGCAAACAACAAAATATGCAAAAACAAAATTTTCACGACAGAAACCCAATATATAATTTTAAAAGCACCTAGTAACAACGTCAAAATGCAATCAGATAAAACCTTAACTCCACAAATTTATTTTTTGCTAACTATACAGCAGAGGTATGTTTTTCGTATTGAGATTAGGTAAAAAGTTGACATAGAGATAAAAAAATGAGGTTAAAGTCAAAGATCAATCAACATTTCTTAAACCAAATAATTTCAAATGTCTAAAAAAATCTTTAGCTTTTTAACAAAAAAATTCTTGATAAATTTACTAAAAAGTCAATATGAAACTAATGGGACCTGTCTTTGCTGAGACTAAACCAAAGGAATCAACTAAATACGCAGAAAATCTCAAAAGACGAACAATTTACATAAAGACGCAGAAAAAATTAAGAACAATAAATTAAATTATTGAAGCCACTAAAATCATCAGCTATTATCTGAATTTTATTTATTTTTATTTCAGTTTACATTTATACTCATTCAGCTAAAATTATTAGCTAAAAAAGAAAAGAAGTTCGTTCATTTGGGCCTCATTTGAAAGTTATTGGGATCTGTTATTACCTGAATATGCTAAAAGAAGAGAAAAAAGAAACACAAATACACCACTCACAATATTTTTTATGAAAACGCATGTCCACCAAACAAAACATCAGTTACGACATATTATTAGTAGACACGTTGTTTTTTGAAATTCAAGGAATTGGAGTGGACTTCTCAATGACGAGAATAAGTTGACAAAAAGAACAAAAAAAAACGGAATAGTTTGAAAAATCTTTGAAGATGTATAATATCATAATTTTTACGACTATTGGCTTTAAACTGACTGCTTCGGGTAACATCACTCATATCACTCATTAAAAATTTATGGGCAACATGACAGGCATCATTAATGAGACCGATCAGAATTTTACGGCTACCTAAAAATAAAAAAAAAAGCAAAAACAGCAAACTCACAAAAATTAAGCGAGAAAAGTTTCAAAGCCATTAGAGAATGAACTTTTCAGTATAAACTCTTCTATTTTCAATTAACTTTTTAACAGCAAGGTGATTGTTTCTATTGCTACAAAATGATTTGAAAAACAACAAATATAAACAAAGATATTAAAACCACGTTTTAGACCACCAAGTTTTTGAGAAAAGCCCTAGTATCAAAGACATTAATTTCAATTATTTTCAACGCAGTTAATTAAACACACTAAATTCTGCGTCGATGAAATAGCAATCATAGGTTTCATTCAAGTGACATCAAAAAATCATCACAATGAGTCGTATGGCAAAGAAAAATACATCAAACCCACGAAATTTTTGAGAAAACCCATAGTATCAAAGTCATAAAATTCTACAGCTTTCAACAGAAGGCATTTAATACGCTAAATTATGCCTAGATGATGTGACGACAAGGATGTTTGTCATTCAAAATTTATAAATAAGACATCACAACAAGTCATTGACTATGATAACAACAACAAAAACGGGCAAAATCCAAAAGATCGGTAGAAAAATGATAGAAGAAAGTGTCGAAGCTATTTAAACCATCAGCTTTTTTCTCTGAAAACTTTTTCAACGATACATTGAACGTCTTCACTAAGCCAATGCGAGCTATAAATTTTAGGATAATGTAATACGATTTCAAAAGGAACCAAAATTACAAAAAAAAACCAAAAATTATAAAAATTATGAAAACTCGTGCACCGAAGTCAAAAAAACCAATAGTTAGAAGACAAAACCGCTAACTAGATAAAATGTTGTTGATGCAAAAAAAGCGTGTCTTTCGTTACCGAGACTGACTTACAATCCACGAAAATAAGCTTAAGATTGATTTATGTTCAAAAAAAGTTCAAAAAAAAAAATTTTTCAAGTCTTAACAGCCATTAATCTCAAAAGCTTTCATAGGAATTCAATGAATACGCTCAGCTATGCCACGATGTGAATACGAAGATGTTTATCATGCCTAGGTTATCAATAAGACATCACAATAGGTCTTATGACTATGAAAAAAAAACAACAAATACAGGCAAAAACCAAAATTTCTTTAGAAAAATGGGAGAAGAAAGGAAGATGTAGCCATCAATATTAGGATGACGTGATAAGATTTCAAAATGAACCAAAAAAACGAAAAGTCCAAAAAATTTTTAAAAAAGTTTGAAATCTTGTGGCATTGAAGACCTATAACCAATAGTTATTTGATAAAGCCGCCAATGAGATTAATGTATGTTGCACTGGTATGAAGGAGTTCAATCCTGTTTTACTGAGACGAACTTACAGTTCACCAAAATAGGTTTATGATTTACTAATTTAAAAAAATTTCGAAATTTTATTTTCAAAGTCTTAGCAGCCATTAGCTGTCCACTCACAGCACTAGATAGGTTCACTTATTGCTCATTAGCAAATCTATTATATCTTTAGTCAAAAAGTTTATGCCATAGGATTAAAAAATTTTAGTAAAACCTCAAAAAATAAATCAAAATTTCATTTGAAATTACGAAATTTGAGATACGAATCCAAAAAAAAAAACATGAGCGATCCCTTCGAAACAAATTTTTTGTTCATTGGGCTTCATTTGATCGTAAAAGAGGTTCGTCATTAACGGAACTTCAATATTAATAGTGTCTAGTAGTCTCTAGGTGACTTGAAAAAACAAAAAAAATGCAAAATTTTCTAAAAAAAGAGCTCCCAAACCTAATTCGAAATTTTTTTATATATTAAACTTCCCTCTAAGACTAGAACTAGTCTTTATTTTCTCCTTTTGTCTATTAAAAACCTAAAATTGATTTACTTTTTGGCGTGAAATCTAGTTTTGAATTAAATTTTTCGTAGAAAATACGTTAATTCGAACGAAAATTACGGTAAAACTGAACAAAAATGGACCAAAAATCCAGTGTTCACATGAAAATTTAAACCTCGATAACTCCTCGAAAAAACGAAATTCCAAAAAATATTTTTAATTTCGAATTCTACGCTGGACGAGCTTTTTAATGATACCACGCACATTTCTCTACGATGAATATATCGGTCGGCCAAAATTCACGGAACAAAAAAACCCATTTGTGTATATAGTTCCTCCCCCCACAAGTGGGGTCGGAACAAAAAAACTGATAAAGATTTGTGATTGCTGAAGCAAGTGATCTTGTTTTGTGAACGCGTACAAATAATTTTCTGGTTCTAAGAATAAATTATTACCACGCAGAGACAACCACCCTCCCCTATCCTCCAAATATTTCCAATGATTTGGCAATTTTGAAATTTGACGAAGTCTTTTAAAAAGGTCGATTTAGAAGGTATTGAACTCTACATCTAATTTATGATCAAGATCTTTCTTGAGATCACTTTAAATTATTTTTGATGTAAAATATTTCAGTCACAATCCCTATTATGTACAGGGATATGCAATAATTGATTACAAGTGCAATAATTGCCAATTAAATGATTGCAAAAAATGATTGGCATCTAAAACACAATAGTAATAATTGATTGATTGAAGGGCAATTAACTGCCAAAAGTTAACTGCCAATTAGATTTTCTCGCTACACTGTTTTTCAGTAAAAATTATCACCTCCAATCTGGAGAAAATTTGTGATGAAATATGCAATTTTTTTGTCAAAAACACTGCTTTTTCATTTGGAAATAGCTTTTGTCGATAGAAATCTATATATACACAATTCTCTATTGCGAACTCTATTTCATTGATAGCTGCTCTACCGAATCTTTCAAGATCATCATGAACTAGCCGGAAGATATTTTTACACAGAGATTGGCGAGTTGGAGAAAACAACTTATGCGGTCAACATCAGAACAATGATCCAGTCATCTAGGAACATGCTGACCAACAATATTTGTGAATCAAACTGTCATTCACAAATGTTTATTTTTAAAGTAACGATAGCTGGATTGGTCACGAGAAGATTTGGCAATGAAGACTTGCCTGGCAGAAATTTTGGTCAAAACTTGGATAAAATTATTAGAAGATATTCTAAGTACTGAGAACGAGATGAGCTCTGGCATAAAAAAAACTACCGAAGAAAGATAGAAAGTAATCATAAAAAGTGGTTTGGAATAGCCAGGCTGTTGAATGCGCAAAATTGTGAAAACTGGTATCACGTAAAAAGTCAAGAAATGAGTAGGAAGTAGTACAACAAAACTCAAGAATATGGACAATGTAAAAAAAACACCAACTGAAAACAAAACTAGGAAACGAATGTTTTTTGCTCGATGTGTAGACGAAATCAAGTGCCCAAAAAAGATGACCCTTAAAATTTTTGATTCAACTGTGAAAAAATTTTCCTAAAAATCTAAACATGAGCGATCCCTTCGAAACAAATTTTTTGTTCATTGGGCTTCATTTGATCGTAAAAGAGGTTCGTCATTAACGGAACTTCAATACTAAAAGTGTCTAGTAGTCTCTAGGTGACTTGAAAAAACAAAAAAATTGCAAAATTTTCTAAAAAAGAGCTCCCAAACCTAATTCGAAATTTTTTTATATATTAAACTTCCCTCTAAGACTAGAACTAGTCTTTATTTTCTCCTTTTGTCTATTAAAAACCTAAAATTGATTTACTTTTTGGCGTGAAATCTAGTTTTGAATTAAATTTTTCGTAGAAAATACGTTAATTCGAACGAAAATTACGGTAAAACTGAACAAAAATGGACCAAAAATCCAGTGTTCACATGAAAATTTAAACCTCGATAACTCCTCGAAAAAACGAAATTCCAAAAAATATTTTTAATTTCGAATTCTACGCTGGACGAGCTTTTTAATGATACCACGCACATTTCTCTACGATGAATATATCGGTCGGCCAAAATTCACGGAACAAAAAAACCCATTTGTGTATATAGTTCCTCCCCCCACAAGTGGGGTCGGAACAAAAAAACTGATAAAGATTTGTGATTGCTGAAGCAAGTGATCTTGTTTTGTGAACGCGTACAAATAATTTTCTGGTTCTAAGAATAAATTATTACCACGCAGAGACAACCACCCTCCCCTATCCTCCAAATATTTCCAATGATTTGGCAATTTTGAAATTTGACGAAGTCTTTTAAAAAGGTCGATGTAGAAGGTATTGAACTCTACATCTAATTTATGATCAAGATCTTTCTTGAGATCACTTTAAATTATTTTTGATGTAAAATATTTCAGTCACAATCCCTATTATGTACAGGGATATGCAATAATTGATTATAAGTGCAATAATTTCCAATTAAATGATTGCAAAAAATGATTGGCATCTAAAACACAATAGTAATAATTGATTGATTGAAGGGCAATTAACTGCCAAAAGTTAACTGCCAATTAGATTTTCTCGCTACACTGTTTTTCAGTAAAAATTATCACCTCCAATCTGGAGAAAATTTGTGATGAAATATGCAATTTTTTTGTCAAAAACACTGCTTTTTCATTTGGAAATAGCTTTTGTCGATAGAAATCTATATATACACAATTCTCTATTGCGAACTCTATTTCATTGATAGCTGCTCTACCGAATCTTTCAAGATCATCATGAACTAGCCGGAAGATATTTTTACACAGAGATTGGCGAGTTGGAGAAAACAACTTATGCGGTCAACATCAGAACAATGATCCAGTCATCTAGGAACATGCTGACCAACAATATTTGTGAATCAAACTGTCATTCACAAATGTTTATTTTTAAAGTAACGATAGCTGGATTGGTCACGAGAAGATTTGGCAATGAAGACTTGCCTGGCAGAAATTTTGGTCAAAACTTGGATAAAATTATTAGAAGATATTCTAAGTACTGAGAACGAGATGAGCTCTGGCATAAAAAAAACTACCGAAGAAAGATAGAAAGTAATCATAAAAAGTGGTTTGGAATAGCCAGGCTGTTGAATGCGCAAAATTGTGAAAACTGGTATCACGTAAAAAGTCAAGAAATGAGTAGGAAGTAGTACAACAAAACTCAAGAATATGGACAATGTAAAAAAAACACCAACTGAAAACAAAACTAGGAAACGAATGTTTTTTGCTCGATGTGTAGACGAAATCAAGTGCCCAGTAAAAGATGACCCTTAAAATTTTTGATTCAACTGTGAAAAAATTTTCCTAAAAATCTAAAGTTGACAAGGAAAAAATTGAATGCAGACAGTGACGTAGCTTTCCGCCGTAATGCAGTCTACATTGTAGAAAAGAGAAAATTGTCTTGTAATTGGTACCAAAAATCAACAGAAATTGAAACATTTCTAAGTTTCGGTAGCTGCGCACCACTATGTGGTATAGTGTACTAGTCATATGATTTTGTTCAATCTACAGTCAACTGGCAATATATTGATGGAGCAATTAAAGTCAACAAAAAAAATGGAGGAAAAGCCAATTTCCAGAAAATTGATTGTTGAGCATTGTAAGTCAGGCGATTGGAAAAGACTTAAAGGGCTCTAAAAAGGCAGAAAAGTCTAAACGGAAAGCCTGTTGAAAGTTAACCCAAACTGTAGGAAGATGCCCGAAATTTTTCTACAACATATAGGCCAAGTACATATTTGACAAAAAACGGCAAAAAAAGTGAAATTAGAGTGATCTACACCACAAGTAAACCCGAAACTTACTTACAATCATTAAGTCTTGTTTCGATCAGCATCTAATTTTGCTCGTTATAAAAGAAAAATCTTTAGTAGATGCGATTCCTTGAGCAATCAAGCAGAGAGCTAAGAGAATATGTCGAAAGTATCTAAAAAACTATTTTAGAAATTTCTTCATCACAGGAAACAATCTTCCGAGAAACCCTTATTTTACTAATTTACTGTTTTGTTTCATAATTGAATTGAAACCATTTTCAAGGTAGGAAAAATTGACGTGTAGTTGCATTTTATATGATGATGCAAGGTATAACAAAAACGTTTCAAGTACACTTTTACAACTGACTTATTCTTTTAACAGCAACAAAAATCTGATAATAATTTCTGATTTCTGAAACAACTAAGCTTGTTTTGTGAACGCGTACAAAAAAACTTCTGGTTCTAAGAGTAAATTATTACCACGCAGAGACAACCACCCTCCCCTATCCTCCAAATATTTCCGATGATTTTGCAATGTCTTTTTAAAGGTCGATGTAGAAGGTATTGAATTCTACATCTAATTTATCATCAAGATCTTTCTTGAGATCACTTTAAATTAAGTGGATGAAAAATACTTCAGTCACATTCCCTATTATATACAGGCATTTGGAATAATTAATTGTAATTGCAAAATTTGCAAATTAATGATTGCAGTGATTGATTGGCACTTAAAACACAATTGTAATAATTGATTGATCAAAGGGCAAATAACTGCCAATAATTGGCCAAATTTTCAAAATGACAAATAAGGGTTGCCGTGCCCCTGCTCGAATTGTTTGAGCATGAGAGAACAGAAGAATTATGCGAACTGAGTGAGTTTTAACCTTAATATATCAGAGAAAATGTAATTTAAACGATGTTATACTGTTAAACGCGGAATGCCAAAGCGATTTTTTTTTGTCAAAATTTCACTCCACTGGATGACAAAGAGCGTTGGAAATTCAATTGTGAAAAAATTCTGATAAAAACCCGTCAGCAATGACAAATTTAATAAACAAAACGAGATCACAACACCCAATTTCAAGACCATCAAAGACAACCAGTCCAGCGTCCAAAATATTTTAGGTCCGGATTCTACGAAAGCAATTGATGTGTACGGCTGGATAGAAAGGATGTGCACGGATCTACGACCTTTTACATTTGCATAAGGCAAACTATCGTAAAATTAAACAAAATAAACAAAATAAACAAAACTATAGAGTTCTCTTACAAAACGCTTGTGAAAAATATGCATGCAACAAAAAAAGCGCTTGAAGAACCAATGGCTAAGGAACTTCATGCAAAATTTGCATTGGCAATGGATGACTGGACTAGTAACTTTATGCAATATGTTGGAATTTTGTTCTCGTATCCTGCTAAAGATTATACGATATTATTGACGGAACATGCGCTGGATTCGGATAGCCATATCAAACTTATACAATATATTTTGGATCTGTATGGGGAAAATATTGTCAAATGTTGTACTTATAGGAGACAACGGCGAGTTCAATAAATGCATTTCCAATGACACATAAAGAGCTTTCATTGGTTTCGAGGAATAAAACTTTCGAAAAGTATGTTGATACTTGTTATCTGCTCCCAATTTCTAATACTTTGGATCTATTTTTCCCCACAACAACGATGGTTTCGCCAACAACAATTTGAGGTAGCGATTGTGTCCTATAAATCTTGAAGAACAACTGTTCTTAAAGCTAAAAAAAGCTTTAGGAATTGAGAATGTTAAATGAAATTTTGAATTATCGATTATTGTTAAAATTTTTGTTTCTCAATTAAAGCAATAAATGCAATATTTGATTGCCAATGTTTGCCAATTAAATTATTTGATTGATTTCTTTTTGTTTCAGGTCATTTAATTGAAAATAGTCTTTCCAAATCGTTGATTATGTATATAGTTTTTTTCCAGGTGCTCTTTTAAAGGTGTTCAATAAAGTTTCAGGAAACACAAACTTTTTTCTTTGTAATGCCTGAAAAAATCAACAATTCAACAAAAAGACAGATTTGATTTTTTTGGAATGGTTTCGAAATCAACAAAATTCCTCGCGGTACAGATGGTTTCAGTTGTCGTACTGAGTAGAATATTTTTTTTGGCATTGTATCTGCCATGATTGCCGTCCATTTGCCGCATTTTATCCAATTTGTAGTTCAATAAATCATTTGAGCAATGTCCTGAAGTGGGAAAGATTCAAGAATTTATAGTAAGAACTCATAATTTTTTAACCCAAAGGGAAACAACAGCAAACGAACTAATGTTTTGGAGTCATTTTCACCAGTTTCAAACAATCTTGTCAAAACTAGCTGTGATTTAAAGTAAACAAGTCGGAGGCAATTTTCGGTACCAATAATTGCCGAAGATTTTCTAAAACTCGGTTTAGAAGGAGAATAATTCTGAGTTTTTATGTCCTTTTTTTTAAAGGAAAACATGCTTGTTTGCTTCAATTGTCTTTTCACAAAACTACACAGACGCATTTTTAACATCTTCTCACCCTGATTGTTTAAGTAGTTTTATATGACTTTCTGAAAAATTTTACTGGCGTTTTCCGAATTTGATTAACGTCGTTTTCAAAGTTTGAGTTTGTCCCCTGTTCGGTGAATGGAGGTTATTGATGGAAGTTTCAAAGTTACTGTAGTTTTCAATATAAACCACCCCAGTTGAAAAGAACAGTTTTCGTTCCAATGTTACAGTGGATTAATTTCCTTTTAAATTTTGCTCAGTTGTTTAAATAAGACGGTTCCGTGGTTGACTATCTTAAAATTTCGTAAAATCATTTCTCATTTTGTACGTTTGAGTTTTCTGCAAATAAATAGATAGTTCGAGCCATTTTAGTATGAAAGAAATAGAATAGGCTTTTACCGACTTCGACACTGTTTTCAAGCAACATTTTATGGAATTTTTCTGCTTCTCGTCTGAATTTATCTTCTGTTTTTGTAGGCGTACATAAATTATGAATAATGACAGGTCTAAATGTCTTGATTTTGAGGTATGAAAAAGCATAAACCTATTCAAAAGTTTTGATTGATATCTATTGGTTATGATTATTTGAAATTATTTGTTTTGAACGTTGCCGTTTTTGATCTTTTGTTTCTATTTTTGTTTTGAGATTGTATAAGCGACTAGTCCCTTGTCTTATTAGTAATCTAACAACTAATATGTTTAGTTTTTATTTGAAATTATTTCGATTTTGTCATTATGTAATTTTTCAAAAAACAGAATGAGTTTTGGATGTACATGTTTGCTTTTGCTATTTGGTTTTCTTTGGTTTGTCTTGTGTCGTAGTCTTTTAACGGCAAGTTTCACCGGCCCACTTATGTGGCTTTATTTGCCTTTATAGGTGAATTGATATGAAAGCAATTTTTTTTATTTTTACAACAATTATTTTTAATCAGTATGTGAGATTTTATGAAACTTTTCTGTCTCGCCCTCATTTCGTAAACAATTTAGCCAAAATCGCGAAAATGCAGGGTCGGAACATTATTTGCCATCACATTTTTACCGAGCTTCCCTGTTGTCTTTTTATCTATTTATTGATGAGGAAACTGTTGTAGCGAAAGCAAAAATGTTCTCTATACCTCTAATTTTTCACCCGTTTAACTTCAAATCCACAGGTCTGTGAAGCCAGAAGTGATTCTTTCATTTTAAAACTGAAATTATTTGAAACAACAGTTCACGTGTCTTTTCAAGTTTCATCTGAAACCAGCGGAAATTTCACTTCTGCCACTATGTTTCCATTATGTCACTATAAAGCCCTTATGCTGTCTTATATATATATATATATATTTATATATATGTATATATATATATATATATATATATATATATATATATATATATATATATATATATATATATATATATATATTAGGTCAGTCGCCTAACAATGAATGCTCACAGACTTCTCTCGAAAACATTTATTTTTTCCCAAGATATGTTTTTCTTATTATGAGGAGAATTTTTTTGATGATCAAGAGAAATTCTTTTGATTTTTTTCAAGAGAAATTTATTTCATTACTTCAAGCAAACCATTTTTTGATTATTTCGACAGAAAATTTATCAGCGCATTTGATGTTTTTCTCAAACCTTAATCTGTTTTGCATGCTCTCAACACATTTGTGACACAACATCTAGTCAGCTGAATCTCAAACCCCCGGTTTTGCCAAGAAACTTCCCTGTCTTCCGCTATGGCGCGCCATATAATAAGAAATGGTCAGCAGAATCAGACTTTTTCTGTTGTTTGTGAAATGTTGGCATTTTTTATTGTGAAAGAATATTGCAGCAGATGAAAATCGATAATGGGTATTCTCAAAAAAATGGCAAAAATTTTCAATAACTTGAAAAAGTCTGCAAAAATTAGTACCATTTTGTCTCTTTATGACTGCATTACCAAAAAACATAGCTAACAAAAGGTCATTAAAAGTAGGTATGCCTTCTGTTAATTTCCTGCGCTCAGAATTTGCGAAGGAAAAAGCAATCGGAACCGTTTCCCGATTATTCAACGGTAACGATTGCTTTGGGAAACGGTTCCGATTGCTTTTTCCTTCGCAAGTTCTGAGCGCAGTAAATTAACAGAAGGCATACTTAATTTTAATGACCTTTTGTTAGCTATAATGCAATCATAAAGACACAAAACTATACTAATTTTTGCAGACTTTTTCAAGTTATTGAAAATTTTTGCCATTTTTTTGAGAATACACATTATCGATTTTCATCTGCTGCAGTTTTCTTTCACAATAAAAAATGCCAACTTTTTACAAACAACAGAAAAAGTCTGATTCTGCTGACCATTTCTTTTTTAATGGCGCGCCATAGCAGAAGGGAGGGAGGCTTCTTGACAAAACCGTCAGATAGTTCAAATTTTGTCAAGACTGACAAGATCTTGCATGTTTTCGCAAGGTGTATCAAGTTTCCTTTCACTGGTGACTCAATGTGCGGAGATTAAGGCAATTTTTTGATTTCAGCAATTTCAGCATTTTTCCTACATTATCTCCAAAAATCAACAACAACATTCTTCAAGCGTTCTTACATTTTTCATTACTCTGTATTTTTACTTAACTTAACAAAATTATATTTGCCAAAATTACACTAATTATGTGTTCTTTAAGTTTTCAAAAAATATCTGAGCTTATTGCCCGGACCTTGCCCAAAGTGGATTCAGTACTTTACCATTGTATTTCAATTTTAACCAGTACTGAACCAGACAAATAGCAGTCTAAATACTTTTGCCAGTCTGCCCAGAGTCGATTAAGAAACATCCCAGTCTGCCTTTTTTCTTCACATTCTCATTTACATTATTCGTCAACACTGCACAGAATGTTTAACATTTCTGTCATCCATCAGACTGTGCCTACAAAGAACATAGCAGGTTTTGAAATCTTCCAATAACTCTCATCATGCTTTAAACTTTTAATATGGCGATACCCTCAAAAGCTATTCTAGCTCGAACTATACCATATATTGGCGCATTTACATCTTTGCAATGTAGACGGAGTCGGAGGCCGGAGGCGGAGGTCGGAGGTGAATGTCGGAGGCGGAGGTCGGGGGCGGATGTCGATGTGCGAGTCAGAATGTTGTGGTGTAGTAGTGCTTGTGGCGGCGGTCGGAGTTGGAGGCGGAGGTCGGAGGTGGAGGTCGGAGGCGGATGTCGATGTGCGAGTCAGAAAGTTGTGGTGTAGTAGTGCTTGTGGTGGCGGTCAGAGGCGGAGGTCGGAGGCGGAGGTCGAAGGCGGATGTCGATGTGCGAGTCAGAAATTTGTGGTGTAGCAGTGCTTGTGGCGGTGGTCGGAGTTGGAGGCGGAGGTCGGAGGTGGAGGTCGGAGGCGGATTGCGGAGGCGGATGTCGATTTGCGAGTCAGAAAGTTGTGGTGTAGTAGTGCTTGTGGCGGTGGTCGGAGTTGGAGGCGGAGGTCGGAGGTGGAGGTCGGAGGCGGATGTCGATGTGCGAGTCAGAAAGTTGTGGTGTAGTAGTGCTTGTGGTGGCGGTCAGAGGCGGAGGTCGGAGGCGGAGGTCGAAGGCGGATGTCGATGTGCGAGTCAGAAATTTGTGGTATAGTAGTGCTTGTGGCGGCGGTCGGAGTTGGAGGCGGAGGTAGGAGGTGGAGGTCGGAGGCGGATGTCGATGTGCGAGTCAGAAAGTTGTTGTGTAGTAGTGCTTGTGGCGGCGGTCGGAGGCGGAGGCGGAGGCGGAGACGGAGGCGGATTTCGATGTGCGAGTCAGAATTAATAATAACAAAATAAGTTGTGGTGTAGTAGTAGAAGCAGTAGTGCAAGCATCGGGCTTCGCCCGTGGGGTGTCCATCCCAGTGTTTATCAGTCTGTTTCCGTTTATCTTTTTCCATTGTCTGAATAGTAGACTCTCAATAGTCTTCATATGTTGTGTATTTCAGATTTGATTGCTGCTTTTTTTCTTCTCTTGTTTACCTTTCTTCTCTTGTTTACCTTTCTTCTCTTGTTTACAATGGCCATCAATGACATAGTGTTTGAATTTGAATTTGAGCAGTCGATCATTATCACGGAGGATACATTATTAATTGGTATCATTCATCCTGAAACTGAATTGTGTCATGGTACGGTAAGCATCAGAACAGTGAAGCTAGTGGAAAAAGTGAGCAGAAAGAGAAGGGGGTTGAGTTCGAGAGGAGGTTCAGTGTCTAAGAAGAAGTTATTCGTCTGCAAATATTGTGGTTATCAATCAAATGCTAAGTATATGACTGACCGCCACGTGGCAAAGATACATGAGAAGAGCGTGGAGCCAAAAGTTTCTAGTTTTTGTCAGTTCAGTAGTATGTACTCGTTCAATATGAAACGCCACGTAATGAGATCCCATCAGAACAGAGAAACACCAATGTCGGATTCGTCCAGTTGCAACTTGAGGAGATCAAAGAGGAACAGCAGAGTAATTGAATTGTCGGAGTCGTCATGTTTGTCAAATCAGTCTTAAATGTTTATAGTTTGTCTGTTACCTTGTTTTAGTGTTTATTGTTACTTTCTTACTTTGTGTTACAGAGTTATTTTACTGTTAATTCATTGTTCACCTGAACTGTGTGTTCCTGAGTTATTTTCTGTTGCTTCATTGTTCACCCTAACTGTGTGTTACTGAGTTGTATTACTATGTAGTTGTCAACTAAATCCTTCTCTCCACAAATTGACCAAATTGCACCATCAATGATTCACGCAGATGAAACAACGACAGTCCAACTTTTATAGAAAACACGTACCCAGAGCTTGTTCTTGATCAAGGCAATCGACAGTATCTTATTACCTCGAGATTTTTTAGCAAAACCCAGTTTGGTCACGTATTTGGTTACAAAGCCGGTCAATTTTAACCGAATTGTTGTGATAAACTTACCAAATAGAATTTGAATGAAATCTGTTTTGTCATGTTGGCCTCGAAACCGCAATGTTTGGACACTCTTGTTTATAGTTACCACGTCAGCTGCAAATGTCGGTTTTCTCACAATATCTCTTATCTAACCTCATTCAGAAACTACTCAAGTTTAAACTGCATTATACAGTTTCGAACATAAGAATAATGGCCTCAGTAAATTCTATTGACTGCTCTCAATTGGATCAAACCCAAATCAAACATTTGTCTGAACGGTGCATTGTTGTCGATTCAAATGACATTATCGGTTCCGATACAAAGAAAAACTGTCACTTAAAGACGAATATTAAGCAGAAACGATTTTTTCATAGAGACTTCAGCGTCTTTCTCATTAATTCGGATGGATCGAAAATGTTATTACAGCAACGAGCTGCCTCAAAAATAACCTACCCTAATTTATGGAGCACTGCTTGCTGCAGTCACCCATTGTTTGAAATTGAGAAGGAACGGGACAGTGGCGGGGGGTCAAATTAGCTGCTATTCGAAGAGTAAACTACGAGATTAGAATTTCTACGGAAAAATTTTTCTGTCCAAGATTTCGCAGGGAAAGGACGCGTGCATTACGAAGCTGAAAACAGCGGGAAAACATATCCTGATGAATTTGTGGAACACGAAATTGACTATAGATTGTTCGTGAAGAAAGATACTACAATACAAAACTAGAAGTCTCTGAAGCAACTCTACTTAAGCTTGAATTTCGCTTGAAAAGTATTTCCTTGTCTTGTTTTGTTAGCTATGATGTATGTAGTTATTGTATACATTGAATGAGAACGTGCTACCTCGAATGAGAAAGTGCTAAATTGAATGAGAAAGTGCACCGATTCCGTATCGTGTTTTGAATTAAAATTGCACTTATCGGACTCCGGCGAACCTTCCGCAGCTTGTGTTGAGTCCTGGGGGCCAGGAGGAGGCGTTATAAATGCCATCACCAACCTCTGTCGCTAACCCCGTTTTAACTAAAGATGTCATGGGCTGAGGGGATGAAATTGTGTTCTATCGACTTAAATAAATAGATCTGAGTGGGAGGGGATTTACATTTAAGGATGATTTTATAATGACCACATTTAAAAGCCACATTGTTTGTTCTTTCAGAAATTTTCGGTTTTATTTTTGTTCAATGGACATACGTAAAAATTCAAATGGCTCAACGACAGGTTACTGTTATACTACCAATGAACGTGCTATTAACAACACGAAGTTGGCGAATTGTTTCAAGGGCAGCAGCCACGAACGCCGGGAATCAATTATCGAGTAAACAAAAGTCAAAAAATTGAAGGTCGTTCAAATAAATATTCCTATCATGAACAATGAGAGGACCAAGTTGTCAGTGTAGCACAAGGGATAATCCAAGAACAAGGGGACTCGGTGAGTTTTGATTTTATTTGACTAACTTTAATTTAGATGTATGTCTTAACCTTCTTAATTCATAATC
>NC_134479.1:21390011-21445011 GCF_964194025.1 Convolutriloba macropyga | reverse complement strand
CAGTTGGTAAAATAATTTTTCGACAAAATTCAGTGAAAGCCCTGCATGTGACACAACCAAAGAGTTTAAAAGAATTCAGTATTTAATTCATCAATTTATATTTTTGAAGCCGCCTAATGAATTCATGCATAATTAATCACATTTAAATTGGGGAGAAAAGAAAAAGGAAAACTTGAAGGCATTCCACTTTATTTTTTTGTGGTTGATTTCTCTTTGCTATTTTGAAGCTGCTGATTTCTTTTGCTGAGATTTGATATGAATTTGTTCTCGACGCTAGTTATTGCACAATTATTATTTGATATTGTCTTTGGAAATCTCAATTTTGAGACTTGCAAATTTTTGGTGCCCAGTTATCCGTTCTCGGTCTCAATAACTCACTTGTTTACAGTGAACAGTGAACAAATCTGCCGTACTATGATGAAAAACTTCAACGGAAATATTGGTGAATAATTATTTTATATTTTTGTCCGAACGTTTTTGTAGATTTAGAGTTACGCAAAAATCTTAGCAGATAACTCTCCATCTTGTAATGGTGTTAGCCTTCTCGTGTTGATACTTTTTGAGTTTTAGAAAAAATATATACTATCTTTTTTCTTTGTTCTGTACTTTTTTAGACAAAACCGATCAAGTTCCGGCTGTTTTTGTCAGTTCGAGTGATTTTTGTCAATTTCAAAACATAAGAGGTATCGGCTTTTATCAATTTTATCCTTTTTTTCCCACATGTATCGATTATCCGATTCGCATCATTTGTCTATTATACAGAATCAGTCAAGTGAAAATTTCTGTTGCTCTCAAAACTAAATGACACAACTGTAGAAGGAGCCATTGGAAAAAATTTTTAAACCGAAAAAATTGTATTTGCTGCTGACATTTTCGACGCCAGTTCTGATTGTTAAAACAGAGAATGATTATGAAAGACACAATAAATGATGATCTTACCTCTGAAACCGACGAAGTCGACTTAAGTTTTTACCCGAATTTTTGCTCGATCAGCACAAAAAAATACCAGTTAACAGACGAATAGGATCATTCCAACCCAATTTTTTTCCAATGAGAACGAACAACCATAATTTCAAAATAATTATAATAATAGCTACGCTGATATTGTGATTATTTTATTTAATAATTGAAGGCATTTGAATATTTAACCGAGGGTTATAGTTAGAATAATTTACAAGTTAACTTCAAAAAATTAAAGCGACCAAAAACTTCGAATGTCATGTTTCTGTTCCGGCAGAGTTGAAAAAAAAAACATTTAAAATCGTTGAATATTGCCTCGATATAAGTTTTTCACATTACATTCCATAACATCAATTTGTAAAAGGGAATATATAAACATTCACTGTTTAAGCCGATAATACGTTTTTTCATTGTACACCATTCTTGGTGAAGAAAATCCGAAGTAGTTTTGGTGAAGAAAAATCTGAGATTAACTATATACACCTGGTAACTGTAAGGAAAAGGTCACCATTTTTTCAACGAAATATTTTTTGTCTCTGTAGATCAAATTGTTCTTCTAGAGATCATATATTTGTCTTCATCATTTACTTTTTCGAGTCTCGTGTTCATTTCGATCAAAATAGAGATTAGCTTTGATTGACTTACCTTTTACAGCAAAACATTTCTCAGATTTTAGATTTAAAATTGTTGCGCTCGCTCAAAGCAGTACCTTTAATAACGTTTTTAAGACCTAATCAAACGTTGAAATTATTTTACTCATACTTTTTGATTTTCAATTCTAGTTAATTCAATGACACGGCAAATACACCAAATTTACATGTTTTTAATGAAGGAGATACACTGTCTAAAAGCTCTATAGGAAGAGCTAGTTATTTCTGCGCTCGCAGTAGAGTTGCTTAATTCTATGGTGCTAACAGACTCAGTAAAACACTGAAGCAAAACTTCAAATATAGCGACATTAAATATATATTGCTAGAATCAAATGTATACACATGGTATATAAATATCTGTCAGACTTAAAATATTATAGAAGAATTTGCAAATTAAAAAAGTTTGAATTTTTCTTAACCTGCGATTGTTTCAGAATTAACGATTGGGTTTTTGTCTTCTTTGCCATCCGGTAAATTATTTTTAATGCCTCTTCTTGGCTTGATTTAAGCTTATTTTTATTTAACAATTGTATGAAACTTCTGCACAGAAACTTAATTTTTGGGAACTGATACCAAAATCGCGTAAATTTGAAGAGAAATTTGACAAGAAAATTCAATTTTTGACAAGCATATCATTTTTGTCGAGATGGTTGTTAAGATCTGGTTAAAAAAACCGTCGGTTATTGAAATTCCAGCTTCGGACTTTTGGTTTTTTTTGTGAAAGAAGCTGTCAAAAACTACAATACGTTCTCAAAATCTGTTAAGCATTTATTTACTTTTGTTAACATTGAAATTCAGTAATGTTACTCTGGTAAAAAATTTTTGCTTTAGTTTTTCAGCACTAATACCAAGAATTCAACCCCCTCCACTATTCCTGTCTAATACAATGTAGATTGTCTTTTAGCAGACAAACGGGATTTAATTATCTCAGCAGCTCTGATTTGAAAACGTACTTAATGCTGATTTAAGTTCAAATCTCAGTGAAATAGTAGATTTCGTCTGAGAGTTTGTCTTAATTATTCGCGATGAAGATGAAAAATCAAGCATAAATTCCATTCTCACTTTCAATTCTTTTGAACAGTCTTGACAAAAATTAAAAGCGATGTTTTTGTTTGTAAATTTCAGAATTTTATAGCATATTTTTTGCTATTGAATGTGATTTTTTAACTAAACAAAAATCTAGCGACAAACGGCCAAGCTGGAGCAATTATGGAAAATAAAAGGCTCAAACGTTTTTTGATGAAATAGTGTAAAAAAGTGCTAATTGTGAGATAATTTTCTCCGGAAAGACACTGGAGCGATTTTTGAACATACCGCTGGAAAACCTCAATGAATTTACGCTATCGAGATTTTTGGGTTATTAAAAATATGTGTTCATTGATAATGTCATTTCATTTCTAGAGTTAGATTACCGTACTTGTTGGCTATTGTTTATTTCTTCTGTAAGCAAGCTTGTTTAATTTTAGTGGGCGCGGAAAATATTTAAGGCAGTCAGAATAAATTACAGGAAACTCGTATTAGGTAAGTTTGGAAACTACAGGTATTGTGATTGTTGACCATGGTCAATTTTTGCAGAGAGAGAACAAATAAAATGTTACTTTTTCACTAGTGATGACAGCGATGAGATTTTTCTTGGATTTGTTAAACTGATTAAACCGTCAAAAATTAAACCGTTTTCTCACGCTACTCAAAATTGAACACCAATGACATAAAAGAAATGTCAAAGTTCAAAATATTAGGAAAAAATTTCCGGTTGGTCATTAGGAGATCAATGTCGTGAAGTCGAACACGCCTCTTTGTTTTTTGTAGTTTGCCATTTCATTGTTTCATTGTAGAGTGATTGACTTCATCACCCGGTCTGACCGTTCCGGGTAATCCTACAAAGATTATATAAATATCTTAAGATTATTCATATCATAACTTTTTTACCAGTAAGATCAATGCATGGAACCAAGGGAATCATCTATGATCCAAGCATGAAATCAAATAACTCATGCAGAACTCCAGAACGCATTTCAGGAGAAAAAGCAGAACAAAAACGTTCATGCGCACTGATGAACCGTATAAATGATTGATGACAGTTTTATGGAATCAGGGAAATAATAAATGATCGTTGTATGATTACAAGTAAATCATATGTTTTTCCTGTAGGATTACCTGGAATTCATATATGTTTTCTGAAAAGTAATACATGGATCATATATGATTTCCAGTAATCGTACAAGGATCATGTATTTGATTCCTGTACAGACCCGGGTCGAGGTGTCACCGCTAAAAATCGCTAAAAGATGTAAGATTTGCGGTGAATTTGAGTAAAAGTATAAGATTTGTGCTCAATGCGTTGAATGCGGTGACAAAAAATATTTAAGCGGTCAATTTTTTTTCACCGCTACCAGCAGAATGCGGTGAAAAAAAAATTTCAGCGCTACCAGCAGAATGCGGTGAAAAAAAATTTTCAGCGCTACCAGCAGAATGCGGTGAAGAAACCGCAAATCTTACAAAAATTCACCGCTTTCAACGCATTCAACACTAAAAGATGCGGGCGCTTTGCGGTGAAAAAAAAAGTTTTTTTTCACCGCTATTCACCGCTAATCTTACATTATTTTTTGACAAAACCTCGACCCGGGGATACCAGGAAATCACTATTTTCCTGGTAATCTTAGCAAGGATCATGTATAACTCTTGTACGTTTACTTGGATATTGTCTACGGTCCTGGTAATTTTAAATGATACTCGTATGATTATCAATTATTTCGTTATGAAATAAGAAATGTCAAACAAATATATGACTTAGTATGATTACAAAAAGAATCATAAAGTTTTTTTTTCAATATCATCTCGTCACAGCAAGTGATGCCATAAATTCGTTTCCTGTGAGTGCTTGCTGCGGTTTTTTGTAGTCTGTGAGGGCTTGTTTACAGTTTGCATGATCCTTGTTTGACTACCTGGAAGTCATACAGATCACATATGACATTGTAAAATTATTAATGGGAAAATTGAAATGGGTGACTCTGATGTTCCTATGCAGATTGACAGTGGTAATTGCTCCAACTAGAGTTGCTTTCAACTACGTTGTTTCTTTACATGAATCTTATTTGATTACCGGCAAATCATACAAATCATGTATCACCTTGTATGGTTACGGTTTATCATTTATGACCCTGTGTGAAATCACGGAAAGTTGTATGATTGGCAACCCGGGCATTTGTTGTCAACTACGACTTTTACGCGCCTTTGCTGTGAACTTTTTAAACTGGCTTCAGAAGCAATATGATGGTTTGAAGAGACTAACTCTTCTTTTCAATTGCTCTTTTTTCCCCAAAAATACGTAACTTAACTTTTTTATGAATACCTCAACACATAATTTTTAACAGGATTGTTTTGTCCTACTATCCATTTGTGTGCATTCGACATGACATTCACAGCCCCCAGTTTTGACTTATTGGACACAAAGGGTGCAACTGACAATCAGAATACGGCTGCTTGTTCAGTAATCATTAACAAGCAAAATGGAAACACCTGTGAGCACATTCAGACAAAGATGAAGGAAACAGCGTTAATTTCAATTGAAAGTGAGAAATCGAAGCTCTTTTTTAATTTTTCCTTAGAACCTGATGTCGTATAATCCTAAAGTCATTCTTGTTGAAAGATTGATTGACCGTTTTGCGAGAATGCGAGTCAATTTTATACTCCCGTAGCGTTGTTTTCGAATTCAGTAGAAATTTCCGGGGCCGCGGTTTTGAGGCTTTTGGCTTTCAAAATCGGCGATTAGAGTGGGCTCAGTTTTGTTCCGCTGAAAATTGCGAATAACAGTGGAAGAGTAAATTTAACAAATGCCAGGTTAATTTCAACGCGTTATTCCACCTTTTTTGTTCCAGTTTTCTCGACTAACAAGCAAAATCAAAATTCCACTTTAAGTTCACTTATCTTTACGTTTGCTCGTTTCTATGGTTGCGAGTTTTCTAAGACATGGCGTATAAGAAAAATGGATATACAATGAAAGGAATCATGTGGGGCGGTCTTAACCCGGTTCAGAGAGGTTTCTTTTGTCAGAAGACCCAACAACTTGTGATCTCAGAGGTCGAGAATTTTGTGAAGTGACATATTGGAGACATTGCAAAGACCTCATAAAGGGTATTGCATGTGACGGATGCATCCAGGGCGCACAGCCGACTTCAAACTTTGTCATAGCATGTCAAGGTATGGATTATAATCAGTTTGTAGAACGAATATGGAATTCAGCTTTGTTTCGAATACTCATATTTTTTTAAACAAAAATTAGTCTAAAATTTGCAATATTTTGTGATCAAATCATAGAAAACATGGAAGAAGTACTCTTTTTTTGATTTAAAAAAGAGAAATAGCTTGAACTTACAGTTGTTCGAGTGGCTTAAATCAAGTTAAGTTAATGAATGCCCATTTTAATTTGACAAAACTTTGCAATTCTGTAAAAAATAACCATACCCTAGTCAAGAAATCTTCGGTTTTTAAACAAACGAAATTATTTTGATATTGTCGTTTTTTCTAGCTAGATACGACAAAAGTTCCTACAATTTTTTAGTCGGCATCATAGTTTTTGTTCGGTATTTAAGATAAAAAATTTTGGTATCGTTGTTTTTAAACGTAAGATAGATTCGGTATGTCAAAACTCAGTGAATGTGAAATAATCAGTTGAACTCTCTTCAATATTCAACATGTATGTTACGTAATTGAATTCAAAATTAAACAAGAAATTTGTATTCGTTCATTGAATTTTGAGCACGAGCTAAAAAAGAATTTTCTTTAATCTGGCAAAACCTTGAATAATTTTCTTCCTCCTCTGAGAAGCACGTTTGAAATTCTTGCAAAAGGAGCGCTATCATAACGTTTGACTTCATTACAAATGGGAAAATGAAAATTTCCTATGGAGAAAAAAGACAATTTCTTACGTCAAAATCCGGACATAGCAACAATCGCTTACGTTTAAATACCGAACATACCCACGATCTCCTGTGTTTAATTACCAAACATACCGGTTATAGTTATAGAAGGTTCTCTCTATATAAAAGAGAATAGTGTCTTCGCAGTCTCTGAGTGAATGGAAGTGTACATGCAGTATTTCTACTGCTATATACATCCGGCGTTGAGAGTTTCAAATCCTAATTTGTGAACTGTAGCAGAAATAGGTTGGATATGTCATCCTCGTTGAAAGGTGGGGTGGAGAGTTGTGTCCTCTCTGAAGTGAAGTTTGTTTTGACTTGTGCCGTCGTCTGAAGTCCTGGTCAGTAATGTGATGACTAGTGTCGTCAGTGGGGGTTCGTCTTGATTGTAGAATCAGTAAGCGGCCCAGTTGCAGTGTGTGCTGGCCAGTGACGTCTGTCCTGTTAGAGTAAGCCCAACTGTCAAGTAGTGAGGATTTGTTCCCAGTTGGAGGATCGCTTGTAGTCCGCAGTATGTGTGTGGTTTGTACGAGAAGATTTCTGTTTATCTCCATCTGATACAAGGTTTGAACCAGTCGGATTCACTGGCCTACCTTCTGGTGGAAATCCATCATTTCGCTACTGTGGGAGCTACTTTCCCTATTAAGTTAAATTATTAAATTTAATGCTTTCTTTAGTAAGCCCCGACCGGGAGGAAGAAGAAAAGAACTGATCCTAATTTTCAATTGTATAGAAGAAGAAGAGAAAAAGAATTTTTTTTACAATCAGTAAAGAATGTGTATAAAGAAAGAGAAATAAAGAAAAATTAAGTTTCTCAAAGGAGTTTATCATGAACTGTGAGTCTTGTATTGAAGGGTCTGTGACCCCAATGAGGGGTGTAGGGCTGTGGTCTACGTCCGGTACCTAAATTCAAAATCCGGAGCTCGATGGTCTGGATAGCGGAAGAATGCTAAGAATTCCGGATCCCGCGCCAAACAAGCAGCGAGGGCGCGGGTGTATAGGTCAACATGTCAGTGGGGCTGCAACGCGAGGATCGAGAGGTCGAGAATTTTGTGAAGTGACCTATTGGAGACATTGCAAAGACCTCATAAAGGGTATTGCATGTGACGGCTGCCTTCAAGGCGCACAGCCGACTTCAAACTTTGTCATAGCATGTCAAGGTATGGATTATAATCAGTTTGCAGAACGAATATGGAATTCAGCTTTGTTTCGATTACTCATAATTCTTAAAACAAAAATTAGTCTAAGAGTTGCAATATTTTGTGATCAAATCATAGAAAACATGGAAGAAGTACTCTTTTTTTGATTTAAAAAAGAGAAATAGCTTGAACTTACAGTTGTTCGAGTGGCTTAAATCAAGTTAAGTTAAGGAATGCCCATTTTAATTTGATAAAACTTTGCAATTCTGTAAAAAATAGCCATACCCTAGTCAAGAAATCTCCGGTTTTTAAACAAATGAAATTATTTTGATATTGTCGTTTTTTTCTAGCTAGATACGACAAAAGTTCAAACAATTTTTTAGTCGGCATCATAGTTTTTGTTCGGTATTTAAGATAAAAAATTTTGGTATCGTTGTTTTTAAACGTAAGATAGATTCGGTATGTCAAAACTCTGTGAATGTGAAATAATCACTTGAACTCTCTTCAATATTCAACATGTATGTTACGTAATTGAATTCAAAAATAAACAAGAAATTTGTATTCATTCATTGAATTTTGAGCACGAGCTAAAAAAGAATTTTCTTTAATCTGGCAAAACCTAGAATAATTTTCTTCCTCCTCTGAAAAGCACGTTTGAAATTCTTGCAAAAGGAGCCCTATCATAACGTTTGACTTCATTACAAATGGGAAAATGAAACTTTCCTATTGAGAAAAACGACAATTTCTTACGTCAAAATCCGAGCATAGCAACAATCGCTTACGTTTAAATACCAAACATACCCACGATCTCCTGTGTTTAATTACCAAACATACCGACGATCTCTTACCTTCAGATACCGAATACACTGATTATCTGTTACGTTTAAACGTCGAGCACACTGATTATTCTAAAACCGAATAAACAGAACTTCTCTTGCGTGCAAAAACGACAAGGCCAAATCTTTCTTGGGTTCGAAATCGACAGTGCCGAACAAAGCAAACATAATGATGGTTTCCTGAGTTTGAAACCAAACAAGGCGAACTTGCCAATTCTTTGTCGTTTTTGCTCTGCTAGGGTTTTTGTTCTGCATTACTCGTGATCAAAAAGATTTTTCATTCTTCCATAATATATAAGGTATTGATCAAAATCACGGTTCAAAGTTTAACGAGTTGAGTTTTAGGACAAGCGGAGAGGCAAAAAAATAGTATAACAGATCTAAAAAGAAAAAAAATGAAAATTTTTAGATCACGATCATAGAGGTTTGCCTGTTTCAATTAGTCTGGCTTCGTATATTGTTCTTATTCTCATACAAAAACAATTTTCATGTTCAAGCGAATTTCAGCCCAATAAAAGTTCAGTGGAACTTGTGATTGCCACCAAAATTGAAGGTGGATTATGATCATTGCAAGATAATAATGTACATTTTTTGTTTGTTTCATATGGCATTACATATGTTCTTTGAAAGTTTACAAGACTAACCCGAGATGGGCTCCTTTTACAGCCTTAATGCATAAAGAGCTAGGGCTATTTATTTCTGCGAGCGAAGTAGGCTTACCTATATCTCTCAAACTAACCGACTTAGTAAAACACTGAAGGTAAACTTCTAATATTACGGTGGAAATAAAGTACAGCAACCGGAGGCAAGAGTATACACATGGTGTATTTAACTAATAGACTGGTTATAGTTATAGAAGTTCTCTCTATATAAAAGAGAATAGTGTCTTCGCAGTCTCTGAGTGAATGGAAGTGTACATGCAGTATTTCTACTGCTATATACATCCGGCGTTGAGAGTTTCAAATCCTAATTTGTGAACTGTAGCAGAAATAGGTTGGATATGTCATCCTCGTTGAAAGGTGGGGTGGAGAGTTGTGTCCTCTCTGAAGTGAAGTTTGTTTTGACTTGTGCCGTCGTCTGAAGTCCTGGTCAGTAATGTGATGACTAGTGTCGTCAGTGGGGGTTCGTCTTGATTGTAGAATCAGTAAGCGGCCCAGTTGCAGTGTGTGCTGGCCAGTGACGTCTGTCCTGTTAGAGTAAGCCCAACTGTCAAGTAGTGAGGATTTGTTCCCAGTTGGAGGATCGCTTGTAGTCCGCAGTATGTGTCTGGTTTGTACGAGAAGATTTCTGTTTATCTCCATCTGGTACAAGGTTTGAACCAGTCGGATTCACTGGCCTACCTTCTGGTGGAAATCCATCATTTCGCTACTGTGGGAGCTACTTTCCCTATTAAGTTTAATTATTAAATTTAATGCTTTCTTTAGTAAGCCCCGACCGGGAGAAAGAAGAAAAGAACTGATCCTAATCTTCAATTGTATAGAAGAAGAAGAGAAAAAGATATTTTTTTACAATCAGTAAAGAATGTGTATAAAGAAAGAGAAATAAAGAAAAATTAAGTTTCTCAAAGGAGTTATCATGAACTGTGAGTCTTGTATTGAAGGGTCTGTGACCCCGATGAGGGGTGTAGGGCTGTGGTCTACGTCCGGTACCTAAACTCAAAATCCGGAGCTCGATGGTCTGGATAGAGGAAGAATGCTAAGAATTCCGGATCCCGCGCCAAACAAGCAGCGAGGGCACGGGTGTATAGGTCAACATGTCAGTGGGGCTGCAACGCGAGGAGGTGGTTTAATATCTGAGTTTCTTCGTGGGAGGGTTCACAATTATCCAAAATATGCGCCATCCAATCCCTGTACAGGAGGTTGAAAGTGTGGCCATGGAAACACTTCGTGGCGCCTCCTTCACCACATTGTAGGTACTCGATTGGAACGAAGATGGCGCGGGTCGTTTTCGCGTACACTGGAGAAAAAATAAATTAATTTTTGATAGGATCAGAATTACGGAGTGTGCCTCGGCAGTAGTTGGGTTGAATTCTAAAACTATAATTCTTGTAGAAAGGTGACGTTTATTTGGTGTTAGCGTACTGTAGACGCGAATTCGTGTGGATGATTGGATTAGCTCGGTGGAAGTAGTGTTGCACAAATAGGTAGTTGTGCATTGTGTGAAGCTTCTTCAATCTATTAACTTTATGTGTGGTGCTGTTGGCATCCATCTGTGTGGGATGTAAGAAGCTGAAATGAATTTAGAAGGGGTCATACTTCTGATAAATTCAGTAGGGGCAGCGTCTTGAGTAAAAAAATTGTTAAGGTAGTCATTCGGGCAATCTGCATGAGCAAAAAAGTATTTTGACTGGTGCCAGAATCGTTCATTGAAACGATGATTAAAAGAAAATGGAAAAATTCTAGTGGAAGATCGCTATCCGGTCCCTCTTGGACATATTCGTTCTCCAATTGTCTAAGAGAGCAGAAACTTGAAGTGGGTTTGAATGTATGCTGAAGTGGAGTGGAGGTATAATTAATACTTTTTGGCACATGAATTCCTTGAAGGGTATTAAAACCGATAGGATTGGTGAATTCATGAAACCGCAAGTTGGGTCCATGGGACCGGTGGGTAATCCCTTGTGTGGGTGCAAAGGGATTTCCTCTGCCATGAGAGGACGAGGCCTGTGGGCCTCGTGAAGGGCTCACGGTGTGACGAGCAGGCGATTCTGAATCCTGTATCGGAGAGGAGCGAACTGGAAATATCTCGTGAGCGGTCGCTCGTGGGCGTCTTCTAGGTGACGGTTCTGTACGAAGGCAATTTTCCTTCGATGTTGGTCGACCGTAAGGAGGTGGTTGCGTAAAGGGCTGTTGTGGTCTAAGAGGCGGTATGGTTGTGCCGTACCGCGCGAGGGTACAGGTGGACGCTCAGAGTATGCCCAGTTGGGAACGACGGTCTCTGGTGTGAAGCAACCGGACTGCTCCCTGTGGCCACTTCATCAGCTGAAGAGCGAATACTTGCAGGCTGGGGTGATGATTGTGATGTAAACACTGCTTTGTGTGCAGTGGAGAAGAGTGGAGGTGGCTGTGGCACCTGGGTGTTGCCCCTTAGGAGCAGCTCTTGTGACGAACTTGGTGGTCCTACTGCTGTTGAGGGTGAGCTTGTGTCACTATCTATATACAGGTGGAGTTAACCTCAGCTCGAAGAAGGGGTGGCGGGTGAAGGCAGTGGGTTCGCCCGCGCATAATTGGCCGTGTCCACAGACTGTGACTGTGGGGAGGATTGCGCCATCGTGAAGAGGGCTGGTGTTTGCATCTCACAAACTGGTTCAGGCATTGGAGGTGGCAGCACCAACGTGGTGTGGGGTGAGGGCGAAATGTCCTCGACCCCCAGCTTGATGAGGTCGTATGCCGTTGGGTCAACATTTGGAGGTATCGGTGAGCTACCTGGGTTGTTGTGGGGGACTGTAGTGGAGTCACTAAAATAAGAAAGTGTTAGATACGAGTGCTTGGTAGATTCAAGATGAGTTCTTCTTGGATTTCCAGATAGTCAGGATCATCATCGAAAGAGTCCCTTGAGTGTGAAATACCACGTGAGCTTTTACGTTTGTTTGGTTGAAAATTTTGGAGGCTGGTTGTGTAGAAATGAGGTGTTTGCTTGAATTATTGTGTGCTGGAGAAGAGAATTTCTTATAGAAGTTTTCAATTTTTTGTGTAATAGATTTAATTCAGTTTGATAGTGTGTAGTGCAACTGTCGACAGAATGTCTACGTCATTTTTTAGGTGAGATTGGTTTATATTGTGTTGAATCAGATTGTAATACATGGAATATTGTTTGTGAAAACACTCCAAAGAATGCGGAGGTTATAATTTTAGCCAATGAGATAATGAGTTCTAAGATTGATTTAAGATTGTATGTGTTTAATGCACTAAGAAATATGCCAAAGAGGCACTGTAAAAAATTAAAGACAGTTCCTATTATGGCTATTTTTTTTAATAATTACCAATGGTATCCGAAGATTCCTATGAGGGGTTCTTTTAAATAATGGCCATTGATTAAGTCACGCCAGTCAAGGCGGCGGAGGGTGAATTCTTTTCCGTTAATGATGAGTTTGTTGAAATAATTATTATATTGGCTTTGTAGTTGTGAGAATTGTGCTTGTAAATGCGAATGTTTTGCAAGGTCTGCAAAATAACTGCTTTTGCTACTTCAAATTTCTCAGCTGCGTCATCAACTAATTGGTTAAATTTCATTTTGTCTATTGATTTAGTCCAATCGTGTTGACTGCATATACCAAGTTGTTGTGCGGTAAAATCTGCGTGGGTGAAGCGGTTTTCTACTTTGTCAGGCGTGAAAGTTCTGACGGGGTTTTGCGCGTTAATTGGATAGGGTATTAAGCGATATTTGTCTTCGCCGTCTGTGTCAAGTGAAATTTATTGATCAAAATTATCAGATTTTTACGGTGCTTTAATAGACCAAGGGAAAGCGTAACCTGATCTACGAGTTGTAGCTTATTTTGATATTATACAGGAATGCATTCAAAATATTGGTTTTCTAGTAATTATAAGGGTGATGAAACTATTTTACACTGAAAAATTGAAATTACGTTTGAACTTTTTAGTGTAGCAATTGTGTGTCGCTGCCCTGTGAAGACATATCCTACGAGTGGAAATTCTTGTGTCAATAAGATAAAGGCGGTCTGTTTAGATGGCGGTCAAGATCACAAAGTTTTTTTGTAAATAGAACGACTCGTGTGGTCCATTTCTAATAAGACTTGGCTAACCATATAGTCAAGCTTTCCATCAATCTGTGTATTCGGGTGTACAGCACCAAACCAATTTTGTTTTCTACAAAGATCGTAGTTTTCAGATTTGCGACAAAAGGGTTATTCATGTGGTGTAACGTATCGATCTCGTATATCTACTTTATTGTATGGTGTTAGGGGGAGCGCCGTCGGGAACCGTTATGTGTGTAACTTTAAATTCAGCCCCATTACAAAGTGAAAGCCTTCGTTGTATTGAATAAAAAATTCTTGGTATTGTGTAGCATAAAACGGGTGATCTTCAATGCATTTTTGTAAGGATTTTGTGAGAACATCATAACGAGAGAGTGCTGATTCGTCATAAAGGTGTTTTTGAAAGCGACTAGAATACTTTTGTGAATTGTGTTGATGGCCTCAATTAGTTTCGTTATTTTCGAGTGTTTCGACAAATTAACGTTTTTGGAATTTGATCATTCGTGCATATGATCTTCCACCATCAAAAATACGACAGTGATTTTCCGGCTCCCGAAAAACTGTGGCTTTAATAACTTGGTTTGGAGGGCAGTGGCTTCTTTCAAGATCACATTTAATACATATTTTCCCATAGTAAATGTTTTCCGAATTTACATGGGAGGTGAGTGTGATGTTTATTAGCTGAAGTGACCGTCCTAGTGTATGGATAACATGATATTCGTGTTCTGGAATTTTACCTAGACGATAAGCCCAGGGGTTATCAGTGGCATTTGGGTTTCATTCATGGTCTCGTCGATTATAGACCATGCTTCCGTGTTGGAATGCAAAAGTTTGGTAGCAATCAAGTTGAAAACGGCCTTGTTTGGCTTCGATATTTGCTTGCCAGCGTGGGTCATCGAGTACATCAAATTGTATTATTTATGGGTGGTAGTGATGTTTAGTTATGAGACCATTGCGTGCAAGATATCTACGAGCTTCAATTTCTGGGGGAAAGAAAGGTCTTTCCATATTGTTAACAGACCAATTATCGTGATCAAACCGAAAACCTCTTATAAGTGCGATTTTGTGACAGAAGTTTTCTCTGTAGCTAAGTTTAGCGTGTATGGCATAAGCTCGTACTTGGAGTGTGCAGATTTGTGAAAATATTTGTACCTGGGCGGGGAGGATTTGAAAATCTGCTAGTTTGGTATTAAATTCGCCAATTTTATTCAGCTTATAATACTGCTTATTTGTGATATGATTTGGGGAACGGTCATAATGTGTGACTATGAGGTCATTTACGCCTGTTTTGGTGTGGAAATGTTATGTTCATCTCTTTTAATTGGTTGTGTTATTGAAAGAGGGTATGAATGAAATAATCCAAGCAATTAAGACAATTAAATTTGGTAATGGACATGTGAAAGAGAGTCCAGAGTGAGGATTGTAGAAGACAAAATATCCTGCCGTAGTTTTGGTAAATCTATCAAATTTATAGTGAATTTTTTGACAAATAAATGGTGAGGGATTAGTTTTTATTTTAAAAAAGGCGGTGCGGCAGCTTGTGGGTGAAAAAAATCTGTGTGTCTGTATTATCAGTATTAGACGGTGTGTTGTCTCTTTGTTCTTGATCTAGAAGTGAATTAATATAGTTTCGAACGTTGCGAAGTCTATTCCGTGAGAATGGTCGTCGTGAACGATTTCCATCTCGATTATAGTGAGGTGATTGTGGTCGAGAATTATAGTGAGGGGTATTTTGTGAATTTGATGGTCTTGGGTAGGGTGAACCACTACTACTCGATGGTTTAAAATTGCTATTCCCGTAGTAAGGTCTTGAGATAGGTTGTGAAAATTTATTTGGTTTTCTATGCCGTGAATTATGACGATGTTCTCTACTATTGCTTCTAGAACGGTGTGAGAACGGTAATTGTTTTCCCGTCATATTATTTGACGTGACTTTCTGTTTCGAAGGTTTTGATTACCTTTCTTTTTTGGATTAAACGCTTGTCTCTGAATAATGGGTTTCTTGAGGGGTTTCGTGTATCTTTTATCAAGGCATGAAGCAATACTATGTCCTGAGCGTGAACATTTCGTGCAAAATTTTAGGAATAGTGGTTTTCCTTTAAAATTTGGATCATTTGAGTACTTGTGTCGTACTACATTGTTCCTGTGAGCGATATCCTGTTCCATCATATGTACATCATCTACTGTGAGGTTATCAATTTCTAAGGAATGGTTATTAATTGAAGAAGAGGGGGTGGAATTTGCATTAAGTTTACGTCTGTTTAAGTGTCTTCTTGTGATAACCTCCTGCTGTATTTTTTCTACTAATTTTGCGAATGGAAGTTGTGGTTCCGATGCAGTTGATTTGTGATTTGCAATCATTTTCAGTGCTATTCTGGCTAAATGTGTATCGAGTGCTTTGACAAGTGCTTTATTCATTTTTGCATTGTTCACATCTGGAGCAATGTTAACAAAAACTTTTCGAGTCATTTGTTCCATTCGAAGTGCTTATATTTTAATTTGTTCACGAGAGGCACATGTTATACTCTCTTACAATAGTTTCGCTTGCGTTTGCTATTGTTGATTGTCGAATGTTTTTTGGAATTCACGGCAAAACGCTTAGACGCTTGCCAGTTTTTTTTCATATCTAGTGGAAGGTGTGAATACCATTGTTGTGCTTGTCCAATTAGGGTTGTTTGAATCATGGCAATTCGTTTCAAGATTCAGGTTGTGTGATATGGTGAATCTGTCTGCTCTGGTCTTGCTGTCATTACCATACTTGCTGTGAAAGCATTTAGAAAGTCTTCTGTTGTGTAAGTATTGTCAGTACCATCAAACGGTCTTAGAGACTGTTGCATGGGTACCGAGCCACCCGGGTAAAGGTACATCATTTTTTGTATTTCGGCGAACTACAGGTGATGCCATTTATGTAGACGCTGCTTTTAAAAAATAAGGTTTGGTGTATTTGTGGTTGTTGTGTACTTTATGAGTGTAATTGTCTAACAATGTTAACGAATTGCTGTGGAGTTGTCTGTATAATTTGATTAGTTAGTTAGTGTAGGTTGCATTGAATTATTTGGAATAATTGGTTCAGGGTTGAACTGTATTGAATTTTGTCTGTGTAAACGTGGTAGGGTTGAATTCACATTTGGTAATGTAGGTAAGGTTGTGTTTAGTGGATCTGAATTTAGTGTTAATTCAGTCGAATTCACAGGTTGTCTGTGTTGGTGCTGTTGATAAATATGTTTGTTA
Source organism: Convolutriloba macropyga (assembly GCF_964194025.1). Classification (NCBI taxonomy): domain Eukaryota; kingdom Metazoa; phylum Xenacoelomorpha; order Acoela; family Convolutidae; genus Convolutriloba; species Convolutriloba macropyga. The sequence goes on along the minus strand of NC_134479.1, from coordinate 21,428,565 downwards.
TTAGTAGTATTGTTTGTGACATTATTATTGTTGTTTTTCTGATTATTGTTTTGATAATTATTTTTTAAGATCAATTAATGTATTTACTGTATGTGATGAAAAAGTGTTCTATCATGTACTAATGTTGTGTTAAAATCTGTTTCTGTAGTCTCATTTAGACGGGTGTCTGTTTGTTGAGAATGAATTAGAGTATCCGTATTCTCTATTGGTGAAGCTTCCATAGAAGTGTTTGTATTTTCTGGAATGTTTGTACAAGTAAATGGTTGATTTTCTGCGTTATAGTTTTTAATTTCTAAATTGTGGTGATTAATGGTGAGTTTTTGAGTAGTTTCAGAAGCGTTCTATCTCCTGTTAAGAGATTTTTTGTACGCTTTCTTTCCGTTATGCATTTGCACTAAGGGCGGATGCAAGACGTTTAAGAAATTCGGAATACGTTTAAGAAGTTTTTCGGAATACCATTTCTTTGTCCAGGGGTTGTATTTCTGACCATACTCCGTTAAAGAATTCAAATAGTGTATCAAATAGTGGATTAAATAAAGTGTCATATATGAGAGAAGTATATGTGTTTGTTAGAGGATCACAAATTAAAAGAACTGAGCCCTTTGTGAGTTGAGATCCGTAAATTTCAACTAAATATGAAAGAAATGCGGTTCGTGGAACCTGTGATGCTTTTTCTGGCAAAGAAAGGAGAAGCTGTTGCTCTACTGTAAAACAGTGGCATTTGAGCTGTTTTGCAGTGTTTAGGAGTATTTTTAACTCGTCTTGGTGTCGGTAGTGTTCAACTTCAAAAGGTAAAGTTTCGCGTGTTATGCGTTTATTCTGTTGTGTAGGAACGGCTAGTTGTAACTCGTCCGAGTGTGTCGATACGTGAGAGGAGGGTTGGTCAATGTGATGATCCATTTTGTTTATTTCTGTGTTAAATATTAGTAGGTTTGTTTTTTTGGGGTTGTGTTCCCCTTTTTTCTTAAGTTTTAAGTAAATAAAGAGTAAGAAGCTATGTAATCTAAATCTAAGTGTCCTTCTCAAGAAAGAAAAGGGTGTTTTATATGAGTTTTTTTACGGTCAGAATTTGTTAATTAACTGGTCTCACCAGTTAAGGCAAACCCAAGATGGGCTCCTTTTACAGCCTTAAGGTATAAAGAGCTAGGGCTACTTATTTCTGCGCGCGACGTAGGCTTATCTATATCTCTCAGACTAACCGACTCAGTACAACACTGAAGATAAACTTCTATTATTACGGCGGTAATAAAGTACAGCACCGGAATCAATAGTATACACATGGTGTATCTAACTAATAGAGTGGTTATAGTTAGGGAAGTTCTCTCTATATAAAAGAGAATAGTGTCTTCTCAGTCTCTGATTGAATGGAGGTGTGCATCCAGTATTTCTACGGCTACAGTTGCAATGCACGTTCACCCCAACCTCCCTGCGCTCCATCTTTCTTTCAGTTCATACTTAGAGGACAACTTTGGGAAAAGCTTTAGGACTTTTATAGGTTAATTAATCGAATATATTGTTGAAGACAGAGACGAATGCTTGGATGACATTTGTGGGGAAGGGGTCAGAAATTGTTTGAACAAACAACTCAGCTATGAATGTGTATGTGATGATGGGTACAATTTTGATAACTTCAGCTATGGTAACAAATGCGAAGGTCAGTTAACAATTAATCTGCTTCAATTAAGATTCATCGCGTTAACTGCAAATCTTTTTTTAAAAAGTTTTAGCATTAGTGCGAATGTTTTACTGCAATCAAGACAAATTCAAAATAATATGTCTCCATTGTTATAAGTATGAAATTCACTAAAATTTGAGTTCATTTATGTCAGTAAAAAAGTTTCCGATTTAATCGACATTGCAGAATCTCCCTTTTTGAGGCGATGTGTCATTTTAATTATCTAGCTCACGTTGTTTAGTTATACACACTCATACAAACTGGAGTCACAAATCATAAAGATTTTGTTCACAGATATTGACGAGTGTGTGAATGGACCTTGTGAGGGAGTGATTCCGTGTGTGAACACTATCGGGTCTTTCTTCTGTGACTGCCAGAGTGATGGACTGGAATATTCACCAGATGGATGCATTGGTTATCTAATGTTTTTAATGCCACTTTTCGTCTGATAGCTCTCGTACTACTTATTTTTCTTCTGACAGTTTCTTCGTCTGACCACCGAGTTTGTGCGACTTTCGGTCATTAAAAACAGTATAAAATGAGAAAATCCTGAGGGTGAATACCATATTTTCAAACGTTACAAAGCTTGAAATTTGATAAAATTCTGAAACATTTAGCCGAGAATATTGCTTCAGGAAATCAAAAAAATTTAAAATGTCTCCTCAGGGATAGATTCAGTGCTTTAAGAGCTTTTCAATGGTATCTTTGTATATTTCTGCAAATTTGTAAAAAAAATAATTACCGCTTTTTCTTAAAAAAGAAATCATCTCATTCATGGCAATTCATAAATTTAATAACAATTTTAATTATTGATAGCAATAAAAAAATGTTTCAGATGTTAATGAATGTCTGGACGATGACACGTGTTTCGGAAATGCGACGTGCTTGAATATAATTGGATCATACGAATGTAACTGCGCCATCGGATTCAGATACGGCAATTCAGTTGGTTGCAGCGGTACAGTTCTTATTCACTAACTTAAACATTTCGGATCTTTTCCGTATGCCCCTCCCCCTCCCCCTCCTAAGTGATTGCGTTAACGAGAGCGATGGAAGAATTAGGTTTTAATAGAACAAAATATAAAGAAACTTTTGCTATCTGCTTACAGACATCGATGAATGCCTTGAGATTGACACCTGCCTTGGCGATGATTCCGATTGCGAAAACGTAGTTGGATCCTTCTTGTGTCTATGTGCAACTGGATTCAAATACAACCAAACTGACGGATGTATTGGTTAGACTTCAGACATTTGTGTTTAGTGAATTATATAAAATATTGGCAGTATTTTTGTGAAGTGATGGAATTTTAATTGTTAACAAATACACCTGAATGACCTTTCTGTGTATATGGGTAAATTTTAAGTAATCAACGGTTGTCACTCAATATCTCGACCATCCTTCAGAATGAAATTATGGTGGAGAAAGAGATATTCATCTCTTTGTCATCACTATAATTATTTCGAAAATTAATGACTTTACATTAATAAAAGTGGCCTATTTTCAGCTGAGTTTTTTCCTTAATATTCCCCACATTTCAGATTGTTCTTTTCTTGAGCAGAATTGTTCGTGTTTTGGCTAGGCCACAGTTTTTTTGCTTCTGAAGCTTTTACGTGGTGACATCATTGCAGCTGAGAATGGTCAGGCTGTAATCAACTTGAAGTGAGAGTTGAGTGAGAACCCATCCTCACACAGACATATTCACGGAGGCAAGTGGCTGAGCCATCAATAACTGGCGCAATCATCGAAAAACTAATTTTACTCGATCGATTTGACTAATCGACTTTCACGAGGGACATCGTATGTTCAAATGTAAAGTCTGGAAACCAGCGAAAACGCAAAATAGTTGCTACGAACGCACGAATTCTGGAAACAAGATTCTTTCTGTTGCGACGTAGCCTGTTTTGAACGCAAAAAATACCAAAAATTGTGAGCTTTGCAAGTTGAACCAAAGCCCACACAAAACATGAGCGATGAGCCGTCTCGACACTAGCATTCTCTGCCTGTGAAATAGCCTGCATAGTCCCACGCATCACAAACAACATTTTTAGGAAAAAAATATTGACTGGCACATCTGCTTGGAAAATATGAGACAGTCAGATTAGCATAGACAGCTTTTGTTCGGCTGGTCTGACATGCGAATTTCAGTTTGATTCTTATTGATTGCAAGGTATCTAAAAGTTATTAGCAAAAACGATCTCATTGGCAACTAAATTCAACTTTTAAAAACTGAATTGTTGCATTGAAGTGCTTTTTAGCGTAACTGCAGGGATCGTTCAGAAGCTGCAAAAGGTAAGCCCGAGTCGAAAACAGATGTTAATTTGGCAAGATCTTGCAAGATTCTTGCAAAAAAGTTAATCTTATAAGATCTTACAAGACAGAGTTATTCTTGCAAGATCTTGCAAGACAGAGTTAATCTTGTAAGATTCTTGTAAGAATGTTGCAATTTCAACTTCTTTTGAAGAATCTTGCCATTAGGATAGGAAAATAGGAAACAGCCAAATTGAGCTAAAATGAGGAACAAATGGCATTTGAAAACACCATCCCGTGGAAAATAATTTTAAACCATATGAAAAAAAAACATTTGAGATAGTTGCAAAACGTTTGAGACAAAGAGGAAAGCAAAGAACAATTCAAAAAGAAAAAGAAAAAGAAACAAAAAATTTGAGAAGAAGAAAAAGCAACAGCGCGAAGGACCTTCTCTGGTTTTCTTGTTGTGATATATTGATAATACGATGCCTATGTTTTTCTTATGATGCTTCTTTTATTATTTCTTTAAAATCAATTCTTAATCTTGCCGAAAGTTTTTGCACTATAGGATAGGATGTAGGACGTCTTTTTTGTCTGTATATGTTCCTACAACGTAGGATAGGTCTTTTTTGGATATTGTTGGGCGTTTTTTAAATAGGTTTCTAGGGTATTGTTTAAAAAAAATCTTGCAACATCTTCCAAAAAAGAGTTAATCTTCTTCTATGATTCTTGTAAGAAAAAAATTAATCTTGTAAGAATCTTGTAAGAATCTTGTAAGAATCTTGTAAAATTTAACAACGTCTTGTAAGAATCTTGCAAGAATCTTGCAAGAATCTTGCAAGATCTTGTAAGATTAACTTTTGTTTTCGACTCGGGAAGTTTTTAACTGATCAAAAATTTTATGTTAATTTGGGATAATATATTCGAAAATTAGACCGCTTAATGATCTATTTTGACAAATCGCTTGTAGACAAAATTTGTTTTTGTCAATATCTCTTTAAAAGAACCATAGCTAATCCGTATGCTTGAATCTTCATACAATGAACCCTTTGATAAAAAACGATTTGCATTTAACTTTTATCAACGAATAAAATCCTCTCCTCATATCTGACTTGATTGTTCCTTCTAGTCTTCTTTTGAGCTTCAGTTTATTTGATTAGAGGATTAAAATCTCACAGGCAAATGACCTCCCATAAATTACTTGGTCATAAACGGGTTCAGGCCGCACACTAGTCCGGGCAATGACTGCACATTATAGTCTGATCGATAAGTCCGGGAAATGGTCTAATCAGAGGACTCATTGGTCTGAAACCTCAACCTCGACTGTCTAGTACATTTGAGCACCACATGCAATCATATTTAAAAATTTCGCACAAACCCCAATAGAATTATCCGGCAATAAATACAAATTTAGTTTTTGCGTTTTAAAATGTAGATATTGACGAGTGCAGTGAAATCATTCAAGCGTGTGGAAACAACTCCTTGTGTGTCAATCAAAATGGGACATTTGAATGTGAGTGTGGATTTGGTTTGGAGTACAATGGAAATGTTTGCCAAGGTACGATTCTTATAATTAGGTTATTGTTCTTATTACCGTTTCTGAAATTTCAAATTTAGCCTGATGTTGAAATTTTAAATTTTTACGAAAATAAATATCTCATTACGCCGTGATTCGGGCATATTTTAATCAATAGTTAACCAAATCCGTTTCCAAAAACTGCATCAGATTGCCTAAAACTTGATTTCTTGAGTACCTTGATTAGTTCAAGCAGTAAAAGCCTCTCTTCGTTGAGTATTCTCTCGCGGTTGAAAATAAACTCTTTTCAAAATCGCTAGATAAGAATTTTGAGGTGTTTGTCACCCTTATTTCATGTTATTTATCATTCACCCGTACCAAACTTCAAGTGTTTTTAGTACTGGGCTAATATAAATGCAATTACTCATCGTAACTGAATCATAGACTGAATCATGTCATTTTTAGAATCAGTCAGGTGTGCTTTCACCCTGATTTTTTACCGGTTAGACTGAGGTTAATTCGGATTTTACAATGGACAGACTTGCAACAATTATGATTTTTTACTTGCCAGAGTTGCGCGAATTCTGATATTTTCAATTGCCAGACTTGCGCCAATTCTGATTTTACAATGGACAGACGCTAGTTCTGATCTTTTACTTGCCATACCGGCACCAATTCAAATTTCTACTTAAAAAACTGCCGGAAAAACGTTAAAAATTACTGAAGAAAAAGTTAAAAACAACCTGTTACCCTGTGCTCATTCGTGAAATTTTGATCACAACCTATAGATTAACTAACTGATGAAAAGAGCGGAATTTTTACCCGCTGGTAGTACCCTGGTACAGCAGCCAATTCAATATTTCAACTATCTGAAAATAACAATTTCATGAAATTCCGGCCAAAAACGGGCTGAAACAGCTACAAATTGGACCAGAGCACCTGAATTACCCTCAGATTGTGCCAAACAGATCACGGTGAGCTAACTTAATGTTTGGTGTGCCACTGACATCATTAAATAGCACCCAGGAAAAGTGGTCAAAAACAAATGCGAAAATCGTGGCACGTTACAACTTTTTCTGGAAATTAAAAATTTTCACTCAAATTTTTTTGAAATGGTAGTTAAGACTTGGGAATCAATAAACAAGTGCAATTCAAGTCTGATATGACTAATACAATTGATATTGTAAAGACTCAGTACTGATTTTTGAAGAAAAGCTTGCATTTATATTTGACCAGTACTTGGAGTTCGCTAAGAGCAATCTCTACTTTTTCACAGGGTATGCGCAATTTAATCTAAAGCTTTTCCTCCATTTGTTGAGATAATTTTAAAACTTTGATTATTTGCAATCTTTTTTTCGTTTCCAATCTGTCACATTTTCTAGCTTTTGATAGTTTTCAAGCTTGGATACTTGGTCATTTCTTACATTAAGTTCATTTCTGAACGCTTGTGTTCGTGTCAGCTTTATCATGTGTTTATTACCCCGAATTGCTCAAACCTCTTATTTTCTCCAGGCGAGGCATTTTTGAATACAAACTCGTACAGGTTACTTGGTTTTTACATTGGTGTGAGATTTGCGACTTTCTTTTATGCTAGAGGAATGAAGCCATGCGGAAGACTAAATAACTGGAGAACAGGTTTTTGAAGACGCCCAATTATCAGAGTTTAAAACAAGTTGTTGTAATGACTAGCACACTAGGCCTGCAAGTATGAGTTGATAGTTGAAAGTGTGAAATAGTACTGTTCTTTTTTCAAGGTTATTGCGCTGTTTTAGAACACTTAACACATATTGGACCCAAAGGATTGTCTCAAGGCTTAACAGCAAAAAATTTAAAAAGTATTTTAAAACTGTTAAATCGTAGATGCATGCACAAATTAAAAGAGTGTTGAAGACGGAACAATTTGATGTAAAGAATGTAAATTATGGATAGTATACGCACGACAGGACTTGATGTGACATTACGTCGCCAATCTAACATAGCAGCCTTGTCCACGTTTGCGAAGATGAGTGACGACGTTCTGTCACCACTTCTCGCGCGGAAGAAATATGGTTAAATATCAAAGCAAATGGATAGGAATTAACTGATCGCGGATATCAGCTCTTTTTTGCACAAAAACTTGGCTAGAAGTTTTAATTCATGATGGACAAAGAAGATTACAAAAAAAGTTTGTTATAAGAGATGTCCAAGATGGAGAAATAAAGACGAGTAGGCTGAGTGGTTAGCAAAATAGACCTGAAAGTAAAAGATTATGGTTTGAATCTACTACTGTTAAATATCACGCCAGTTCACCCTTGATTTGACCTCTCCTAGCATTCTGGGAATTTCAGCATAATCAGACGCACCTAAAGGTCATTATTCAACCATGATCAGACTTCACAAATTTCAGCTCAGTATCCGTCATCAAATTATAGACAGAATGTGACTAGAGATCTGCCTTGTGTAATTTTACTGAATTGTCTGGTCATTAAAGAGCACCTCAACCTGTTTCAGAAATAGCAGCCGCCTACTATCTATATACACACAAGAATAACTCAACAGGTGGACTTGTTGTCATGATTGCTTTGAGGGGATCACAGTACATAACTGAAATCAGCATTATTTTACAAGGTTAACCTTCTCGATAATATATTTTATAGTAATCGGCTTACAAGGTTCCGTTTGAGAGAGAAACGTTTATTTAATACAATTGATACCTACGTCACTGTTATGAAATATATTCTTCATTGGCTTCCTATATGACAGATTCTTGCATGTTTTTCATTGATACATCTTTTTTCATTGTGATGATTTTTTTAACATACTGAGTATAATAAAAGCCCTAAGCATTTTAACCGATTGAATCTGCCGGAAATTTGGATTCCAGATCATCTTGGAGGAAAAAATGAAACCAAAACAATTGTCTTGGATAGCTACACCAAAAATTCCGACACAGTGGAAATGACTATCGAAAATACTTGTCGAGGATGTTTCTACCAAGCAACTGTCACTATCCAATCAGAGTTTGGCATTTCAAATTACACCCACCCCAATCAAATTGCAATTGAACCGAATGTTCCTGGAATGATTTTGTTTGCTGATACCATTGAGAAAGTGTCGCTTATTTGGACTGGCAACTCAAGTGATCCTCATCTGCAAAATCACGTTTTTTTCATAACGTTAGTTGACAAAACTTGTAATTACTGCCTTAACAAGATAAAACAAATATACTTGCTTAAAACCTATCTATTTTATTACATAAATGACTACCCATCTCGTGAATGCGGAGTTGGGTCGTCCCCCCACCCCTCCCACTTCCTCCCAGCCCCTTTACCACTGAAAATTTCAGTTAAAAATTGTTGGCTCCGTTTCAATATCTTTTTTACTTTGAATCAGTTTAGCTTGATCCTATTCTGGTAAACAAAATTTAAAATTAAATTAATTTATACTACGGCGTAATTGCAAACCTAAATTACAACAAGCCAGTCAGATTTAGGTGATTGCCTAATGTCCCGGCCTGGCGAAACTGCACCAAAACAATTCAAAATCAAGAGGAAAAAAGACTTCAAAAGATATTTGCTGCCATCTTGTTAGTGGGAAAATTAGAAATTGAATAAACATGGAAGTTTTCATTGTCTTCTGTATTGTCGCGAATGAAAATAAACACTTTCTCAAAGTGTTTGCTTTTCCTAGAGACAGTTGTGTTCGGCAAAGCTGGTTACAACAATGATTGTCGTCGCTAAATGAGGTCTTTCGCTGTTTTTACTCAAAGCAAAAATCTACTACAAGTTGTTTCTTGTAGTAACTTCTTGCTGTAAGTTTTTGCTGTAAATTTCATGCCCTGAGAACGAGCAGCTGAGAAAGGCGTTGGGTTTAACGGAGAGCAAACATCAGATCAGATATGCCTTAAAACCGACGAAAAATAATGACATCCCCACTTATCTCCTGGACAAATATCTCGGTGAGAAATGGGATGTCATAAAACTGAAAAGGCAATATAATGTTATAAGAATTATCAAAATTGTCCAATGTAGAGATTACGTTTTGAAATTGCTAAAAATAACACTGATAACAACGGTGATAAACAACAGCCCAGATGAGGATTACAGAGCAATTGTGCCATCAAATTTAAATGCAGCGGCTCTCTGAATTTCAATTTACTCACTTCTCGGTACACTTTTTCAAGACATTTTCAACAATCATTGTGTCAGCAATCCTCGTGTGTAATTTCTATGTTGTTTATTTTAGTGTCAATTAGATTTCGGACTTAATAAAATTTTCTTACAATTGCTTATCTATTTCAGCTCGATAGACCACCGAATGCAGCCAGGTGACTGTCAATGTGGTACTGGCCTTTACCTATTTAGTGAAATATATGTTGTAAGTCCCAGTGCCACAAAAACTGATTTTTTTCCCGAAAAATCTCTCGCTCAAAAAACGCTTTGTTTGTCAATGTGGGAGTGGCCGAATCTATTTTCACTCCTCATATCTATTTTCATTAGCCAAATCTATTTTCACTGTTTGAATCTATTTTGTGGCATACATGGTGTACGTCCCAGTGCCATAAAAATTGATTTTTTTCACGAAAAATCCCTCTCTGAAAAAAAGGCTTTGTTTGTCAATGTGGGAACGGCCGAATCTATTTTCACTGGTCAAATCTATTTTCATTGGTCAAAAAAAGCTTTGTTTGTCAATGTGGGAGTGGCCGAATCTATTTTCACTGGTCAAATCTATTAGATGTGTATAAATGCTCTGATTAATAAAATTTTTTCCGTTTCAAATATCGTGAAATAATAATAAAAAACATCTATTAAGTTATGTTGATGTACTGGTGTAGATTAAATGAACAGCCTAGGAACTCTTTGATAAGTGAATATAAAGTAGTATTGAAGCTCTAATAATCACTTTTATGCTCAAAGCGCAATCAATTAGGCGTTTTATCGGATTCTGTATGAAATCGAGCATAAATGGCGGCCCCGCTCGTGGATGCAGCGTTGCTCACCGCCCTTCCGCCCCTCTCAGCCCCTTTACCACTGAAAATTTCAGTTAAAAAATGTTGGCTCCGTTTCACTAACTTTTTAAATCTGAATCAATTTAGCTTGACGCTAATATGGAAAACAAAATTTAAAATTATTTTAATTCACATTAAAGCGCAATTGCAAACCTAAATTACAACACGCTCACTCAGATTCAGGTGATCACCTAATGTCAGGGCCTGTAAAAAGCGCATCAAAAAATTTCACATTCGAGAGGGAAGAAGACTTCGAGAGATATTCGCTCCCATCAAGTTAGAGGGAAATGATCACAACGTCGCCTATCCTTCTTTCTTTGTCGTATCATGTCCCTTTTTTTCCAATTATTTCATGTTACAAGTTTCAATTATTTAGTTTCCTTGTTTGCTTTCCTAACATGACGTCAAAGGTTACAACTTATTTCCGCTTTACACGATTTTGCTATTTCATCTTTTTGTTAGCAATCATTACAAACATGGCGCTTTACACAAATCAATTATCAAATATGTCAAATTACCTTAGTTCAATAAAGAAGTTAATACTGGGCGTTAACATCCTCCTCAGGGCCCCAAAACCTAACCCTAAACCTACGGGCGTTTGGGGTACACATGTTGCAGCTTAGCGGCTGGTCTGGATAAAGAACCTAACACAATTTTTAATTCGCAAGACCTGGTGGTTCTGTCGTGTCCGGTGAAAATCATTTTAACACGTCCTGTTGGACACGTTCCCTAGGGAGTACACTCCACCAGCAGCCAATTCACATTGCCCATTTCCAGAGCAGCTTCTTCTGAAGTCCACTTTCGTCTCTGGTTCAGTGTGAAGACGTACTCTTGAACCAGTCGTTTCCAGATCTGTTGCAAGCGCTGCGTGAATTAGATCCGTGATGTCGACTTCAGATTGGCTGACTCCTGGAAGAGAAGTGCTGCACATTGGCAAAAGGTCTTGTCTCAAGAGGAAACGATTTGGTGTGAAGGGATTGTCGTCCTGGTTGTCACTACTCACGTGAGTCAGTGGCCTGGAAATCACAAGACACTGCTTCGAGGATAACGGTTGCGAAGATCTCAGGTGTTAACTTTGCGGAGCAAACATTGATGAGGAGAACTCGTTCAAATATTTGGACGAGTCTCTCCCACACGCCACCGAAGTGAGGCGCAGAGGGTGGCTTAAGACTCTTTTCTATGGACTGGTTGAAATCATTGTTTCTGATGAAGTAGTGATTCAGTTGAAGCGGCTTTCACGGTTGCTCTTTACGTGATCCCAAGAAGTCTGTCGCATTTTCAGACATCAAAACTCGTGACTGGCCACGTCTTGAGACAAATCGTCTGATTGCAGTGATGAATTTGTGGGTTGACAGGTCTTGTGCTAACACCGGATGATAGGCTTGCGTGAAGGGGCATGTAAAGAGGCAATTGTATGTTTTTACTTCCTTATTTCCATGCACTACAGCAAATGGTAATCCAATTCAGGTTTCACGAAGACTGCAGGCAATGAAATGTCTTGAAGCATAACATCTGGGAGGTTAGCAATTGGTGATTGGAGGCCTACAGCCTGAAACTTTTGACAGTACATGCATTAGAAAGCAAAGCTTCTAATGCTTTCGCAAACTCCAATAATTGTGACATCTTTGTTTAGTGTAGTTCCTTGTATACTCTACGCCGAAATGCATGCAAATTTTGTGACACTTCAGAAAAAAGACTCTTACAATTGCCTCCAGTTGAATTTTTGTTTCGATTTAGCCATTGTTGATTACAAAAGATTTGATTTGGTGGCCTTAAAAGTGCACTTTATAGAAAATACTGGAAAAAAATCTTTTCTTAAAATTGTAAGGATCGTGGCTTGAAAATTGATTTTTTCATAGGAATAATTCTTTCATCAAGATCTCGATTAATAGGTGTTGATTATATGAATGTAAAGTGATCAATAGATGGATAGAAAAGCTTTTTCCTTAATTCCCACAATCGACGTCAAAATTTAATTGCATTTGAATTGCTTAAGTTAACAGGTTGATATGCCTATAATATAGTATATTAGATGACATTTTATTTCATCGTTTTTAGAGCGCAAAACTCCCGGGACGACGTATCACACTTAATCAAACCCAAATTAGCGGAGATTAGGGTGTTATGTGCATTCCAATCCTATTTATCGGGGGAAAACTGTAAGAGTGTAATTTTAATTACTCTTTTTTCCACTTTTTTTATGATCGACAGATGGATGATATGGGAGATCAAACCTCACTACCACCTTCCTCTTTAATTTTTTTAAATTACACTCTGATAACTCCTCCACCCTTATTTAAGCAGAGGAGTAGGGATGTGTTCTTTTATTTTTACACCCTTGACACTCTTTTCCCCCTTATTTTAGGGAAAATCCTAGGCCCGGGCTCTGTGTTTTAGAATGTCACCTGAGAGCAATGCTTGCATGTCGAGTACTCCATGTCAATCAAAAATAGCTGACAAGGTATTTAGCCTAAAAACCGGCCAAGAATACACAATGTATACAATCAGCATTTATGCCGAGGCGCAGTTCGGCTCAACGAGCATTCAGAGTGAAACAAGTGTGATATACTTTTTTAACGCCTACATTGGCTTTACGGGTGAGTTTTAATGGATGTTAAATTTGGGAATATTTTGAAGCCTGGGGTAGAAAGTATGGTTTGTTTCAGTTGGGCCAACAATTTGTCGAGGACAATTTGCTTTGTCATTGGGACAGTTTTACGCGGATTTTGTATTCGTTCATAAAGTCACGGAAAACAACGTTAGTTCATTTAGTTCATATGCAAGTTTGCAAGTTCTTTCCGGCTTCGATCTTCAGTAGACTTTCCAGACTTAAGTCAATTCTGATTTTGAAATTGACATGCTACGCGCATTCTTCACGTTTGTCAGACTTTGCTCAATTATATTTTTTCAATGGTCAGAATTGAGTCAATTCTAATTTTAATGTTCAAATTGTCGAAAGGTGTGGAAGACACAGAAAAATCAGGAAATCATCTCAAAGAGATCGGGAAAAGGCAAAAACAGTCGGGAAATTATAATCCAAAGATATGTCAAGCATAAGTTTGTATGAGACGTTTTGAGTTACATTATTTTACGGAAAACTGAACTCCTGCAAAACACAATAAAACATCAACCTTATACCAAAAAAAAACATCATTTTCTACCATTTTCAATAATCCCAAGAATTAATCATTTACATAAAACTAAACACGCAAAAACAGAACTACATAACTTCAAATGTTGGTATAATCAGCTAATTAACTATTTTGCCTATTATGATAGTCAATTCAAATTTCAAGATTTTCAATTAGCTCTCTGATAAAAACGCAAATTATAGTACTGCCTATTGTCGTGGTCGATAACACGGGTCAAAAGAATTCAAAAAGTTGAATTTTAAATTAAATTTGGAACTGAAAATATACAAAAATTAGCTCGTTTTTATAGTACTTATGTATGCGAAAATATACAGAGAAAATTTAGATTAGCTAAAATTATTTTACATGATTTACATGTGAATAGATATTAGTTCCGAATCCCAGATGTGATTTTCTATTTTCATCAACATTTCATGAGAATCATACATGGCCTAGATACAATCGAGTTCATTAGTTGGAGGTCGGGGGATGTTAGAATCGGGTATCTGTGGGTGAGAGAATTTACTTCTGACATATGACTGACAGGTCAATAACATAATGATAGCGCCAAAACAAAATTAGAATTGAGTTTAGTTTTGTGGCCATTACATCTCAACATAGCAACAAAGTTCGTCAGGTAAGTTCTTCTCTTGTTCTTTGAAACTTTAATAAAGAAAACTTCTAAGTTTCTTGATGTTTCTTTGAAACCATCATTCCTATATTCTAAGCAAAGCTTAAGTTTTATTCTTTTTTTACTCTAGTTGTTTTTAGCCTCAAAAAATATCTTCCAGCTTTGCTTAGATTTAAAGGTTCGGAATCTCGAAAAATATAGATTTTAGGACACCAGTCATTGAGGTGCTTAAATTATCAGAAGATACCTTTCACAGCGTTCATAAGGATGTGCAATTTTTTTGCCTGGTTTAATTTTTTGTAAGATTGCTAATTTCTCTCATGAATCTATCTAGTTCTCTTTAGAAAGTTAAGAGAGAACAATTTAATGTAGATATTACACAAGAAAGCTTGACCTGGCTTGACAGGAAGTTTTAATCGTTCAAAGTAGATTAGGCTACAGCAATGAAGCCTTGAAAAAAGAACGAACTTGAAATTTGTGCTTAGTAAACGGAACTTATCACTGCCCTGTTATTTACCTAAATTTAAATTTGTGGATCTATTCTGTTGTTGTAATGGTTAGCCTACTAAAATTGCAAGTAAGAGATGCAGTTTCGGATCCAGTACTGATCAATTTTTACAATAGTTGCGTCCCCCTAACGGTGTTAAATCCTCTTGCAGCAATCTTGCAAAATCTCACACTTTCCAATCTTTCACACTTCGGATTTCAATTTTTCATCGTTTTTTAATTGTTAATAACCAATTTCTAAAACCATTATTCATCAGAATGTGCCTAGTAAACGGAATTTATTACTGCCCTGTCATTTACTTAAATTTAAATTTGTGGATCTATTCTGTTTGATTCCCCGTACCCTATGCAACAGATGTGTTATTAAATAGAACATTAAAAAGAGAAGTATTCAATGGCGAGCTAATTTTTATGCTACTTGGCGCTACTTTGTCCAATCGCAGCAGCCGGAACGGACCAACCATGCTTAAGAATGATTGAAAACGTGAAACAAGAAATGGGTACAGAAAAAAATTTGGCAAAAAGTGAAGCAGAAGAATAAGAGCTTCAAAATTTAGAATGCATGACACCATTTTATCAAATGACTTCAATCTCCTCCAGATTTTTAACGTTTGATAAATATTTTTTACACAAAATTTTAATTTAACAAAAAAAATTTTTCTTATTTTAATGTTAAAAAGAGGAAAACCCATTTTTGTCCAAAATGAAATGATTTTTTTTTTCGTATTGTAGTTAAAAGGTTGCACTTTGACTAACTGCCGTGTTTTTTGTTTCAACGTGAATTTTTTTGCTTTCTGAAGTCCAGCTGAAGTTCTTTCACAATGATAGAGCAATACAAAGAGGTAAAAACATATTTTAGGGTTTAGTCTTAGAGTTGTCTTGTTTTTGCCATAACAATACGCCCAGGTTGAGGTGCCAGACCGAAAGTCGATATGTCCAGACCGTCCCAGACAGAAAGTGCCTATGTCCAGACTTTCGTGCGTTCAAAATTTTTCGTGCGTTCATCGTGCGTTCAAAACTCCCTATGTCCAGACTTTCGTGCGTTCAAAATCTTATATGACCAGACTTTAGTGCGTTCCAAATTAAAATTCGTGCGCTCATTTGTGCGTTCAAAAACACCAACGTCCAGACTTTCGTGCGTTCAAACGTGCTTATGTCCAGACTTTCGCGCGTTCAAAATCTTATATGACCAAACTTTAGTGCGTTCTAAATGAAAAATCGTGCGCTCATTTGTGCGTTCATGTCCAGACTATCGTGCGTTCAAAAACACCTATGTCCAGACTTGGTTCAAAATTGCGTTCAAAATTGCATATGTCCAGACTATCGTGCGTTCAAAATTGCATATGTCCAGACTATCGTGCGTTCAAAATTGCATATGTCCAGACTATCGTGCGTTCAAAATTGCATATGTCCAGACTATCGTGCGTTCAAAATTGCATATGTCCAGACTATCGTGCGTTCATTTTTTTTCCAGACCGTTTAATTTTGAACGCACGACGCCACCTTGTGCGTTCATTTCGGTCTGGACATATCGACTTTCGGTCTGGCACCTCAACCTGGGCGACGCTTGGACAAGTTTTGATGAATGGACTTGAGAAAATTGCTAAAATTGTACCGAATAAGGCATTCTGACTTGGCAGTGTAATTATAGAACTAACAGTTTGTCCACGTTAGGTGCTACTCAGCAATATCGGCACTCTGAATTGCCCCAAGGTTTGACTGTATTATCTAAAAGCGGCCATAAAAGGTCTTCTAAAAACGATAAAAATGTTGCTCTAAAAACTAAAAATTGATCACCATCTTTGTTACAGAAACGTTCAAAAAGGTCATTTTGTAAAAATGATGAAGAATAATCAAAAGGGCCATTTTTCTCTGAAATATCACCGTTTTTGGTAGTCTCCTATTTTGCGGCTGCCAGTTAACGGCTAGCTCTGTCGTTTTAACCCGGAAAGTTTAGGGTCTCGGTGCGGCCTTGCCGAGTACATTGGATCACAATGAAGGATCATTTACTGTTCAATTGAGTGACACTTCGGATGACGTCACACAATTCTGGGTACGTTATTGACACCTTGTTTTCATTTCAAATCAAAAAGGTATTGCGGTACTTTGTCTGAGTCCATGGGTGACAAAACAGGTAACTTTTGAACCCAATCATTAATCTGCTACCCTATAACAATACTTCATTAACTTAAATGCCCCAGTCATTCCTGAGGTTTTAAGGTGTAAGATCTCTTAAGATGCTTATGTAAGATCTGATATTCGTAGGAGACAAAAGAGAAGATTCGGCTGCATCAGTTATCTTCTGAGTTAACTTCATATGCAATTTTTGACATCTTTTTTGATTAAAAGTTCCTAGATTACTGGGATGATTTTAAAATTATCAGTGTATTCATACTCGCCCCTTTTTCAGATGCGTCTTGGCGTTGACGGAATGGACTATTACGGCCTATATCAAAGAGTGCGACTACAACAAGACTTAACCGATAAAGTTAGGTGAGTAAACAAGAAAAAAATATGGTTTAACGCATTTGAAGTCAGGTTGTAGGATGGGGCTGCTATCAAAACCACCAAATTTTTATATTCAATTGTTTTAATATGTTTTTTATCACATTAATTAGATGTTAGAGTCTTAGATGCACTTCAGAAATGTTTTTAAAAAGATTACTTATAATTAATCATAACTTCAATAGCTATCTATCATTGTAAAATTAGCAAATAGGCCGGACTTCCAGAAAAATTATTCAACAGTTTTCGGCTGCATTTAACCTGCTGTAAACATTTTCCGAAGTTTTAATCACTTTTTTGGTTAAAAAGAGTCGTTTGAAATTTCATCAACCAACAGCCTTCTTTGAATATGGATATATCATTTGGAGCCAATTAAGTATTCCCGCCTTTAGAATGGATAAAAGCACTGCAGTCAATGAATATTGTACTCTTGTGAATATGAACTCTGTAAGGTGTTGTTGATTGCCCTTGGTAACGACAAGATGTCACTTGTATGTTACTCAATAATGTATTAAAAACGCAGTTTTATATGCGGGCTTATACTAGGATTTAGGAGAGTTAGTTAGCGTGAAACATAGTTCTTATAAGTTCTTTATTAGTGCAGGTGATTATTGTAGCAGCCGATATTATTAATAGACACACCCCTGTTCGTACATTATATTCCAACAACACCATAGGATTCCTCAAGAAATCATACCACTTAACGAACCTACAACTGTCATGCTATGCTATATAGCTTTTGTTCCAAAATTTTGCGTCCGAAAAAATCTCGGAGATGTATAATTTAGGGTATCAAATTCTGTGCAACAATTATGTTTTAGTCGCCAACTGCAAGGAAAATTCGAGAATGCAGAATGCAAGAAATCATGTTGGTTTCCCGTGTTTAGGGAATATTTTACACGTTTCATTGATGATGCAATTTGCGAGCTCTGCGCAACCTGTTTTTTTTTCAATTACCTGAACGTATTTAGAAATCTGTCGAGTGAATTTGAAGTTCAAAGCGAGTCTTCCCAATCCATATATTGAGATGCAAATGTGTACATTAGATATCAAAAAGATTAAATCAGTGCCTATCTGTTCAAATGTGTCCAACGGTTCAATCTCCTTTTTTGTCAATTATGGCTGCTGACTTCACTTGAAACAAAACGATAATTAATTTAAATAATATAAAAAAGACACTGTGATACTCGTATTGTTATAACTCAAAGAAACTGAGATTTCGCCAGCAATTCAATATCAAAAACAAATTTTAATTTAAAACGATACAAGGATGCTCGTTAATGTGCGTTGGCACATGATGTTCCGACCCTAGCTCATCTATAATTTTGACTTATTTGTCAACCAAATGAAGAGATAATCAAAACTAGATGTTTGAGTTCGACAAAATCGTCACACAACCAAACTACAAATTGAATTACATAATGCCACGCCTCCTTACAGCGCTCACGAGATCTGCCCTTGAAAAGACTACGAGAATAAAGCAAACAAAAAACTAAGCAAATACGAAACTTTCAATTTCAGTGTAAAAACTCAATATTTAAATTTAAAATTTAAAAGCACCTAGTAAGAACGTCAAAATGCCATCGGAAGACACCTGAACTACACAAAGTTACTTCTAACTACACACCAGATGGGATGTTTCCTTAATGAGACTACGTAACAATTCGACAAGGACAAAAAGTATTTAGGCAAAATTTAAAAAAAAACCTTTTTTTCAACCAAATAATTTAAAATATCTCAAAAATCATTAGCTTTTAACAAAGAATTTCCTATTAAGTATAATAAAAGTCATTGCCAAACATAGCTGCAAATTATTGAAGTCTTTATAATCATTAGCTTTTATCTGAATATTATATATTTTTATTTCAATTGTTGTTTAAAGTCAATCAGCTAAAAATATACCAAAAAATTTAATAAGTTCAATTGCGCCACATTTGAAAATTATTCGGATCTATTATTACACGAATGTGCTAAAAGAAGAGAAAAAGAAACACAAATATTGACCATTAAGAAAGCTTTGTAGAAAACGCATAGTGTCCAACAAAAACATCAATTACCTCAAAATGTCAATGAGATAATTTAAATTTTGATTTACTGGGAACTAGATGAGACCTCTCAATATTGAGATCAAGTAACAAGCTGACCAAAAAAACAACTGATAAGATTAAAGAAATCTTTGAAAACGAATATCATAAACTTTAAGACTATTCACTAAAAATTCAGTTTTTGAGTAACTTCGTTCGTTAGATCCTCAATTAGAAGCTTATGAGATCTGTCAGTATTTTATGGCTATATGGAAAATAAAAAAACTCTGGCAAAAGCAGCAAATAAAAATAAAAAATGTTCGAGAAAAGTGTCGAAGCCATAAGAAAAAACTTCTGAGAAAAACCTTTTCTTATTTTCATATCTTAATTACAATAATAATACAACAGTTTTTTTGACAGCATTAGGAATCTTCTTTTTTTTAACGATATGACTTCGAAGGTATGAACAACTATATTATAACTACAAAAATTTTGAGAGAAGCCTTAGTATCAACGCCATTAAACTCAAAAGCTTTGACCGGAAGTCAATGAAAACGCTGAGAAGTTATGCCTCGATGAGAAGACAAGGATGTTTGTCATGCACAAATTATCAATAGGAAAATACAATTAGCCTTATGACTATGAAAACAACAACAAACACAAGTAAAATCCAACATTTCAAAAGAAAATGTGGGAGAAGAACGTGTCGAAGCCATTTAAACCATAAGCTTGTCCCGGAAAACTTCTATAATCCATCCTAACTATCTATAATCCATTGAACGTCTTCTTCAAGACAACGGAAACTAAGAGTATTAGGATAACGTGATATTTTTTCAAAAGGAAACAAAATTACGAAAAAAAAATCCAAAAAAAAGCCGTGATATCGAAGACATAAAACCCATAGTTAGAAAAAAAAACCGCTAACCAGTTTAAATTTGTTTGCAGCAGAAAGGAAGTTGGTCTTGATTTTGCGGAGACTAACTTACAATACGCGAAAATAGGTTAAAGATCGGTTAAAGTTTTAAAAAAAATTCGAAAAATTATTTTAAAGTACTATCAGCCATTAAATTCAATTGCTGTCAACGAAAGACAATGAATACGCTAAGTTATGTCTCGATGGGAAAAACGATTCCTTGAAAACAGAATTTTATCATTGGGCATCATTTGAATGTAAATTACGTTTGCCATTAACGGAACTTTGATATGAAATATGACTTGTCTCAAAGTGATTAAAAAACAATTAAAAAAGGTAAAAAAAAATTAGCTCTCAAATTGATTTCGAATTTTTTATATAATAAATTTCCCTAAGAGACCAGAACTTGTCTTTTTTATCGTCTTTTGTTTATTGATAACACAAAATTGTTTATTTTATAGCGTGAAAAGTAATTTTGAATTAATAATTTTTGAAGAACTTATCTAAATTTGAACGAAAATTACACAGGATGTGAACGAAATCATGCAAATATCCCGTGTTCACACAAAACTTAAACCTCGATAACTCCTCGAAAAATACGAAATTCAAAAAAATCTTTTGGATTTCGAATTTTACGCGGGTTGGACTTTTAATGATACCACCCACATTTCTCTACGATGAATATATCGATCGGCCAAAATTTACTTAACAAAAAAGAAAACCCATTTGAGTATATAATTTCTCCCCCCCCCCCACAACCCGGGTTGCTCATCATAGAAATTTTTTAATAGTCATTCTTGGTCATATATGACTTCTAGTATTCATGAAATGTCATATATGATTTGTATCATTTCCTAGTAGTCATAAAAGGATCATATATGACTACCTAGAAATCATACAGGGATCATAAAAAAAGTTGAAAGCCTAAAAACTGTATATCTTTCTTTTTCCTTGATGTTGAAAAAATTTTCTGGAAATCATACGAGGTCATATATGACACACAAAACATTATTTGGTTTCAAAAATTCCCGTATAAAATAATCGGAGGACATAAAAAAATTGTTATTTCGCATTTGCATTCCACATTTGATTCTTTGTGCGGGCGAAAAGAATAACTTTCCAACTTAAATACATTCGGAAAACGAATTTGAGGTTATCTGCAAAATTTTTTTCAAATAATTTTTTATAAATGAACATTTATAGGTATAAGCTGGCTTCAGAGAATAGCAGAACTTTATTTATCTATTTGGACTTATTCATTAATTGCAAGCCCAACTTTGAATCGAAACTATTGAAACTAGAAAATTCAAGCTTTTAAATAACGGTTACCACACATATCAATCATATCAAGGAGAATTTCAAAATATGCTTGATCTGCATTTCGCCGATCAATCAGTCTTCAAATTTTTTGACACATTTTATGTTTCCGATGACTTTGGAAGTGACCACAGCTCAACCATTACTACCCTGAATATAATGACTCAGAGCAATTTTGGTTTGAAGGCAAAAATCAACTTCAAAAAATTCGACCAGATTGTCAAACAAGAATACGAAAACTTTGTGCTATATCCACCAGTCTATCCAAAAGCAGAAGAACTAAATCAACTAAATGACTTACTTGTACAGATCATTCAATTCTCGCTACAGAAGTCTTATATCCAACAAAAAATATTTCCTTTTGGACATAAAACTACTAAACTTATCCGTGAAAAGAAGAAAAAAGGAAGAGAGCTGAAAAGAACAAACGGAGAACAGTACAAATTCCTGAAAAAGGAAATAAATTTCCTCCAAAGAGAAATAAAGAGGTCCATGAAACGATCAGAAAAAATCAAGCAATCGAAATTGATCGCAAGTGCCCAAAATAAAGGAAGCAAAAGCTTTTGGAGAGCAGTTAAAGCCTTATGTGGTGATTCAAAAAAACCAATTGAAATTGAACAAAGTGTTGAAGTCTCATATAAACAACTCAGAGCGAAAACAGACATTGAGAAATGCAAAATCTTTAAAACTCTTCTAGAGGATACAATGAAAGATCATACATACGAAAAATTGGAACTAAATGAGCAACTCGAGAAAGTCGATAACGAGACTCTGTTTCCGTTTTCTCAAATAAGAAAATAGTTCTCAAATAAGAAAATACTGAACCAAATAACTACTGCATTATAAAAGTAGAGGATTATGAAGAAATTTTGAATAAAACAAGAATATCAAGTCCAGGACCAGATAAAATCAGCTATTATATCCTGAAAATGTTACCTAAATGCCTCAAAGCATATATTTGTCTCCTGATAACTAGCTCAATAAAAAATTCTTATGTTCCAACTACATGGAAAGAGAACACAAGAAAATGTTACCAAAGCCGAACAAAAACAAAAAAGATGCAGAAAATTACCGACCAATCAGCCTAACCAATTGCATCGCAAAAAATTGTGAAACAGCAGTAAAGAATTTTGTCCTAGCGCACTGTGAAGAAATTGATGTGTTCGGTGAGATGCAAAGTGCGTATAGAAGGAACCGTTGCACAACTGATAATTTCCTCAAACTTACTCAGCACGTAACAGAAGCATTTCAATGGTGCGAAATGGTCGGATTTGTCTGCCTAGATATTGAAAAAGCGTTTGATGCAGTGTGGAGGCTAGGACTTCCAAACAAACTGCTACAAATTGGTGTGCATAAACCTCTGATAAAATGGGTTAACTCTTTTCTCTCTCAGAGAAGCATCTTCGTGAAAATTAATAACTCAAAAAGTAGCACATTTTCAACACTAGCTGGAGTACCTCAGGGCAGCGTCATTGCACCAATTCTCTTCCTGGTTTATGTCAGCTGCATTCCTGAAATACCGGCACAAATTTCTCAATTTTCTGATGATTTTGCCCTTTACTACAAGTTGCGCTCCTGTAGAATAATTCAAGAGAAACTTCAGCATTCGCTAGACAAATTGATCAAATGGTGCGAAAAACTAAAGATAAGATTAAATCCAGGCAAAACAAATTTTGTGCTTTTTAAAAATCCGTCAAAAAAAGTTCCAGTTTAGACTTTTTTATCAATGGTACAAGAATCGAAGGCGCAAATTCAATCAAATTTCTTGGCGTAAACATTACCCCACATCTAAAGTGGAACCAACACTGCAAAAGTTTGTTGGCAAGAGCAAACAAAAGAATCTACCAACTATGGCGGCTCAGTCAGATCAACATTGATGAAGAGTGCTTACTGACCTTGTATAAATTATGGGTTCGACCTCTATTTCTCTATGCGAATGCCTGCTGGATTGACCAATCTAATTCAATTATCAACAACATACAACTGACCCAAAATAGAGCACTAAGAATTTGTATGAGGGAACCCCGCTGGTACAGTGTCAAAAAAAACTCCATGAAGAGGCCAATATACCTGAAGTAAGAGACTTTAAGAATAGATTAGCAAATGAGTACCTGAAACGGGCAAAAGAAAACAAGCTCGAATCAATACTTGAACTGATACAGGAAAAGAGACAACGTCCATAAAACAGTTATCAAAGCACACTGGACCATCTGTCCTGCTAATGTTCTTTACCAGTTTCAATATCGTAGAAAAGCCAGAACAACCATCATTCAATGACTTATTGCTAGCCGCTTGCGTAGTTAATTCGGATCAAAAGTCGAACCAACAACGTCCTAACCGAACAGCTAAGCCAACCGCTCACCTAGTAAATGCGGGGCTTAGCTGTAGAAAACACAAGGAAAACAACAGCAATTTATCTACTGAAGAATGTTAATCGATTAACATCATTTTAAACCTAGAAAATTTTCTCATTTTCTCATATTCACTCCACTGATATCTTTATCAAAGTTAAGTTACGGTTATACAACTAACGACATAATACAGTGCTATGCGCGGTTTGGTTCAGTGGTTTTAAGGTTTAGGTTAGCATAGCTCTTTTAACTT
The DNA here is from genome assembly GCF_964194025.1 of Convolutriloba macropyga. Classification (NCBI taxonomy): domain Eukaryota; kingdom Metazoa; phylum Xenacoelomorpha; order Acoela; family Convolutidae; genus Convolutriloba; species Convolutriloba macropyga. The sequence goes on along the minus strand of NC_134479.1, from coordinate 21,404,507 downwards.
ATTATTCCTTCTGTATTTTACTTCATTCTTCAAAATGCTTCCTTCCCTCAATTTATTTTAACGCGTCTTAACGCTTGCCTTCTTGATCAAAGTTACACTAATTACACTTTTTACGACTAGCGCAGCCCTTTAATTCTCTGATCAAATGAGGCTCAGTAATTCTTTCCCTGACACGATTGCAGCCCAATTTTTATTTGTTTATTTATTTTGTTATCTACTTTTCCCACTCTCAATATTTATTACTTTTTGAATAATTTTTTCTTAATAAACGACTTTTTTAATTTGAACAAAAATTTATAGATATCTTACCACGCATTGAAATACACCGAACTAATCAACTTCTACGAGGCTAGCCAAGAACACCAAGAAAAAGAGTAAAAGCAAGCAGAGTCAGCAGAAGCCCTTCCAGGCGCTTGAAATGGCTCCCAGCAACAAGAGCAATCAATTGGTTTTAAAGGAAAAAACTCTGAAAAAACAGGAGCAAAAACTCATCTTTCCGAAAATTCGAACTTTCTTTTTTAATTATTGATGCCTTTTAAATTGATTGAACTTGATTGTACATACATTAATAATAATTGTGAATTGCGTGCCCAACTTTGAAAATGATATTGTACGTTTGGGTGTTTTGGCGGATCACAAAGTGATGCCGCGGAATCACATAGGTGAGTCCTTGCTGAATGAAATTTTTAAACGACATAAATGGGTTAAAAAATTGTGAAAGTAGATGTATGATTCTTGGTATTCATACTAGGATCATATATGATTTCTTAGTAGTCATACAAGGTTCATATATGATTTCGTAGTACTCATGTATGATTTCTTAGTAGTCAAACGAGGATCGTACTAGGAAATACTTTATGATTTGTATGATACCATATATGATCCTTGTATGACAACTCAGAAGTGGTGACCCGGGAAGTGGGGTCGCAACAATAAGTAAAACTCGGGTTAGAATATCTAGTTTAGAACTAAGAAACAAAATGAAGAATGAAAAGTTATATTACAAGAATCTGACATAAATGGTTTTATTGCAATATTTTAGCATAAAAGTGGTTATCTTGCAGGAATCTGACAAAAAAGAAGGCTGTCTTACAAGATTCTGGCACAAAAATGGTTATCATGTATGATTCTGGAGGAAATCTTGCAAGGTTCTGGCAGATTCTTCCAGAATCTTGCAAAATAACCATTTGAAATCGACTGGGGTTAACAATGACTTGAATATTTTTTGTCAGAAGCCTTGCAGTTTTGTTTTTCATTAGTTTTACATGATTTTCATAAAACTAGCCTAAAATTTTCGAACAGTGGTTCTGTTTAGCTAATATCGTATTATTTAATTTTTCAACGAAAGTACAAATTCATCTCTGAAAACATAGAATGAAAGGGTAGGTTCGTTTAAGTTGTTGTAACTTGGTCCATTGGAACGAATTCTGCTATGCGTTGGATTACGTTAAGTTGAAATCCAAGCTGAGGATCCGAAGCTCATAAATCTCTCGTTTCGAATCATTAATCGCCCTTTTTTGGAACACAATATTTGCAGAATTTTGCGCAAATTTAATTCATACTTCAGTTACTGACTGGACTCACACTGGAAATCAAATTTCTTGGCGTAAACCTTACCCCACATCTAAAGTGGAACCAACACTGCAAAAGTTTGTTGGCAAGAGCAAACAAAAGAATCTACCAACTATGGCGGCTCAGTCAGATCAACATTGATGAAGAGTGCTTACTGACCTTGTATAAATTATGGGTTCGACCTCTATTTCTCTATGCGAATGCCTGCTGGATTGACCAATCTAATTCAATTATCAACAACATACAACTGACCCAAAATAGAGCACTAAGAATTTGTATGAGGGAACCCCGCTGGTACAGTGTCAAAAAAAACTCCATGAAGAGGCCAATATACCTGAAGTAAGAGACTTTAAGAATAGATTAGCAAATGAGTACCTGAAACGGGCAAAAGAAAACAAGCTCGAATCAATACTTGAACTGATACAGGAAAAGAGACAACGTCCATAAAACAGTTATCAAAGCACACTGGACCATCTGTCCTGCTAATGTTCTTTACCAGTTTCAATATCGTAGAAAAGCCAGAACAACCATCATCCAATGACTTATTGCTAGCCGCTTGCGTAGTTAATTCGGGTCAAAAGTCGAACCAACAACGTCCTAACCGAACAGCTAAGCCAGCCGCTCACCTAGTAAATTCGGAGCTTAGCTGTGAAAAACACAAGGAAAACAAATAGAAATTTATCTACTGAAGAATTTTAATCGATTAACATCACTTTAAACCTATAACATGTTCTCATAAAAATGGTTATCTTGCAGGAATCTGACAAAAAGATGGCTGTCTCACAAGATTCTGGCATAAAAAAGGTTATGTTGTGTGATTCTGGACGGAATCTTGCAAGGTTCTGGCAGATTCTTCCAGAATCTTGCAAAATTACCATTTGAAATCGACTGGGGTTAACAATGACTTGAATATTTTTTGTCAGAAGCCTTGCAGTTCTCATTTTCATTAGTTTTACATGAATTTCATAAAACTAGCCGAAAATTTTCGAACAGTGGTTCAGTTTTGCTAATATCGTATTACTTAATTTTTCACCGAAAGTACAAATTCATCTCTGAAAACATAGAATGAAAGGGTAGGTTCGTTTAAGTTGTTGTAACTTGGTCCAAAGGAACGAATTCTGCTATGCATTGGATTACGTTAAGTTGAAATCCAAGCTGAGGATCCGAAGCTCATAAATCTGGCGTTTTGAATCATAAATCGCCTTTTTAGGATCACAATATTTGCAGAAGTTTGCGCAAATTTAATTCATACTTCAGTTACTGACTGGAATCAAACTGGAAATCAAATTTCTTGGCGTAAACCTTACCCCACATCTAAAGTGGAACCAACACTGCAAAAGTTTGGTGGCAAGAGCAAACAAAAGAATCTACAAACTATGGCGGCTCAGTCAGATCAACATTGATGAAGAGTGCTTACTGACCTTGTATAAATTATGGGTTCGACCTCTATTTCTCTATGCGAATGCCTGCTGGATTGACCAATCTAATTCAATTATCAACAACATACAACTGACCCAAAATAGAGCACTAAGAATTTGTATGAGGAAACCCCGCTGGTACAGTGTCACAAAAACTCCATGAAGAGGCCAATATACCTGAACTAAGAGATTTTCAGATTAGATTAGCAAATGAGTACCTGGAACGGGCAAAGGAAAACAAGATCGAATCAATACTCGAACTGATACAGGAAAAGAGACAACGTCCATAAAACAGTTATCAAAGCACACTGGACCATCTGTCCTGCTAATGTTCTTTACCAGTTTCAATATCGTAGAAAAGCCAGAACAACCATCATCCAATGACTTATTGCTAGCCGCTTGCGTAGTTAATTCGGATCAAAAGTCGAACCAACAACGTCCTAACCGAACAGCTAAGCCAGCCGCTCACCTAGTAAATTCGGTGCTTAGCTGTGAAAAACACAAGGAAAACAACAGAAATTTATCTACTGAAGAATGTTAATCGATTAACATCACTTTAAACCTATAAAATGTTCTCATAAAAATGGTTATCTTGCAGGAATCTGACAAAAAGATGGCTGTCTTACCAGATTCTGGCAAAAAAATGTTATCTTGTGTGATTCTGGACGGAATCTTGCAAGGTTCTGGCAGATTCTTCCAGAATCTAGCAAAATTACCATTTGAAATCGACTGGGGTTAACAATGACTTGAATATTTTTTGTCAGAAGCCTTGCAGTTCTCATTTTCATTAGTTTCACATGAATTTCATACAACTAGCCTAAAATTTTTGAACAGTGGTTCAGTTTTGCTAATATCGTATTACTTAATTTTTCACCGAAAGTACAAATTCATCACTAAAAACATAGAATGAAAGGGTAGGTTCGTTTAAGTTGTTGTAACTTGGTCCATAGGAACGAATTCTGCTATGCATTGGATTACGTTGAGTTGAAATCCAAGCTGAGGATACGAAGCTCATAAATCTGGCGTTTCGAATCAAAAATTCCGCTGGTACAGTGTCAAAAAAAACTCCATGAAGAGGCCAATATACCTGCAGTAAGAAATTTTCAGATTAGATTAGCAAATGAGTATCCGAAATGGGCAACAGAGAATAAGGTCGAATCAATACTTGAACTGATCCAGAAAAAGAGACAACGTCCAAAAAACAGTTATCAAAGCACACTGGACCATCTGTCCTGCTAATGTTCTTTAACAGTTTCAATATCGTAGAAAAGCCAGAACAAGCATCATCCATTGACTTATTGCCAGCCGCTTGCGTAGTTAATTCGGGGCAAAAGTCGAACCAACAACTTCCTAACCGGACAGTTAAGCCAGCCGCTCACCTTGTAAATTCGGGGTGTAGCTGTGAAAAACACTAGAAAAACAACAGAATCTTATCTACTGAAGAATGTTAATCGATTAACATCATTTTAAACCTAGAAAATGTTCTCATTTTTTTCAAAATCACTCCACTGATATCTTTATCAAAGTTAAGTTACGGTTATACAACTAACGACATAATACAGTGCTATGCGCGGTTTGGTTCAGTGGTTTTAAGGTTTAGGTTAGCATAGCACTTTTAACCTATTATTCCTTCTGTATTTTACTTCATTCTTCAAAACGCTTCCTTCCCTCAATTTATTTTAACGCGTCTTAACGCTTGCCTTCTTGAGCAAAGTTACACTAATTACACTTTTTACGACTAGTGCAGCCCTTTAATTCTCTGATCAAATGAGGCTCAGTAATTCTTTCCCTGACACGAGCGCAGCCCAATTTTTATTTGTTTATTTATTTTGTTATCTACTTTTCCCACTCTCAATATTTATTACTTTTTGAATAATTTTTTCTTAATAAACGACTTTTTTAATTTGAACAAAAATTTATAGATATCTTACCACGCATTGAAATACACCGAACTAATCAATTCTACGAGGCTAGCCAACATCACATAGGTGAGTCCTTGCTGAATGAAGTTTTTAAACGACATAAATGGGTTAAAAAATTGTGAAAGTAGATGTATGATTCTTGGTATTCATACTAGGATCATTTATGATTTCTTAGTAGTCATACAAGGTTCATATATGATTTCGTAGTCGTCTGGTATGATTTCTTAGTAGTCATACAAGGATCGTACTAGGAAATACGTTAAGATTTGTATGATACCATATATGATCCTTGTATGACTACTCGGAAGTGGTGACCCGGGAAGTGGGGTCGGAACAATAAGTAACACTCGGGTTAGAATATCTAGTTAAGAAATAAGAAACAAATTGAAGAATGAAGTTATCTTGCAAGAATCTGACAAAAAGATGGCTGTCTTACAAGATTCTGGCATAAAAATGGTTATCTTGTATGATTCTGGACGAAATCTTGCAAGGTTCCGGCAGATTCTGCCAGAATCTTGCAAAATAACCATTTGAAATCGACTGCGGTTAACAATGACTTGAATCTTTTTTGTCAGAAGCCTTGCAGTTCACGTTTTCATTAGTTTTACATGATTTTCATAAAACTAGCCTAAAATTTTCGAACAGTGGTTCAGTTTAGCTAAAATCGTATTATTTAATTTTTCACCGAAAGTACAAATTCGTCTCTGAAAATGTAGAATGAAAGGGTAGGTTCGTTTAAGTTGGTAACTTGATCCAAAGGAACGAATTCTGCTATGAATTGGATTACGTTAAGTTGAAATCCAAGCTGAGGATCTGAAGCTCATAAATCTGGCGTTTCGAATCATAAATTGCCCTTTTTTGGATCACAATATTTGCAGAATTTTGCGCAAATTGAATTCATGCTTCAATTACTGACTGGACTGTCGAGTCATGGATGTTTTGTGTCTAGATCATCTGGTTCATACTTTCACAACCTCAACCCGGGCAGAGCAAATATCAGAAATTTAATTGATTAGGGATAATTAAGAGCCAATGCTTTAATATGTAGTAGAGTTAACTATGTACTGTATGTATGGGGGGTTCCTACAACAGCTGAGGCAACTATAAATATGAGTTAAGAAAAACTGTGCGCAAATAACTTAATTGTTCATCTTTGTTTCAGCTACTGTGGTCTCATCAATGGGTTTGCACTGTTTACAGCGGCAGATATTACTGCGTTAGTTTGTTTTTAGTTATCTTCTGATCCCACAACTTTCTGTATAATTAACCTCAAATTTTTGGTCTTGTGACATTTGTACGTATTCAGATCTGCCGTATAGAGATATGCAAGTTCTAGGAGTGGTTTATTATTTGCACAGGAGAGGGTGAAAAGATAGTATTTATGTACAAACGTGATCTTAATTTTTATCAATCTGCTATAAATGAATTGATCTACCCTTTTATCCTGGTTCTAAATGCATGATTTAATAATCCAAATAATAATTTAAGTTTTGGAATAGCAGTATCTCTCTGCGTGACTATGCACAACAAGATACAGTTTTAAAACGATAAGAAAATTATTTAAAATTTTTTATACTTCTGGTCGAGTACATTTTGACACTCAATTTTTCAGCCAACAAAAACAAATAAACTTTTTACTATCAATTGTCAGTGATCAAAAAAGAGAATTTTTTTTTCATGATCATAAAATACAATTTTTTTGAAAGAAGCACGAAAAAAAATAGATTGTTAGCGGAAAAAATCTACGAATTTGTTTTCAATGTCATCGTCTCGAGATGATCAGGAGTAACAAGAGCTTTATTATTTTAATACTTGACTTTGAAATGACCAAAAAATAAAAAAATTCACAGGTATTTACAGTCGCTATCAGTATGAAAAAACACAAAATCGTCCAGATATTGATGAATTGAAAATCGGTAAAATACACCCTAAGTATGAACAAGTTTTTCCCCTTGCCGTATATGGCAAGCAATAGGGCTTCAATTCTCGAGCTGGATGAATGAAGTCTTCTTTGCTTTGCGCATAATGAAAGTAGCTGTACTGTTGGTGATCTGTTTGTTGGTTTAGAGAGGACTGGTTCACAAAGTCAGTGACTGCAGGAAGTCCTAACAGTTTTCCGGTATGTCATCAAAGCCCGCTGTAGAAAAGTGCCTAAGGACACCTTCAGATTTAAACTCTAGGCTGGAATGGCCCATTTCATTATTTGAACCGCTAGCTCGGCACGTTCATATGCTCTTGGATGGTAAGTGGGTGACTCCATCTTTCTAATCTCCAGTGATTCAAACAATTGTTTTCGGTCACCACTTAAAAACTCGGGATCATTGTCTGACAACAAAGTTTTTGGTATCAAAATTCTTGCAGAGATTTGACCCATCTACACTTTCAACTTTGTGAAGTTTTATATCCCTCAAGGAAGGCTTCCATCCAGCTTGATCCCGTGTCTACTATCACTAAGATATTACCTTGGTCCTTAGCGTACCCTCAGTTCATATGACGTCTTCCCCAAACTTCTGCTTCTGGCCGAGTTGGGACAGTTTTCCCCAGGCTATGCCTGTTTTCTTGGCATTCCCTATATTTACTAACAAATCAAAGAACTTATTGGCTTATTTCGGGCCACAAAACTTTATATCGGACTGCTGTTTCTGTTACTTTTTGCTGGGTTGGTCTCAAGAGATTTGATCATCACCAGGTCTCTTAATTTGTGTGAAGAAGCAGGTACACCTCCTTGAAAGATGGTTCCGTTATAGATAGTTTTGACGCCTTTCTGTTGCTCAAAACATTTTTTTGCTTCTGAGCACTGTCTCCAGTCTCTGCGTTTTGTTTTTTTTATGACATCTTGGTACGTTCGATTCAACCCCAGTTAAATTCTGAAGTCTGGCTGGAACGCCGTGTCAGTCATTGTCATCTAACTCATCAAGTTCTTGTCTGTTCAACGCATCAGCGTGGGCATGTGCTCTCCGGGTGTACCTTTCAAATCAAAGACGAATTGCATCAGCGCTTTTGCTCAACTCATGCTTCTCGCTGATGGTTTTTCAGGAATACCCTCTTCTGATGCAGAGAGATTTTTGAGAGGTTTGTAGAGTGAACCTCAATCCGAGCAGAAATTGCTTAAATCTTGTGACCACAAAGACTATTGCAAAATTTTCTTGTTCAGAATGGGATTAGTATTATTCTGCTTGTGACAACTTCTCTGGGGCATTGGTCACAGTATGTCCTTCCTGTGAGAAGATTCTGCGTGAAGACCTTCCTGTGAAGACTATTGTTTTCTCTGGGGAGTCTGTTGTCAAGCTTTAAATCTCAACAAGTGAGTCAGCACAGTACCCATTTTAATTTTTTCAAATGTTTTCTGTTTTTCCATTCCAATCTGAAGTCGTTTTTTCGTTCAAAGTTTAAATTTCAAGTTGAAAACTAAACCTGGTATCATTCATCCACAATAAATTGCTGAGCCGACAGAAAACTCAAGTTGTTTCGTATTTGATGACGGTTTTGTATTTCTGATTATCTCAAAATTTTTACAATCGGATGCTTTTCACTGGAACTGCGTAGCCAGTATAACTAACGCTTGAGACTATTTTGGAGATGGATTTTCTTCATTGATTGTGAAATTTTCTCACGCAGTGGTCTTTGGACGGCAGGAATCTCTTTGTCGTATTGTTCCATTCTTGTTTCACATACCAGTAAATCATCTTGAAAAAGTAAATCCATCTCCAATAAATCACCTTGATTTTTCCAATGATTGACAATCGTGGAGGATGGTGAAGAATTCTTCAAGCCACGAGGAAGCCTGCGCATCTTGATCACTTCTTGCAATTGTTGATTGTACATATTTATTTTGCACCCTCGCCCAGTTCGATTTGATAATCTGCTTCTGATAAGTCATCTTTGCCAAAATACGACGATCCATGTGATTTATGGAAAATGATTGCCATGTCTAGGATTGGATAATTCTTGTCCATTTTTGCCGTGAATTTAACCTTCAGATCCAGGTATAGTCTCAGAACTCCAATTCTTCCGCTACCGAAACACTGGGGAAGCATTTATGACTCAAAGATGCCCTGTTGTACCATCGTCACTAGTTGTTTTTTGATCCTGTCTTGTAAATTAAGGGGTATATTTCTAGACTTGAAGAATATTGGCTATGATCCCGGCATGAGTTTCATATAGGCTTTGTATCATTTAATTGCAGGTAGTTTTTCATCCCACACTATATTTATGCCTTCTTGGGGTGTTATGTCTCTCCCAAGTAGTTCAAATTCTTTGTCGGATTGCACAACTGCAAGTTGTTGTTGCCTACTCAACATCACATGTTAGTGATCCCAAAAACGTCAGTTGAGGCCCATCATAGGCCTCAGCCCGACTGACTTTCCCATCTAACTGATGTTTACCAAGCTCAATCCAGATGATTTATGATATCACTGTACTATCAAAACTGGTATGAACTTGACTTTTTTTGTTTTGTAGTCTTTTACTGTAATGTACTCCCGTGTCACTGAGATGTTAAACACGTATTCCCGTGTATAATACATTCCCGTTTCGAAGAAATTTTTGTGCTGTTTGGACTTACCTGACTTACGCTGCGCTTCACCTCTTCCAATTTTTGCAAAAAAGCGTTACGTTTCTTGTTCAAAAAATTGCTTGACACGGCGTGCTAGTGTTTAGATTACCTCACATTCTTTTACACAAGTGACCATTGCCCTTAGTACCAGTGTACTTTACTTTTCAATCGCTTTCTGAAGGTCTTTCTGAAGTTCCTACTTAGTTATGTCCAACTTCTTCCTTCACGATAACCGGTTTATCACCTGTTGAAGAACTCGCAAAACCGTTTCTTGACTTCTGAACTCTAATTTTTCTGACATCATAGACAAAATCATCATTGGTTTAGTTTTTGAGACAGTCTTGTAGTCTTATTTTGGCGTCAGGGTCTCTCATATCTGAGATAAAATTTATTTTTACCGATTCTTCCTCTGTGTGGTTTTTTTGTCCCAAAGTAACAGAAAATCAACGTCGGATTCTCAAACACCTTGGACACCGGGCAGAAATTTAGCCCTTTTGGTCGTTATTACTTTTTCTTTAGGAGAAACATATTTTTTATCGCCGATCTGATGTCTTTATACGGAGTGTCTATCAAATTCAAATGACTCATTAGGCTCCTAAGATTAATAACTGCAGCCTTCTCGCACAAACTACGAAAGGGATTGGTTACTTGTAGATTCTTTCTCTAACATCATTTTTGATCTTGTCCTCTTTCCTCTGCGCGACATTTCGCCACAAAAGACATGATGCACGCAGTAGTTGATTCTCCATTCTGTAGATCCAGAATTTGTCGGTCGCTTGCTGGTCTGGAACCCAATGTCGTAGTCTCGAGCACGAGTAACAAGAGTTTTATTGTTTTAATAACTGAATTTAAAATGGCCTTAAAGTACAAAAACTCACAGGAGTTTTTAGTCGCTTTCAGTATAAAAATATACAGGACAGTCTAGATATAGATAAACTGATAATGATTAATTTACACCCTAAGTATTAAAACTTATTCCCCTTGTTGTATATGGCAGTTACTAATGAAATTTTTTGCACTAACATATTGTAGTCCTACCTGTGAACAAGTCATTGGTATCTACAGGGAGGATCACCGAGTTGGTTTGTGGTCATCTATGATGTTAGGAAGGTCAAATTAATCGCTCAAAATTATGATTTATGTACATATGATAAACTTGTGGTATGAACAAGTTTGATGCAACGATTTGGTTCAACTTAGCAGCAATTTTTCGATAAATTACTTCACCAACATCAGGTAAGAAAGTTTTGTTTATAACGAAGTTTTAACTTAAACTCTGTGTTTTTATCTGCGCGATTTATCACATTCAAGGTTTAAAAATTTGCTATCGAAAAGCGAGAAACAAGGCATCAACATCAGTTATCTCACTTTAAAATCTCTCTAGCCAAAAGTCCTTTATAAATTTAGTCTTTCTAGTTGAGAACTGTCATTTTAATTTAAGCAAAAGTCAAACATTTTGTGCCCCGCCTTTTAAAGACATTTTACAGTTGTTCTCCTATAATTTCGCAGGTTTCATATAAAACCTCCTTTGCGGTTATTGCCGGATGCATCCTCTAGGCTTGAAGGCTGCAACAGGTGGGTAGTTAGGTGCGACTAAACTATCGTACTAAAGTGTAGCACCAATACTACAACATCGACATCAACGACAAAAACTACAACAAGTGGTTTTATGCTATGGAACTTTTATGCTATAGAAGTATTATGGTATCCAAAATTATGACTTGTTCATGGCACGGAACCTGTGAAACAGTACATTTTAAAAAAGTGTAGGTAATTTTACCTGCACAGTGTTCAGGTTATCGGAAGTTAAGGTGAATTTCAGCAAATTTAAATGAAGTGAATTGTAAAAGCACCTGAAATACACCTGAACTGTTTTTCGGGTAAATTTTCACCTGAACAAGTTTAAGAGTGGTTACTTGAAGAAAGTTTTTCAGTTCAATCAGCTGTGAAACGACAATTTTTTTAATATGGTATACCTATATGATAATTAGATCAATTACAAACCGTACTAAGATTACTGGGACCTCATGAATATTTCTTCTATTAAACGTGAGATCGCTTATGTGATATACATTTATCCATTTTCATCTGGAAAAATACCCATACTTGCCATTTATTAATTGCAAGGATGGGTTACCATTATAAGCTGTTGTTACCAATATAAACTATTGTATGACAGGCTGCGCCAACCATTTGAAAAGAAACGTCTTGCAATTTTTTAATTATCTAAAGAATTTTTGTATGGTGAAGTTCAGCCACACTAAATGAAAATAAGAAAAATAGAACTGGAAAAAACCTTAATTTGACTGCAACGTTCAGATCGTTTTGCCTTTTTGACCAACTTTAATTTACCTCTTATGAAAATTGAAGGATATATATATATATATATATATATATATATATATATATATATATATATATATATACATATACATATATATATATATATATATATATATATATATATATATATATGTGTGTACCCTGAGATGAGAAATTTTCGGTTTCTAAACGTGAAATTGCGGGTAGGGTCGGTTATTTACTAGCCAAAAAATAACTATGTCCGAATCGTCCTTTTTGTTCAGTATTTAACATAAAAAAGAATTGGTGTTGTCGTCATTAAACGTGAGACAGATTCGGTATCATCGTTCGTTTTCAAACGTAAGCGAGATTCGGTTCCCTTTAGGGAAACACCAGGATTTTCACGATCCGGATCTGCAAAGCAGATTAGTCCAGCCGACCGAACAAAAAACGATCGGCATTGGGGGTTTTGAAACGCAATCATCAGTCAGAAACTTTGTTTGCAAACAATAGGAAAGTATGTCAAAACTGAGTAAACGCAAATTAATCAATAAATATCTCATCAATATACAACAAGTACGATACATTTTTGATTTCTTAATAGATTTTTACACTTTCAAGAATTTTACGCCTTCATTTTTTGTGAATTAGCTAAAAAGAATTTTCAATGATTTTGGACATTCTTTCAGAACTTTTTTTCCAAGAAAAATGTTTGAAACTCCTGCAAAAAGACCGTATCATAAGGTTTGACATTATACACAGAAAAACCAAATTTTCCAAAGGAAAAAACCGTCAATTTTTACGTTTACAACTGAACATGTCGACGATCTCTTTCCCTTGCGTTTAAAAACCGAACATACCGAAACTTCAAAAACTGAATAAACCGAATCTCTCTAGGATCTCAGAACGGCTATACCGCACCTTTGTTACGTTCGAAGACCACAATACCGAAGAAACTGAACATATAGGAGCTTTCTTACGATTGAAACCGAAGATACCGACGATTTCTTACAATTTTTTGTCGTTTCTGTTTGCCTTCCGTAATTAGTATATATATATATATATATATATATATATATATATATATATATATATATAAAGATTTGAATTATAAAAACTGATAAATATCAGATCAATTTTTTATTCAGTAAAAAACATCATATGACCTTAGTGAACGTTTCAGAAAAATTGTCAAAATTTTTTTTGCACATTGGGTTGTCATCCTCGTAACAATAGTTTTTAGTGGGTTCAACAGATGATAAAAGGTTGACATAAATTTTTTTTAGTCAGAAAAATTTTTCTGCAGTTAACAAATCAAATGTGGTTTTAGTTATTAGTATAGGTGTTATTGGAATCAATTTTGGTTGCGTAATTAATAAAGATAAATTAAGCAATGAAGAATGTATCTGAAGTTCTCATTGAACCATTCAATTCTTATTTTGATTATTGTTCACTGAACAGAACATTTTGTTTGCACTTCTCTGGCTGAGGGAACCCAAACATCTCATCGTTTTTTTATGAAAAAACATTTAGTCCTTCAATTTGACCAAAATACATGAATTTTTTGCCCTGGATACATTGCAAAAATAGTGGAGGCACGTTTACTCACATAGTTAAGACAAATTTTTCCTCAGCTGAATTTAAGGTACACTTAAGTTAACGCTAACCATAATTTAATCTTTATATGAGCTAACCTAACTCTGCTAAGGTAAATCTATTTTAACTTTTTTTGGTTTGTTTGCAATCATTAGGAAATTATTGATGATCTTGTTATGAAAACTAGGAATTCATGCAAATCGTATTTGACCCCGTATTCTCACTAAAAAAATATTCTAGTTTTAGATACCAGGAATTTTTTGTGCTCATAAACACGGGTAATGCTGCGTTTTGTTGTTTCAGTTACTTTTACCAGGATAAGAGTTCAGCCGTACAATGCAAGGGAAAAGAAGTGACAATATTTGGTCTGACAAGAGGCACAATAACACGTAACTTTTTATTTCGCAATAGTAGCTCTTTTTTGCGCTAGCAGCTCATTAGGCTCAATTTCTAAAAAACGCAAAGCATTTTTCCGCGCAATGTATGGTCAAACGTTAATTAGACATTTCAAACCTGGGCGAGGTTTTGTCAAATGTAAAGAATTGCGTGAAACAAAATTTTTTTCACCGCAAATTGCCCGTATCTTTCAGCAATGAAGGTGCAGATTTTTGTAAGACGCGGTGAATTTAGCGGTGAGTTGTTGTCCGAGTGGCAATTCTCAGCGATATATTTTCTTTTACGGCTTCCTTTATGTAGCAAGAAAATTTGTTTTTTTAAACCGCTAACAGAAGAAAGCGGTGAAAAAATTGCCGAACCGCACATCTTTCAAAAAAATTATCGCTAAATCAACCGCAAATAAAATAAAGCTTCAACGTTTTCACCGCTTTCATCGCTAAAAGATGCGGCGGTTTTTGCGGTTAAAAAATTTTTTCTGCGACCATTGACGCAAAATCTGCGGCCATTCGTTTTCAGATCATAGTTATGCAGAGTTTGCACTGACAGTCCAAATAAAAAATAGAAAACTTGGATTTTTTTCTACAGAAAACTTGTCCCCGGCTGTGAGCTCGACCACCTATTCGTGACTCAAATCTGTCTGTCCCTAACTTCTCTTGGGTCTATAAACTCATCCTTTGTATGTTTTAGCTGAAAAACAATGTTACGAACTGAAGTGCGACCAGGAATTTTGCGTGGA
>NC_134479.1:21291553-21389811 GCF_964194025.1 Convolutriloba macropyga | reverse complement strand
AGTCCAGCAGCCAAAATCTTTTCATATACAAAAAATTCAGTCATCAGAATGAGTCAACCAAAATCTTGGTTCTATCTGGTGACCTTTAGCAACCGTACCCAATGGTTAACCAATTGCACTACTCGTCCTTAACTTTGAAGGATGTTAAAACAAGAAATTCCTTCAGTTGCGGGCGTAATTACAGGAAACATTTTTATTGTCCAGTCAAACTCCAGGACACATTTTATTGTCCAATCAAAATCGAGGACATGTCTTTTTGGCTAGGCAAAGTCGGAGAGATCACTTAAAGTCAAGACAAATTCTTTTCATAGCAAAAATCTATCCAGGATTGTCTTGTTTTCACGCCTTATAACGGTTGAGGATGGTCTTCTAATAATTCCAGGTCTAGACTAGGGCTGCGAACAGTGTAACTATGTAAAAATAATCATAATTTATTGTTTCTTTTTGTATGGTCGACCTCTAAATTGGGGTAGCAGAACATAAGAAACAAATGGAAAACCGAAATGGTAGAAAAAAAAACCAATCTCTTGCTGGCCAAATTTCAAATTCATATTTTGTAAAAGTTTTGATATATTTCCGTAAAAAAGATTGAAGCCGCAACGCAAATATCCCACCCGACAATATAAAAATATTAAAAAGTTGCAAAAATTGCAAAAACCATATCGCAAAATTGATCAAGCAAATTTTTTACTCAATTGTTTATTCAGAGAGAAAGATTTAGAGTTACAAAATTGTGAGCTATTGAAAGTTTTAGGTTAGATATTCCTTATGACGACTAGATAAAATTGCATCCACTTAATATGCTTTTTTTGATCTGATGAGTTTGAATTCGGACTTATATAAGTGAATGCTGCATTGCAAAGTTTGAGGAATCTGCCATTTGATGTTTTGAGTTTGTTTACCTCACAGTTTTTCTCCTCAAAAAGTTAGAATTATATCTGTTCTCTTAAACTTTCGAAGATCAACAGACTTGAAGCAGGTTTTCGTGTGATCAAAGTTAATAAACGAATTTCGTATGAGGTTTTCTTTTGCAGGAAATTGATAGGCTTGAGGTCATGAGGACACAACATTGAATAAAGGTCTCATGATTCATCTCAATATAAAAAATTGCTGTTTTATTTACCCTTTTGAACATCTCTTGGTCTCATTACTTATGCTGAATTATTTCATGAGCTATGTTTTCAAAAGCAATCGTAAAAAGATTGAAAAAGTGTATTACCAGAAAAAAAATTGATTGTCAATTGAGCATAGCGTCCCGTCTCATATTTGTTGTCAGCTCTAAAATTTTCACATTGAAAAACTTGGTATCTATAGTAAATTCCATAAATAAAGGTGCAACGCAAGCGAACGTTCGAGATGCAAATGGGCAGTGTTTTGCTAGATATCTTAATGTATTAAATTTGAATATTGACCTTTGAAACGTTCGATAGCGCTGCAACTTTATGGGGCTGACTATATGAAATAGTAAAAATGCATTCATTTTATCACGTTATTGTAGAGCTGGTGTATTAATTCAGACAAAAAATTTTGATTCATTATCAAATTGGGATTTTTGTGCATAAATTGTTTGAACTGCTCTTCGGCTTTTGGTTTCTTTTTGGCTTCTCCGTAGTGAACTTCAAAAGAAAACCTTTCAACCGTCATGGTGTCGCAGTAAGGAGAACGAAGGTCTATCGAGCTGGAGATATGGCTGGAGCCCCGTACGGAACTTTATTTCAGCACTTGGCCCAAATTTGGACATTGTAAAATCACACTGAACGCAAGTCTGACAAGTCAAAAAGTGATGATTCAGTAACGGCGAGGAATTGCATTTATACTGGCCCAGTACTGAAACGCAATTGGAGTTAGGTACGGGTTGATACAAATTTTTCGAAGTATTCAAACAGACAAACGTATTGTTAAATCTGTCTCGGAAACGTCATTCCAACTGTAACCGCCGAAAGTAAATTTTGCTGTCACTGATCATTTTTTTGTCTGATTGGTCCAGACAATCCCCGTCCGAGACAGATTTCCATTTGGCCAATAAATGTCGTGGGACATCAAATTGGGTTGTCTTCTAAATTATAGCTTAACAATAGAATTGAACAATGAAAACGATTCAAATAATAGTCCGTACTGGAAAATACAAGAAACTGTACCAGCAAACGCACATCAGATCATATCTGTTCCGATAGGTCTCCCTTGGTACACGTGTCGCTTGAAACACTGCGTTGATCAATATCTATCAATACTCCGAGGCCCTACTCCAAAAGCCGCAAACAGTTTCACCGGATCCCATTATAAGGACTTAATACCAGATACCAATCAGACTTTTGAACGTGAAAGAAAACACAAAATCCGCAATAAAGAACAAACAGGAAAAATAGATGTAAGAAAACAAGAAAAAAAGGGACTTTATGTGGGGACAGTAAGCAAGCTCTTTAAGCTCTTTGTTTTGATTAAGCAATCGAAAAAAGGGTCACAAAGAAAAGAATAGATAAGAATTCTCGTGAGCGTCGAAACAGTAGAGGTCTGAGAATTTAGGACTGGAAAAAAAAATTCCATGAGACAACGAAATACCACGTTTGATCAGTTCACCATATGGACCCGGTGGAGCCACCAAGGCAAAGGTGAATTAGCGGACCAATTTTGGCGCAATCACAGAAGTTGGCGAGAACTACGGACTAGATCATTTTGAGAGCGAGCTTATTGGAGGCATTCTCCTTTTTAATATCACAAACATAGAAATCAAACCCCTAATATGAATTAAAGATCGCAAAAATTTCTATTTTAATATTCAGAATCAATAAGCAACAGAGAGAACCCCACGAAACCTTATCCCCTCACATTTGCTAAACACGGAATTGGTGTCGGCATGAACACGCGATCATCATATCTTATGAAAACACAATACCGTGGTAAAAATAAAAAGAATTCGGGAGCTAGGTGAATAGCCAGACCAATTTCCCACAGAATAACAGCTGAACCTTTGGACCTCTTTGCAAAGACCATAAGGCGCATTGGCAAGAAGTAACTGGCACAAACCTGTTGGAAACTCAATTTAGAAAATCTTTTTTGACGTGACTGCAGAGGTGCTAATTTTTAATCAAAAAGAAATTTTCGTATGAGTAGGGTAGTAGATTAGTCAACGAGGTACTCGAATCTAACAACGAAACAGAGGTTTGAGCAATTCACCCCTTTCACTTGCATAACCCAATTCTCTTGCATCATGGCACTAGCATAATCCATCTCTTTCCTCCAAAGCTATGCAGTTCTAAATTTTAAAAATTCGTTTTAGTATTTACTACTCTGATTTGACCTCTGTGACAACGTTTGGCGCCACAATAACTAATGAAATCTACATTCCTGGCTATTATTTGAAGTATGAGTACGAAAACGAGAAAGCCAAAGTCAAAGTTCACTATGACTCAATGGAAAAATGTGATCCAGAATGCACCTCAAAATGACCTCAATCTTCAGGATGAAGGCAGCAGCTATTAACGGGCGAAAACTCTTTTACTATAAATTGTCAAAAAAAAACTTTAAATTAAAGAGTTCCGTTTTTATATATTGTGTAAATTAAGCCAGTGCTCGGACCCACGACCTCCACCCCCTAAACAATGCAAGATATTGGATACACACGCTATCTTTTCCACGTACACTCAAGATCTTGATTTTCCGAGAACAACACTACCGTTTCCAAAAGATCGGAACGTCTTGTGCGAGTTTTGCAAGCCTTTTGTTTTTTTCCCATTAGCCAAAAAAGAAAAGAAAAATCAATGGTGGCAGGTTCTTAGAAGACCTTCAGAGGGTTCGTGCACTGGGAAGAGTTGCGTGTTCTGGTAAACATATGGTTTTGTATATCAATAGGCCCGGTTTGGCCTTTATCGAAGATCCATGTATATATATATATATATATATATATATATATATATATATATGTATATATATATATATATATATATATATATATATATATATATATATCACCACAAAAACCATACATACATAAGTATTATAGAACATCATGATGCAATTTCAAGAATTCCATATCAAATTTTTTTATGCTATCATGGAATCCAATTTAGATTTTTGCGCTTTTACGTTTTCATGCGCCACTCGCATTGTATTTAGACGCTTTCACACCATAAAACAAAATGCGGTCACCTTAATTGTTTCCTATAGTGATTTTATATGGTTCTGATGTGTGAACACTTCCAGGAACAAAAACTACCTGGAAGGTAAGATATTAATGCTCGCTCAGATTTCAATGCTTTTTGGTTTGGTGTTCACCTGAATTGTAAAAAGCTTCGATGCAGTAAAATTTGGACCTTTAGTTAACCAGAATTTGACCTTAACAACTTGCACACCCATGACAAAAAACAATTTTACAATAATTTTCGTTTCCAGCAATATCAGCGAAAATAGTAATTTTCAGGCTAAAAAAGTAATTGTCAAGCGGAAATGATATCCATACATTCAAAAGAAACGCATGTCCGTAAAAAGGTTTTAGGTTTTTTGCTATTGGCCATATTGTGCATTTTTTCGCAAAACGGCAAAACTGATAGGTCAATATTTGGAGAACCAAATAGTACCACCCAATTGAGCGTGAAAATTTTGCTACACAAACATTTACCACGTAAAAATTTAAGAAGCTGCAATCTGTTTCTATTCTTTTGGAAAAGTTCTTCAGATTCGAGTCCAATCATTTGTCTTATTGTTGCGTAGAGGAAAACTTGGCGTTACATAATTTTTTTTTTGCTTTTCACAATATTAGCATTTTTCGGTGTTTTTCTCAATAGAAGAACTTGAATCTAGACTCATAGATTTTCGAACCGATTACTGTTTTCTTATGAGGTAGTTTATATTGGATGTGTGAAGTGATAAGTTATTTTATTTTAAATTTGATAGTTGAAAAACAGTGAGTTAATTAAATTTCGGTCTACAAGGGAAACTCCAATTACCGAAACTCTCAATTAAAATCATTTTTATGATTTACGATTGAACAGCAAGTGGCTTGCAAGTAGAAAAAACTGATTTTTTGAAATCAGAAAATCTGTTTATTTAATCTTGAATGTCAATCTGTTTATATAAGTTTGAATGTCAATTTAGAATGTCAATATTAAATGTCAATCTGATTCACATGGGCCCGCAATTTATTCATTGATAAAAATCCTTTCACATTTCGAAAAACAAATTTAACAAACTGATCCCAAAACCTTTGATAGAAGTTCATCTTTTAAACTTTTTGCTTTCTTATTTCTTGAAAAACGTTTAAAGAAAATTAACTGTTGCTGAGAAAGTAACAGAAGTTGCTCGATTTTTTGTTTCAATTTTTTTAGATATAGCGAGAGTTCATATTGAAAATCAGCTGCACTTTGAATCAGCACACTTAATTTAATTTAGATGCTGTAATTTGATACAAAACTTGGAACAAAACGAGTACTCGCCGAATCTGTGTGAACAATAAAAACGATCAATTGCGATATTAGGAACACTTTGAGTTCAGATCATAAACTATCTGTAGGAAGCTTGCTTTTTGATTGTTTCAAACAACCGTAAATACGGTAACATCTTATCATGGTACTTAAATGGGATTTGTGAGGTGTTAGCAATCATAATGTGTCAGAACACGATGTTTAATTATCGTACAGAGTTGAAAGATATGAAGAAAAAAAATTTAAACGTGAGATTTTTTATGTTTCTAGATATAAAAATTAGACTGATAATAAAAAATATGTCTATTGTAAGATATTGTATTAAATATAGAAGGGTTGATCAAAAAAAAAATTAGATATGAGAGAGAGAGAGAGTTTATTTCTCTGAGTATAAATGAACATCAAAATTATAATTTTACATAACATCAGAAAGCTTCAAGTTATCATTGGGCTACACAGAAAATTGTAAAACACTCAGAGAGGGCAATTAACGGACCCAACAGGATCACTGGACATTGCCCTGTCAAGAGATGTAAAAATTCAAAAATTAAAAGTGAAACCAAAAAAATTGCAGAGAACCACAAGTTAAAAGCCAAAACTCTCGACAAAGTTAAAGGAATTTTCAACTTCTGACCAAATTTTTAAACCCTTTAGTAAACCCCGGCCACAGCACGTTAAAGCGTTATGTGATGGTTTTTTTTCCTTTATTAAAAAAAATCAAAATGTGAACATGGGAAATTGATTAACAGAAAACAGTTTTTGTTAACTGAAGCTTAAATAGATATCTAGCTTAGATATCAAAGCTTAAATATTATATTTAAATATAAAAAACTGAATTTCAGTTGAATTCAATATTACATAAATGCCAAAAATCCAACAGAACTCAAGCAATTGCAGACAAAGTTTGTTTGAAGTGTCTTCGTTGTCCATTTTTCTCTTTTCATCAATAGGTAATCAATAATTTTTTCAAAATGCAGTCTTCTTTAAAAATTGTTGTAGCTTCTCAACTGATTGCGCTATCACGTCATCCAAGGCTAATATTGGAATTATCTTTGGACAGTAATAGGCAAAAACCTCTTGTTTCCTCAAAAAATTGCTTTCGACATCTAGCAACCTTACCATGATAATAGAAAAGTTAAATATACTTCATGATTTTTTTTCAATTCATTGAGCCAAGCTGTTGTAACGAATCTTTAGAAGCATCCAATTTTAGCATTTCATGAAATACAAACACAACATTTGCTTCAGACGAGAGAAGCAAACGGCTTTATCCAGTCTCGTTGCAACGAAATTATTTTAAGGTCTAATCTGGCTTGTTACTCTTTTTTTCCGGTTTTGTTTTCTTCAATTGATGAAAAACCGCGATGGTTCAATGAAACCCAATTTGTTCAACTGATTCAGCACAAAAATCGGCAAGACTATAGTTTCAGCGCAATTTTTTTTACACAATAGCAAAATATGGATTGGCAGTTGAAACCAGAAAGTCTGGACAGGAACGCACTAATCTTCTGATGAACGTACGAAAGTCTGGACATGAACGCACGAATAGTCTGATGAACGCACGAAAGACTGGACATGAATGCACGAAAATCTGGTGAGAGCACAAAAGTCGGGTCATAGACACATTTCTGACTGGGGGGTCTGGATGTAGAGATTTCCGTCGGGGCGATCTGGGCATATCATATCCACTTTTGGTCTGGGACCTCAACTTGGGCTGATGCTGCCCTGCTTCGAGTTTGCCTTTACAATCTCCGCAAAGTACTGTCAAATTTTAAAAACCGCATTAATAGTTGTTTTTCAATCTACTTATGTGGTTTTTGTGTTTACATGATTCTAAGATAAAAATCAGCCAAGCCTATTTTGTTTTGTTATTCATCGAACTTGTGAGTCATTGCTAATCTTTCCAATCTCTGCAAACCGCTTTAAAACGAACAAATTGCAACCGTTTTCATACAATTGTATTCTGCCTCATTTATTAATCATATTTTCCTCCCCGGGTTGAGGAAAAATCAGAAAAATAGGTCAGATGAGCGGTGAAAAATTTTTTTCACCGTAAATTTCGTACATAATTTTGCGGTGAGTTGCGGTGAAATTATGTAATTTCACCGTTATAGTAAGAGGTGAACTTGCAAAAAGTCACCCCATTTCACCACTTACTACAATTTGCCGACCTTACACGGATTCGAACCTCTCACCCCTTCATATCAGTCACTTCTACTGCCACAGCTCCACTTCTCACGAACTTCTGGGATTTTTGTTTTGAATTTACATCAAATTCACTCTAGTTTCTGTGAAACATAAGCGTTGAATTTTTGTAAGATTTGCGATTTTTAGTGGTAAAAATACATATTTTAGCGGTGAAATGTGGTGATTTTTAGTAAGTTCACCGCTTACTCTAGTGGTTAAATTACATAAATTTACCGCTTCGAAAAAAGTTTCAAAAAGGTGTAAGATTGGGGGTAATTTTAAGGGGGTTAAATCTAACATTTCCTCCCTTACTCCCCATTGCCCCCTTATCTTACCTCGTTTTAACCCCCCCCCCCCCCCCAAAAAAAAAAAAAATGCCCCCATAATCTTACATTTTTGACACTTTTTCTAAGAGGTGAATATATGTAATTTCACCATTAAATTAAGCGGTGGATATATGTAATTTCATCGCATTCACCTCTTATCTTACATAATTTGTACACTTTATTTTCAAAGCGGTGAATTTATGTAATTTCACCGCTAAATTCAGTGGTGAAACTATGTAATTTCACCGTTACCAGGCGATAATTTTTTTACTGCATTCACCGCCTGATTTATGTAATTTCACCGCATTCACCGCTTATCTTACAAAATTTTCCGTATTCACCTCTTATCTTACATATATTTGCATTGAATGGCGGTGCCACCTCGACCAGGGTTATACTAATATATGAAGTGTTCAATATAAATATCTTATAAAAAAGTAGCGTTGAAGTTATTATTTTATCTCATGATAGAGAATCGTAGTTTATTTTGAGAGTGATCACTCTTCACTTTTCGGCTAATTGCGTGGATCAGTTCTTTCGTCTGCTTCAGACTGTAAGCTTTCAATCTGAAACACAACTCATTATATTACAAATTTCAAGATCCCTTCCAGAAAATATACAATCACGCTCGAGAAATATTGTTTCAACGTATATGCTCTTATGCATTTTTTGAGCTCATAATACTGGGAAAAGCTAACAAGGAGGCTAGCATTGTTTGTTCGAACATAATGTTATAACCCCGCACATCAACATTTATTATACGTTAAATAAAAACACCTCATTATTAGTATCATCTGAAGATTTTGGATTGATATTTACAAAAAATGAGTCAATTAAGAAATACAACACTTCAACATGAATTGAATTGATTATTCAGATTAAACTAGTGCAACAGAAATGTTAAAAGAGGTCCTTTCATTTTGTCGTTTTTTGTTTGAAGAAGGACTGCTAAAGTATTAAAAAATCAATTTTCTCACTTCACATGATATCGATAATAGTAACTCTGAGTTTCATTCATTTGTAGTGTTGGGCGAAAAACAGTAGAAAAATTTCACTTCTCCAGTACAAATTCGGCAAATGGGAAAAATTGAAAAATAGAGTTGGTGAGTTTAAGCAGTACAGATTCCTCAAAACTGCTTCGCTGATTTATTCTCATTCAAGTGTGTTAATTAGTTGTAACTTACTCTGAATTGGGTTCAGGTACGCATTCATTTTGATTCAGGACCCGACAATACTAACAGTAGGAAGAGATTTATTTTTATTGGAAGCGGAAGAAAAAAAATTAACCAAAATTATCAGTTTTTGAAAAAATACAATTTAATCATTTTCAATTGACAACTCCATCTAAATTAAATTATTTTTTTCAACTTTTGTAAATCCTAAATTAAAATTCAGCTGAAAACGATATAATTTGCTAAAAATAATTTGCCACAAATCATTTCTGAAATATCTCATTTATCAATTTAGATGAATTATATATCAATTTCAATCAATATCAATTTAGATGAAAAGAAAAAACTGGAGCAAAGACAATTGATAAAGTGAAGAAAAATAGTGGAAATTGACCAGTGTTCAAATAACTTTAAACCTAAATATCAATAAAAAGGGGCAAAATGAAGAAATCCTACCACTAAAAAGTTTTTTAATCAAATCGTTATATAATTTTACTGATGTCGGTCTATGTCAAACATAGTGGCCTGAACAAAAACCCCATTGAACAGACAGTTGATCGTCCACTTAAGGGCGTTGGAACAAAAACCAAAAAAACAACAAAAATCAAACATAACCGACTAACGCCGGGCGAATTGCTTTCAAAGGATCGGCGAGCGGTTGGCTTCAATAGTCACCAGCGGGGTTTAGGGAAGTGTGATTTTGTGTGTGTGAGTTTGTGTGTGTGTGCCTGTGAGTGTGTGCGTGTGTGTAAGTTTGTATAAGAGAGGACTGGCAAGCCCTGGGGCTTGCCCTCTCTCTCTCTCATACACACACACACACTTTTGACAGGTGGAGGAGGGTTTAGATGAGAGGGCAGTACAAATTGTACGGGCGAAGGGGGTGATTGACGGGGGGTCAAACTTTCAAGATTAAGAACCTTCACACCATGAAATTGTCTCCTCAAAACGGTCGTAGTGAATTGCATTCATCGAGTATGTCAAGGCGTAGGTTTCTAATAGAACTTAATGCACTCTGAGCGCTACCTGTTTATCTTAACTTTGAAGACCAAAAGTCAAATGAGCCGGACGAAAAATCGGTCAAGCGAAAAACTGCATAAAAAGGACCACAGAACTAATATAATTGCTGCAAACTTTGTTTGAGAGCAATTAAAAAAGAAAAGTATTCAGAGGCAATAATTTAATGAAAATTAAGGACATTGAAATGTAAGGAGATTTTATTCAAACAAACTCATTCTTTCCAACTTTTTTAAATAAAAAATTACAAAAGATTTCATATCAATTTAACTTAAAATTTAAAAATTGAATCATTTGTCATACCCTCAGTATGAAACAAGAAATACATTGAATTAAAACTGAAAACTACCTGGCGACCATTTCCTTGGAAAAGAATCCCGAGTCGATCCAGTCGTCAAAATCCGGGATGAGGTCAAAGGCCATGGTAGAGTGGTTGCTAGTCTGTCTGATATTTGCTCCGTGTTCCAACAAAAGAGAAGCTCCGAAAGGGTTGTTGTTCTTGCACGCGTAGAATAGAGGACTTGCACCTATAAGCAACTCGCTAAATGATTGCTCGGCTTGTCGAATTTCTAAGTCATTTCGAGGTAAAAAAATGTTTAGATGGTAATTTGGAGCGCACGAAAATCTGATCAAACACCATCTTGGTCTTTTAAATTAAAGATCGGTTTGCAGACGTGTCTTGAAGTTATCGTTTTTTGTGATGTTTTGTAGGTAATTGCCATGATTGGCAAGTATTTGCAGCTATTATTTGAGGGGAAGAATATCAATTTCATTTATGTAGTCTGAGATTTACCAGAATTGAATCTTCCAAAAGTCAAAACTGAGAAACTGTCATAAAACACAACTGCAATATCATAAAGGATGCATAAATCTAAAACTCTAACCATCTTTATCTTGAATGTCGACGTCAGCTTCATAGTTGACAACCATCACCTCAATCAAGTCAGTGAAGAGAACATTCCCTGCCACCAAATGCAATGCCGTCAATTGCTCTGAATCGTAAGTGTCTGAAACTGAGGCCCCGTTGTCCAGAAGGAATGAGATCATGTCAACTAACATGTCACTTCGAGAGGTTCCAGTTAGATACTTGTACAACAATCTCTTTGATTCGTCTTCCTGAAAATTTCTAATTTTTTTGCAAAGAATTCACCTGGAGAGACTGGTTAGAAAAAAGCAGGCGCCGACTCTAATCAAAATCAAAGAAGATATAGCTACCTATAATATTCTCTAGCAAGCGTTTTATAGACAGAACAAGAAATATAAGAATTACTTTCGTAAGGGAAAAACATTTCTTTCATAGTGTAAAATGAACGACCATCCTTCTGTTTACGGTATATGCTAAATTCCATTCATGATAGTGGACTTGGTTGTTTCTTTTCATAGCTAATTTCACTCAACCCCCGCATTTTCAAGAATCAACTCATTATTTTAAAAATTATATAACGAATTTAGGTTAACATATTTTTTTCCCGACTTTTCAATCGACGTAGACGACAATTTTTAGCCCTAAGTCCAAATCACCATTTTGATCTAGATATCAGATCTCTCCTCTAAATCTCCAAATTCTACTGTAAAATTCTCATGTTATTCTCTCATTCACTAAAATACGTCATCTCCCCGATCTAACATTCTGAAGTTTTGTCATCTCAATTGAAGAAAAACAAAAGTAAGAACAAAAGTAATCGCAAAATTGAAAAACAAAAGGTGATTGTTTTTAAAAAATGTATCCCGTGAATATTTTGATTAAAATTTTTTAATTTTTTTTGCTAGACAAAAGCTATTTACTGTTTAATTTTTCGAACAACGATCTTTGATAAAAATATGTTAGATAAAACGAATTTATTTCCGCATATCATAATCAGAATAGGTAGTTTTAACCGACAGCAAACATTTGAAAAAGTTTTTTTTGACAACAGCAAATCTGACTGGGTTGAATTTTACAGAGTTGTTCCTCAAGCAATGGGGCTTGGTCCCCTGTTATTCCCCCTTTCTGCATCAAAAAGCTATGTGGTCGAATTAGTCAACAATGCAACTTTCTGCAGCATGCTAATGTTAATTTACAATACTGGGAAAATATTCAAAGCTTTCTATTGAAGAAAATCAGCAAACTTGTTCTAAAATTCTAGTTCAAGAAATAATAAAACAGCCTGAACTGAAATACAAAGATAAAAGCATAGTTTTCTGCAGGTTTTCCTCTCCGCAATTATAGGCTTTTTTAAGCACTAGCAAAACATCTGCACAAACAAATTACATTGGGCCTTCAATGTTGAATCTTTTCATTTATAGCATCTGCTTTTTGATCGAGTTGAATAATTCTAGAAATCATTTTGATTCTAATGGTCCTCTAATGGGTAAAAAATTTTGCAAATATCCAAAAAATTTATTTATAAAAAGTTTATTTATAAAAAACAATGCAAAAAGTTTACCTTCCAAGACCTGTCAAGGAGGAACTTTAAAATTACTTAGCTAAGATTATTTTGTGTGCTACTTGACTGAAAAAATTGCATATCATTAACTTTTTCCGATACATTTAATTTTTTTGGTATATCTGACATCGAATTTTTTGACAAATTCATATTTAAGGCTGTTGAAATCTTATTTTGTTCACCTAAGTAACCTCTCAAATTCGTCGAACATGTAAGAGTATGAAGTGCTAAGGGGCGTTGGTTGCTTGTTGAATGAATAGGCTGTGAGCCGACTTTAAAATGACCATCAAATAACTGCAAATTGATATTTTATTTTTTCAAATGGAAAAAAAACGTAGAATTGTATCTAATCAGATTTTAACAACTAATTTTGACACGCTATATCTATATCCACATCTTGTCCTTATTGTGATAATATTTTGGAGACATGCCATCATTATTGTCTTGGATGAAAGTGCAAAAAAATGACAGTGTTTTGATGGTTAGCCCCCACAAGGATCATATATTTTTTTAAAAGGGAGTCAATTTATTATACTAGCAAAAAAAAATTAATTGAATCTGCGCTCTAAAAATTGCACAATTTCAATCTCTTTTTCAATTTTTTCTTAGAGATGTTTATAGGTACAACTAAAGACATATCTAATGCTATGATGACATGTTTTTGACAATTTCTTTAGTGTTTTCAATTTCATACAACTCAGCGGTTAGGGGACTTCCCGATTGGTCAATATCTTAGAAAAAAAATCGTATTTTTTTCTAGAAACAAAATCAATTTACTGTTTAATTTTTCAGACAACGATCTTAGAGAAAAAAACAGATCAGAATTAATAATAAAAAATTTTTAATGATTTACCTGAGTTAAACACTGCTGAAAGTTTGGTTATTTCTATTTCTTTTGGAACTTTTGATGAAACTCTATTTCCTTTTCAAGGTTTCGATGATATATTTTTCGTTCATTTTTTAAGCATTCAGTCAATTGAGTATCAGACATGTTGACTGCTTGACAAACTTAAAAGCAATTGTTTTCCATTGCATTGTTGAAGTTGAATTCTTTCACTGTACAATTTTTTCTCCCGTTCAAATTTTCAATGACTATTCTATTTTCATGCGGTTAATTTTTTCGAGTTTCCACGAAAGATTATCATTGTCTTCTCAATAGTGAGCGAAATAATAAAGATATCTTGTAAACTAAATAAACTAAATAAAAAATTTAATTGAATCTGCGCTCTAGAAATTGCACAATTTCAATATCTTTTTCAATTTTTTCTTAGAGATGTTTATAGGTACAACTAAAGACATATCTAATGCCATGATGACATGTTTTTGACAATTTCTTTAGTGTTTTCAATTTCATACAACTCAGCGGTTAGGGGACTTCCCGATTGGTCAATATCTTAGAAAAAAATCATATTTTTTTCTAGAAACAAAATCAATTTACTGTTTAATTTTTCAGACAACGATCTTAGAGAAAAAACAGATCAGAATTAATAATAAAAAGTTTTTAATAGTTTACCTGAGTTAAACACTGCTGAAAGTTTGTTTATTTCTATTTCTTTTGGAACTTTTGATGAAACTCTATTTCCTTTTCAAGGTTTCGATGATATATTTTTCGTTCATTTTTTAAGCATTCAGTCAATTGAGTATCAGACATGTTGATTGCTTGACAAACTTAAAAGCAATTGTTTTCCATTGCAGTGTTGAAGTTGAATTCTTTTACTGTACAATTTTTTCTCCCGTTCAAATTTTCAATGACTATTCTATTTTCATGCGGTTAATTTTTTCGAGTTTCCACGAAAGATTATCATTGTCTTCTCAATAGTGAGCGAAATAATAAAGATATCTTGTAAACTAAATAAATGTTAAGCGAAAAACTGAAAATCGAAGAATCAGAACAAACTTTCGAGAAAAAAACAAATCTGAAGAAAGCAGCCATCGAGCAGCCAGATAAAATTTTCGGATTCGCCACCTAAAAGTAGGTCAGAACTAGGCCAAAGGTTTGCGAAACTTTAGACATTTACATAGCCAAGAAAAAAATGAACCGCTAATACCCTCGAATTTGAGATATCTTATGCCCGAGGAGCTATCCATTTTCAAATGATACTTAATAATCTGTCAACAGGTCGTAGGTTGATTGCACGAACTGGGCCAAGGTTTTACCGAAAAAATATTTAACTTTTGGGATGTTTAGTGGTAAAAACTTAATTTCGATCAGTTTCACAGGCGTCAAAAGTGACATAATTCTTACCACCGTTCACAGAATTCACCGAAATTCTCCCAAATTTTTTAGCAATCTTTTGCAACGCCACGAAACGCAGGTAACGTGGGGTAAAAATGGGTAGCTTTTTGATCTAAATGATCAAATTGTTTTTGATTGCTATCGCGCTAACAATGGTAAATCATCAATCACATTACCTTGAACTTGATACCGATTGAGAGAAGTTGAGCAGCACACTCCAGATGTCCATCATTCAGTGCAAGATACACAAGCGATGCTGGCTCCCCATCTTGTGGCTCCTAATCGAGAGAAAAAAATGGTTCGATTTGATAGTTTTGATTCAGTTACTTCTATAATCTACTAAAAAAACTATTGAAAAACACTCATAAAACAGAAAAAAGAGAAAAATTTCACTTGCGCTGTTGGTTCACTGCTTTTTAATGAAAATTGAAAAACATCATCATCTGAGCATCACAGTAGTTTTTTTCAGTTTGAAGCTTCAGACCGAAATGACCTCTGATCAGACCATCCACGCTCGATTGGTACTGGTCAGAAATAACTTCTGTTTGGGACCGCAACCTGTGTTAGATTCGAAGATAAAGAATGAGCATCCCAAAAACAATTTTTTTTGGGCAGTCACTGATCCCGCACAAGCGCAGAGGTTCAAAGATTGACATAAGAAGAGATAAAACAAGCGAATGACCTGCACAAGTGACTCTAAGATCTCCTCCTCATTGTGGTGTAATAGAGAGAGCACTGAGTCTATGTTCCCACCCATTGCTGCACAGTGAATGGGCATCAGGTTGCGAGTGTTCCGACCCAGAATGTTGCTACCTGTGAAACAAGATCAAATTTATTTTTCCAACCGAGAAAAAATCTTGCAAATATTTCGGACTTGACGTGGTTATACTTAAAGTTTTGTGCTGTTTACTGAACAGAAAGTTGAGGTAAAATGTAGTGACAGACGCGTGGTTTAAGTTCGCTTGAAAAATATAGTCGGTAAATGATTGCAAGGCTCGGTTAAGAGAAAGCTACCTCAAGTGCACGATCTACCACAGAAATACAAATATTTTTTTAAATATTTAAGCTAATTCTAATGTTTTTCAGCTTTTCCTCTAAAAAAAAGTATATGCTCTAAGAAGAATCTGCTATTTTCTATTTATTTTTTGTGGCAATTACTGGATTCAAATTAAAATGAATTGAAAATAAGCTTAACGAAAAAATGTGCGTTTTTCTGTTTTTTGAGGCTGTATTGGAGTTTTCTGAACAACAGTGACAATAACTCGTCATAAACTTCTAATTTTGTCATTTTTAAAGAAAAAATATCGTTACGTTAGCTGAGGATATAAGTGACGGAAATGCATGACTTTCTTTGATCGTATTCACGGTAAACGTAACTATTCTCCAAGACCATGAGCATGCCTAAATTTTTATTGCTATAATTTTATTTGAAGTTATTTGAGACCCAATTGAACGACCCAAAACCTAATTAATTTTTTGAACCAAAATATGAATAGTTGCATATCCGCTATCTGCTAATAGTGCTTTTTATTACACAATTAGTTTTGGGAGGGACTTTTCTCAAGTTAATCGACAAGTCTTTCTTTCAATTTGGTCTAATTGACACAATCGTTTTTATCCAATACTACAAGCATGGACAACAGTGATTGGTGAAATATTGTGACAATGGGTGTGGACAAGAGTATTTAAAGAGATCTTGGCACTATAGGCAACGCCTAAGGCCCAAAAACTTTTATCGCGAAAAAAACGGATCTTTCCAAACTTGATGCAAATGTGAACTAAATTTGCATACAGTCAGAAATGTCAATACACACTTTATAAAGAGTGACAAGCTCGAGTAATTTTACTCATATAAATGCACTTTTACTAAAAAAAAATGATATACCCTGAGATAGATCCTTCTCCGAATTGGAGGGGCGACAAAGAAACTGATTAGAGGGGACAATTTATCAACCCATTTACCAGATAGAACGTGCTAAACATAACCAACTGACGTCGGGTAAATTGCTCTTAAACAACCGGCGAGGGGCTGGCTTTGCTAATGGCCAGCTGAGGCTTGGGGGTGCTAGCATTAGGGGGCGTGACGGAGTGAGGGTGTCAAGCGAGGGGAGAATCAAGTGATGGGCGGCTAAGCGATGGGGATAGGCTTGTGGGAAAGTTGGACGAGAGAGGGGTCCAAACGCCAGACGGGGAAGTGTCGAGAGGGGGTGCTGGGGTGGGGCAAGTGTGACTGACTGAGGGGGATAAAGGCGATAAAGAGATGAGAAAGATTAAGAACCGCCCTTCACAGCCTTAGATTGTCTCCTCAAAACAGTATCGATGAATCGCATACATAGAGACTATTAAAGTGTAAAGCTAGATGAGAACTGTTAAGCCACCTTATGCTCGCCTGGCTTACTTTTTTATCCCGTTTTGAGGCCGAAAAGTCAAACCGGTCGGACGGAAAATTGGTCCAGTCAAAAATCGCAAGAACTCAAATCTAACACAATTGCTACAAAATTGGTTTGAGAGCAATTAAAAAGCACAAAATACGAAGTGGTTGCATCGACCAAAATTTGAAGATTCGTATCTTGGAATCATTTTTCGTCGGACGGTTCAATCAACTGATTTCAATATCATTTATGACTAAGATTACGTTTCTAATTACTAAGTATACATCAATTTCAAAACTAATGAGATAATTGCGTCTCATTCTTACCTTTGTTAAGCAGAACTTGTATCATCTTTTCATTCTCTCCCGCCTGCTGGCTTCCCTCGAAACATATCATGTGCAGTGGAGTGTTCCCCTCTTCATCCTGCAATGCCACATCAGCCCCTGCATCCATCAGGATAGTCATACAGTCTGCAGATTTCACTCGGTGCAGAGGGGTAGCTCCTGAACAAATTAGAACATGATTCAAATGCAGAAAACAGTGAATTAAATGATATTTTGAAGCGGATAATGTGCTCAAGTTGAGGTCCTATACCAAAACGACCTCTAATCAGACAATCCTAGGCTGGAATTAACTCTAATCAGGACAATCCCGGACTGAAATGAACTCTGATCAGACAATGCCAGATTGATATCACCTGCTTCAAATAAGACAATCACAGATTATGTCAAACAGATATCATATGTGTGCGTGTCAAATAAACTTAGCTAGCGCAAAACTTTAATACAAGATGTAGAAATATGACAATTAGATGTTGTTTTGGATGATTTAAGTGCGGCAGTTCATTTTATTCCAGAAAAAATTCTTAGCATGAATTTTAAAACAAGTATATTTAATATGGTTTCTAAACACTAATTAATGTTTGAAGAAACGGGTCTACTTTTGAAAAGAAAATTTTGAAATTTAAAAAAGTTAGTTCAAATTCCTACAATTCAATGAACATAATTACAATATTATAATTATTTTCATTGATTTATAGGGATTTGAACTCATTTTTTTTAAAATTCAAAGTTTCTTTCTTATCAAAAGTAGGCCCGTTTCTTCATGTTAAAAACAATGATCCACCTAATGTTACAAACTGTTAGAAAATCGATCAAACTATAGTCTTAAACTTAGTGAGAATTAGAAAGAAAGTTTGACTTACCAGATTAGAAAGACAAGCAATATGACTTCGATCAAAGAAATTATATAAATGAATCGTCAAGAAATGGTGCTGAGAATCAATATTCGGTTCAAATTGGTGAATCTAGATAACTATTATTAGAGTTAGATTAAGTGATGTAAAATCTTCCCAGCATGTATTAAATGATGATGATATCTCCGGAAGTGTGAATGAATTCTGAGAAAAGTGCAAATGCATTCCATTTATGGTTCCCTTTGCGACTGATTTGCAGAAGCAAACCATATTGGGTAACCTTTGCGACCCCCACTATAAATCAAGGTGCTAAGATTAGTTTTGTATCTTGACTTTTTCACACTGATAATGGGTATATACACAGCTGTTTTTTGAGTCCTTTTTCATCCCCAAAATCAAATCACCATCTTGATCTAATAATCTGATCTCTCCTGTAAATCTCTAAATTGTTCTGTAAATTATCATTTTGTTATTCTCTCATTTTTGAGAAATTAATTCTTTTACTTAGTTAAAAACGCTTTTTATTCCGCTTGCGAAAGTCCATAACCCAACAGGTTATGGGCCAAGCAATTTTCTAAGTCATAAAATTAATTTCCAAAGCAAAACTAATTTGTTGTTGACAGTCATAATCCTTTCCTGCTTAGTACATTTTCTTTTCACAACTGTTTTGCCTGCTCAAACTCCAATGGATCAACAGACAGTGAAGCTGCTGACCTACACAGGAAAGGCACAGGACTTTCCAATCTGGAACACAAGATTTGTGGCGATGATGCAGACGAAGGGACTCTACAAATCACTACTAGGGACAGAGGAGCAACCCAATGAGCCTGCGCCACTGGCCAATGGGGAAACCAATGATGAGAAGAAGAACCACAAGGTGCTGAAGGATGCATATGAGAAGGAAGTTGCAGACATCAAGGAGAAACGGAACAATGTGTGGTGCCATTTGGCACTGACTCTAGATGCAACAACCCTCATGCTGATGAAACATGACTGTGTGGGAGATTGGCTGACGGCATTGGAGATGAAGCAAAGGCTTGGAAGCTTTTGCAAGAGAGATTTCAGAGTGTGGAGACACCGACAGTGGTGACTTTAGTGGCACAGCTTGCTCGACTGCAGCTCGAGTATTCTGAGGATTTGGACAGCTTCTTCATCAGAGGACAGGAGTTGCTCACAAGGCTACAAGAAGCAGGGGAAGCAGTCTCAGAGACCCTCTTCAACGCCTTGGTCCTCAATGGTCTGCCAATGAGGTATGAAAGTTTTGTTATACAGGAAAGCTTCAACCCGGCAACGAATTTCACAGAGTTGAGGAAAAGGCTGCAGAACTTTCATGAGAGCACGGTGCAGAGACACATGGGACAAAGTGGTTCAGTGGCACTGGCAGTGAAGCTTGACTTCAAGAAGGGACCCAAGAAAGGAAACTGCTTTGTGTGTGGGATCCCTGGACACTTTGCCAAGGACTGCAGGAGGAAGGAGACAGCACAATGCAGCAAATGTGGTGAGAAGGGTCACCTAGACAGGGCATGCAAGAGACAAAGAGATGGAGCCAAACATGAGTCAGTGGCAATGGGCCCAACATTGGCTACACCAGACGAGGAATGCTGGGCAGCTCTTACCCAGTAGAAGACAGCAGGCATGCTAGTGGACAGTGGTTGTAAAGATCACATAGTGACGAACATCGATGCGTTTGTGGACTTTGTTCCCATTCAATCAGTGGTCAGAAATCCCAACGGAGAAGCTTCCAGAGTGGTGGGCAGAGGCTGTGTGAGGATCAGCATACGCTCAAACAAAGGGGAATTCCAATGCGAACTCAAAAATGTTCTGTGTGTGCCGGACTATTCTTCAAACCTCCTATCAGTCTAAAGATGCACAGAGTGGGGACATAGTTTCACTTTCGAGAGAGGAAACAGCTGCATGAAACTCCAGAAGGGAACTCGGGAAAAACTAACACAAGAAAATAATTTGTTTTACTTACCCTGCAGCGTTCTAGACTTCAAGGTGAATTCCAACAGCGTGAAACTTGACAGTGCAAGGAAGTGGCACAGACGATTGGGTCATTTGAATCAAGTGGATGTGGTCAGGAATGCACCAGAGACAGTGGGGGAACTCGATGATGTATGCAATGTGTGTGCATTGGCCAAGATCACAAAGACTCCAGTACCAAGAGTGGCAGAGACCCAAGCAGAAGAGAAGCTGGAGAGGGTGTTCACAACGTGATGGGACCTTTCAGAGTAGAGTCAATGTCAGGGTTCATGTTCTGCATTGTGTTTGCAGACCAGTACACCAAGTTTGTGTTTGTGGACTTGCTTAAGGCAAAGAGTGAAGCACTGGCCAGCCTGAAGAAATTTGTTCTCAGTGTGGGGACGCCCAAGAAGCTGAGGCAAGACAATGCGAAGGAGTTTCTCTCAGAGCAGTTCAAGACGTACTGCTTAGATGCAGGCATTCTACAGAAAAAGACCATACCAGAGACGCCACAACAGAATGGGTTAGCTGAGAGGTGCAACAGGACACTGCTGGAGATGGCAAGATGTTTGCTCATTGACTCAGGACTTCCCAAGATGATGTGAGGAGCAGCAATTCTTCACGCAGCAAGGATCAGAAACTTGGTTGTGAGACGAGGAGAAGAAAAATGACCAGCAGAGCTGATGAGAGGTATAAAACCTAAGCTTTCAATTAGTAAATTATCTATTTTTGGTTGCACAGTCTTCATGAGGAAGAGGGACAGAGAAGTCAGCAAACTTGAACCCAAGGCACTGGAAGGAAAGTTTGTGGGTTACACTGAAGGAGAAAGCGGATACCTGGTGTGCATACCCAACACACGCAAGGTGATGGCAGTTCGAGATGTGATCATCAAGGAGTCTGAAGTGGGCTCAATCCCTGACAACAAAGAAACGGCTGACCTACTAGATGATGGGTCGGAACTGGGAATCTGGCACCCAGATGATGGTCATCAAGATGATGACAACAGAGAACGACAGGACACATCTATTGCAATAAAGGAGGAGTGGCATGACGCAGGGAGCGTGAATACTCAAGAAACAACACTGAGACCTCAGATGTTGGAGAAACAGCACTAGATGAGGGATCTACTGCAACAAGAGGGAGTTACAGAGACTCAGAGTCACTGGAAGACAGTGACACAGAAGACTTCTAACAGTTAGAGACAGTTGGCTTCAATGAAGATGCACTGGAACACGCGGACAGAGCAGAGCCCAGACGAAGGACACGAGCAAGGAATGTTCCGTAATTTTTTGGAGAAGTAAGGACCCATCTTGCTGTGACTGAGGGCGACTATGTGGAACCCAAAACAGTCTACGAAGCCAAGCAAGGTGGCGATTGGGACCAGTGGCACCGGGCAATGAAGGACGAGGTCAAGGCACTCTAAGACAACGAGACTTGGAGCCTAGTGAGACCACCCACAGACAGGGACGTCATACCGGGCAAATGGGTCTACAAAGTGAAATTGGGACCCAGTGGTCAAGTGGACAAATACAAAGCGCGCTATGTGGCAAAAGGCTTCAAACAAGTGGAAGGACTGGACTACTTTGAGACTTTTGCGCCTACTTGTAAGCCGGAGACATTCAGGATTCTACTTCAGCTATCAGCGAAGCAGGGCCATGTGATGCACCAATTTGATCTTGAGACTGCTTTCCTGCACTCACCAATCGAGGAAGAAGTATATTCGGAACAGCCACAGGAGTTTGTAAAACGCGGATCATATGGGGAGAAGTTAGTATGTCGACTAAATAAATCAATTTATGGTTTGAAACAGGCTGCTAACAACTGGTACAAAGAGCTGGCAAACTTCCTACTGAGACAGGGGTTCACCAGAAGCAGGAACGATCACTGCTTGTTCGCAATATCAGAGGCAGACGATCACACCTTCATCTTGGTCTGGGTTGACGACATCATAGTAGCATCAAGAAGTATGACAGTGGTCTCTGATGTCAAGAAGGCACTAGAAGCAACCTTTCACATGGAAGACAGAGGGAGACTACACTGGTTTCTGGTTCTAAGAATCAGACGAGAAGAGGGCAAAGTCACAGACGACCAAGAACGCTACATAGAAACAATGCTTGAGCGGTTTCAAATGGATCAATGCAAACCCTCAAGAACTCCAGCTGATTTGAATTTGAAACTTCAGACAGCACAGAACGGAGACAAAGAAGTGGACCAGAGGATCTACAGAAGCTTGGTTGGATCACTTCTGTATCTGGCCAAACAGACGAGGCCAGACATCATGTTCACAGTCAACATTCTCTCCAGACACATGAATGCACCTACCAATCAACACTGGATGTGCGGAAAACGACTTCTGCGATATCTTCAAGTTTCAAAAGGTTTAAAACTTACTTACAAAAAAGAGGCTAGTTATGATTTAGTGGGGGAAAGTGATGCAGACTGGTCTGGAGACGTGAACGACAGAAAATCAACAACGGGCTATTACTTCAAGCTCAACGGACGTGGCGCAGCACCCAGCTGGGGTGTCAAGAAGCAGGCCACAGTTGCTCTTTCTTCATCAGAAGCAGAATATCAGGGCATGGCAGCAGCAGTTCAGGAAGCACTCTACCTGAAACAACTTCTAGAGGATTTTGGCATCCAACAGAAACGTCCAATAGCAATTGGAGAGGACAACCAAAGTTGTATCAGACTTTGCCAAAACCCAGTCATGCACAAGAGGAGCAAGCACATCGAGACAAAGTTCCACTTCATTCGTGACAAGACGGAGGATGGGACTATTTCAATTCATTACGTTCCTACAGACAAAATGGCAGCGGACATCTTCACAAAGTCCTTACCCGTTTCGAAAGTGGAAACATTCAGAGCAGTTTTGATGGGAACAGACTCTACGCAATCAGCTCAAGTCTGAGTGGGGGTGTTAGAATATCGATCAAACTATAGTCTTAAACTTAGTGAGAATTAGAAAGAAAGTTTGACTTACCAGATTAGAAAGACAAGCAATATGACTTCGATCAAAGAAATTATATAAATGAATCGTCAAGAAATGGTGCTGAGAATCAATATTCGGTTCAAATTGGTGAATCTAGATAACTATTATTAGAGTTAGATTAAGTGATGTAAAATCTTCCCAGCATGTATTAAATGATGATGATATCTCCGGAAGTGTGAATGAATTCTTAGAAAAGTGCAAATGCATTCCATTTATGGTTCCCTTTGCGACTGATTTGCAGAAGCAAACCATATTGGGTAACCTTTGCGACCCCCACTATAAATCAAGGTGCTAAGATTAGTTTTGTATCTTGACTTTTTCACACTGATAATGGGTATATATACAGCTGTTTTTTGAGTCCTTTTTCATCAAATCACCATCTTGATCTTATAATCAGATCTCTCCTGTAAATCTCTAAATTCTTCTGTAAATTATCATTTTGTTATTCTCTCATTTTTGAGAAATTAATTCTTTTACTTAGTTAAAAACGCTTTTTATTCCGCTTGCGAAAGTCCATAACCCAACACAAACCTTTGTAATCTCTGACATTGACGTCCACTCCTTCACTCAACAACATCTCAACTGATGGTTTGTGTGCAAAGTGACATGCTGTGTGCAGAAGAGTGCTTCCTGAAACAGAAATATACAGAACATATCATCAAACCAAGCATTACTCACTTTTCACTTTTCCTATCTTAATACATTGTACTTGTGAAACGTACTTAGAAACTTCGGCCTTATGGTTTCTGTCGATTTCCCTCCATATCACATTTAGGTTCGTTTTTTTAACAAAACAGTGCCAGAACAAAACAATCTAAGTGCCGAAACTGTTGGAAGACAAACATTTTTCCTGACATTATTTGAAGTTGTCCTTTTGTGTCTTGAACATTAGGGAGCCACATTAGAAAAGGTAAGAGTTATGAGTGTTGAAATTTGTCGCTAATTTTTTGTAAACAGGGATTGAGTCAGAGAGCCTTTTCACTGATTTGAATTAGTAACTGTCATACAATTTTCATAAAATTTCACAAAATTCTCTTTCAATTTTGCATAGGCTTAAATATCATAAGCAATTGGTCAAACTCATAGGATTCATGTCTTTTTCGACAAAAAGTATTCGTTCCACTTCTTCTTATATATTTTATAATAATATAAGAAGTAAAATTATAGTGGTTTTGACCTATCGTTGGACATTCTCAAATATTTTCCAAACAAATTGAAAGGGCGAAAAAAACCGCAAATGATCGTCCAAATTGTGGAAAATAAACTAAATTTTTTCCGCAAAAGTCGACCTCTGTAAATAATTGATAGCCCATTTGACCATAAGATGCTCAAAATTACAATAATCGTTGTGACGCCATTAAAAAGCTGTGTCATGTTATAGTATTCAAATCTCACGTTTAGAATCGCAGATAACTCTTATTTAAATCATAAATTGTTCTTTGTCTTAATACAAGGCTTAGTATATACTTTAACTTATTCTGTAACTGCTTTTGGTAGTTTGTAGCAGTTCTCGTTACTGATGGACCCAAAGGTCATCTTGTTTAATGCACAAGAAAAGTTCAATGGTTCAGTTTAAGGTTGAGACTTATATTATGGAAAACGTTCGTATCGAAGTTGACAAATTTTAATTCAAATTGTCACAATGATTAGATATTTTCATTTTTCCTAAATCTTCGAACAAACCCGTGTAGATGATTCTTTGAGAAAACAATGATTTGAGGAGTTTCTCGTGATAGTAGTTAACATGTTCTTTTGATTCAGAAAAGTCCTTAGCATTCTTTTATAAAATATGAAGTCCTTAGATCAATGATTCATATTAGCAGGAATTTTGTTGAGAGCTACATGCTGTGAGCAATTCAGAGAAAAAGTGGAGTTGATAGTGCTTTTTAGAAAAAATTCTTTATTACTATTTATATTACATAACTATTTGTTTACAGCTTGTCCGGACAAAACAGCCCCATACAAAACAGTCCCAGACAA
The DNA here is from genome assembly GCF_964194025.1 of Convolutriloba macropyga. NCBI lineage: Eukaryota > Metazoa > Xenacoelomorpha > Acoela > Convolutidae > Convolutriloba > Convolutriloba macropyga. The sequence goes on along the minus strand of NC_134479.1, from coordinate 21,364,535 downwards.
AATAGTCCCCCGAAAATGGACAAAACAGTCCCAGCCAAAATGGTCCCAAGTAAAAAATTGAAACAATTGTAAATGTAATCTGCAAGCAATTAAGAAACCTATTATATCAGTTAAGTTCTTGAAGGCATTGTTTTTAATTGATGAGAATTAAGATTCAACCAAAACTTATTTCAAAATACATTTTTTGACAAAAATTATGGTGTTATGAGATTAATATTTGTTCATATAAAATACAGTCATATGAATAACTTGAGAAGTTTTCTCGTTAATTGATGTGCATATGCTTGACTCTATATTTAGTTTAGACTATTTTGTCTGGGCTTGTTTTGTCTAGGAATATTCAGCACTTTGGGACTGTTTTTTCTGGGATTGTTTTCCCCGGACTATTTTGTCTGAAACAGTTTTGTCTATTCACCGTTTACAGAATATTTTAGATGGAGTGAATGAAATTACAAAGACAACAAAATTTGACAAAAGAGTTGTTTTATTAGTTTATTAGCGAATGAAACCATGTCTGTGAGAAACAAAATTTAGTGGAGTTTCGGAGTCAAGTTACAAGAAAAAGAAATGGGGAAAGGTTTTATCTTAAGTGAGAACTGTTGAAGTAGCCTGTCAGTGTTCACAACTCATAGGCTTCGTCAAAAGAAAATTTCTGTCAGTTGAACGTACTCAAAAACCAGGATCTGCTTCAACGTATACGAATTTCTGGTTGTCATTTTTATTAATAATTTTATTCGGAGGAAAGTTTTGCTAAAACATTTTTTGGTACAAGAAGCATTATTACCAACAAACAGCCGGACCGTTTTGAGACAGTTTTAGGCGCTAGCCGGTCCCCAGCTAGAAGTTTTTCAACGTCCAAATAACATAAAACTGAACTAATTTTTAACAGGAGCAATCAAAAACTGCAAACAGATTAAACTATTAAAAAGCTGCATGAAAATTTCTTAACAATTGTTCAATTTTTTTTTTGATTTTCTGATATACAAATTTTCAAATCATTCAAAAACTTGTACTAACCTTGTATTGCCCTGCTTCTGATACTTGCAAAAGGGTTGATTCCTTCCACGTGGTTCTCAATCACCCTGAAATAAAAACGATCAATAATTAAATGTTATTGTTTTGCTAATTTTATTCTACAACACCAGCTTCAGAAGCTTACTTATTTATTGCGCTTTTGAATGACATATTGCGCTGATAATAGTTGAAGTGCGAATGGACCTTTGATTAGACCAAACCAAACTGAACTGACCTCTGATCATGCAAGTTCCAGGCCGTTGTCCAGACTAAACTACGCTCGAAGACCTTTCATGACCTTGTAACTTGAGCGCACCATGCGCAGGTTTGCGCTCGAAGGCTGTCTGATCAGACGTCTAGTTGGACACCTCAGCCTGGGTAAACTCGTTCAGAGCTTCAAACATTAATTAAAAAGTGATTACTTGAATAGTGTTTGTGTTTCTCCTTCGACGACTCTGGGAACGTGTTCGGACAAGTACTCGTACCACTCAAACAGCAGATCTTTCATGCCCTGGTTGCGCACTATGTCCCATGCTGTTTTACCACTGTGGTCCTGAAAACAGAAGAATGTTTGATCAATAAGTATAAATAAATAAACGATTTACAATGAACAACACCACAAATTATCTCTTTTACTGTCAAGATTTGAAGTCACTATAAAAACAGCAAAAGATTATTTAGACTGCACATATTTTATTGTTTAACGAAAAAACGGACAAACTTTTCTTCAGAACATGATTTTGTAATTTATTTAAGCGTATGCGCTCTATGTGTCGATCCAAATTCGCTGTGGTTTGATCACTGAGGTTAAACCAATAGAATTGAGTTCATTTTTTGAGCCTGGGCGATAAGTAGAATCTAATGGGATGTTCTTTCGATGTAACCCCCCCCCCCCTCCTGCACCCTCAACGAGTGTAGATACTGATCATGTTGTTCAGACATGTGCAAGTCTGTAATAACTTATGCTAAGAGATCGGACAGACTGTAAATGCACTGACTTAAGACAGGGCGGAATAAAAAGAAAATTTACTATGCGTATATGATGGTTCAGCGCTGCCATATCTGTAATTACAATGGCGCAGAACTTGGTTTCTCTGAGGCCACGGTACGGGCCACCACTAACCTTGTACCATGTATCGCACCCCCACTCTATAAGGAGATGGGCACAATTCTTGTGGATGCTACTCATGGCATATGAGAATGGGGTGCACTGGGTGGCATTGACTGCATTGCACTGGGCTCCACTCTCCAATAGGAACAGGGCCATACTCTCGTACCCATACTTGCACGCCCAATGCAAGGGGGTATTACCTGCAAAATTATACAAACATTTTTGAAGTTGCTCTAAACAGTTTCTTTTGTTATCTTGATTTTTGGGCCTTAAGTTTAACTTTAGTTTCCTGCTTCATTTTTCTTGAAGATAACATTGTAAATTTGGCAAAGTTTACATAATCAACATGATTTTTTGAAGAAATTAATTACAATACAATTAGAGTTCACAATTAACCAGGGGGTTCTTGGCTCTAAGATTAACACGAGAAAAGGAATGATGCCCAATAATTATATAATTATAGCATTTTTGTGCTATTTTATATTTTTGCATGTAAAATCTTAACGGTCCCTTTGGCCCTTTACCACTGCGCATGTAAAATTTGAGGCTAGCCTCCAATATTTGAAAGCACGGTAGCTCATCATTTTTTTTACCACGGATAAAATATTAAAACACGCACGTGCAAGTTCTACAATGCTTAAAGACGCAAGTACCAGAAATTGGAATGCCAGAAGTTCCTATATACCTAGCCAGAAGTTGAAATGCCAGAAGTTCCTATATACTTCGCCAGAAGTTGAAATTCTTAAAAATTGACTCCAAAAAATCTAAAAAACGTTCTTTATTTAAAATTAATTGTACAATTATCAAATACATCTCAGTAAATGAAAACGTCTTTGGTATGTCAATTTGAGACATCTTGAAAAGATTTTTTTCCGTTTTTTTCCAGTGCTTGTTTTGTTACTGTAACGTTAATTATAATGTTAATTGTGCTGTTACTGGTTTACAGCAGGATGAGAGTACTGATGGCTGCGGGTGTGGAGGGAGCTTGCACAAACGGAAAAAATTCCTGGGGGATGGAGAAAAGGAAAAAATCCCTTGTATGAATTGACAATGCTATTGGTCGGCTAGGTCAAAACTCCTCGCGAAAATCATATCCATAGATGTCCCAAAAACTCTGGGTGTTCCCTTTTTTAAATTGAATCCATCGTTTCCACAGATTTTCCAACCATCGAATCTTGTCACATGTTGTTTTTGCAAGAATAGAATCATCATCGGTCATTCTTTTTCAGGGACAATTGGCTTTTTTTTATATTGAGCAAAATAATCAAAAAACAACGAAATTGAGAAATTATTTTGTTGCTATAGTGCTTTGGAAAATAAGAGCCATTTGTCTGCGGAAGTGATTGTCGTTTTCATCAATCGGAAGAAAACTCCTATTTTGATTGTTTAATCGGCTAAAGTCACTTCCGCTAAGCTTCCTACCGAACTTACACAATGTTTGTTTTAAAATGGTTACGTGACTCTGCAGAAGTCACTTCGAAATTCTGACATTATATCCCGAGCCGCTTTGGGGTTCTCGATAAACGCCAGAAGTTCTCAGTGACTTCAAGCAGAGTCACGTAACCATTACTTAAAGCATCGTTCGCATGAAAAGCCGCCTAACCTCAGCAAGATCTCTACATCGCTGCTACTAGGTTTCCTGACTTTGTTCTTAGCCAGGGCTAGTCTGGGAGACAGGCCTCCAACAGTCCAGAACAGATTGTACAGATTGTTGGTTGGGAAAAACTTGTTTTGTTATCATTAAAACTCTATTTCACAAGTGGAACGATAACATGTTATCCCTAGATAAGAAATGTTTTAAACAAAAATTGAGCGCTTGAATATCAAAATCTGCTCTCTGTGACATCGATATGACTTTTTTCTTCTTAGCTACCACGACTTGGTTTAAGTGATTGCCTGAACAAGAAAACTTTAGCCATTATTATACATAGCTCAACTGAATGGTACAATCAATCAGCGTTCTGCAGCAAAAAGCACTAATGATGTACAACGCTTTCAGATAGCTCTCTCTAAAACTTGACTCAAAATGTAAATAAAAAACAAGCTCCGCAGAAATATGCATTACATGAAAGACATACAGTTGAATGTCCAGGTTAACTCTTACATTATATCCGTTTGAATTGGAAGTTATCCTTTAATTTGGATTGCGAGAAGCCAATGATTACAGAGCTTTGTTAACACGCCCTCCACTTTTACCTCAGGAGCAAATTGGTTTTCTCGCAAATGCAAAATGCAAATTTGATTCAGCTCTTTTAGTATATTTTTGTCTCCCCACGCCGTATATTATGTATCCTAAACCCAAACTCAACAAAAACAGAGAAACTGTTGACATAGGTATCTAGAACCAAACAAAGATGCAGCTGGGACGTGTAAAAAACTACACGAACAGCAGTTGAAATGAGGCTTGGAGCACTGCAATACATCAGTTGAAACTCGATAACTTTGTCTTAAAAAATTTTTACATTTAGTGCGTATTGATGCACAATACTTGTGTGTCGTTTTTGATTGATCTCTGTGATCATACAGTTTAACTAATTTTGAATTGTGGAGAAAACAATTGGTTTGGATGATGTTCTCATTATTCCTCTATGGGGCAATCTTTCTTTTTGAGTAAGTGAAATTTTGTACAAAGTACAGTTTCCCAAACCAAGTAAGTAGTTTCCCAAACCAATTTTAACGAAGCCTAGCATAGTTTCAATAATGGTGTTATTGAAGCGAATTGAGAAACAAGATTTATTTTAATATTTTAAATCAGATTTATAATATATGCGTTGCTTTTAAAGCGCCTCCCAGATTTGCAAGAAACTTCAGATTTGTTTGACTGTTATTTGAAGTCCTCTTTGTCAATTTGCCAGAAGCCATTTTCCTAAATTTGTTTGTAGATTGAGTTATTAACCAAAATTTGAATTGATACTGGGACTAATTGAGTATCAAGTAATGCAACGTAATCTACAGTGTAGCAGATAATACATTTCACAAAAGCGAACCGCAAAAACGTAATATGCGGGGAGATATGACGCCAACTGGGAGGTTTGACCGAAGCCTCCTTGCCCTTAGTAGGAGAGCAGCCGCTACAACAAGTAATTTTATTTTGAATGCTCTAACTGTTTTATTGTCGTTATATTTCCTTTTTCGTTATCAAGAAGCCATATATTTGTTGTCAAGAGTTTGTGAGAACTATTTCTTTCTTTTGATATTTCTGGTTTTGTCTGAAAAAATAAAGGACAGGACAAAGATATCAGTAAAAACCGAAACATTTACCCGTATTTTTAACTATTATTGTCGTTTAGCTCGTTATTTAACGTAAGAAAAACTTTGCCAGCATCTTTTTTAGAACATACAGACAATTTATTACCTTTTTAAACCAATCACTGTTTGAAAAAATAAAAAGGCCATATAAACTAAAGATAGCGAAGAAAATTTTCTTTCTTTTCGATCAAACGATGCCCAGGCTTTCTCGCAACTTTTTCATCAGTTTTTTTTCGATCTTCTCAAACAGGGTATACATCGATAATCGGTCACTACCTGTGTTTGGGTCCCTCGAGTTGACGTAACTATTGGAGTTGAAGAATACCACAAACTTCCTCACCATCTCAAACTCCCCATTCTTGACTGCCTTCTGCAACATGTTCTCATACAGTCCCATCCCTCCTGGGAACACCATGTACAGGTACTCACTGCCTGCTCGCAGCATTTTGCTCAGGGTGGGGACCTGGATAAAACGAATAGAGTTAGAAGCTAAGCTATCGCGAGATAGAATGTGGATCTACCACCCAAAATACACACACACACAAACAAACACACACACACACACATCTTTGTGCGTGGATATAATTATGTTGGCCCCTGCACCCGGTTAGTGTTTCACTTTTTAACGTCGTAAATGATACTACTTTCAATTTTTGTATATGAACAGAACTGGTGATGGAAAAGGAGGAGGGTCACTCAGATAATAAATTTAAGTTAGAGGACGAAGTTAACAATCGCTTGTTTCAATGAAAGTTACATTCCCAACAGAAAAATTCCACATTGCTTAATCCATAAATTTACGTCCAATTTAAAATGCCTTGGGCACCATGCATGTTTTACTGTGTAGCGTTTTTGCCGTTCTGATCCTAAGCAATTTTGAACCAGAACCTCGACCTTGTTAGTGAATTAAGATGCTGAATTCCGACTAACTTCAACAAATATGTTGTATTTGGGGTGCTTTTCTGGATTGATCTCGACCATTATGCCCGAGTTGTATCCGAGGAACTTCCGAATTGAGAAGTCGTCTTTACTGGATCCACTGAAGTCGTCCAGAAACTCACCGGTTTTGTGGTTTCTAACCACTATCTTTTTGTCCACCGCCACCAGCTCCTTAAAATTCAACCCGTGTTTGAAACAATTGATCCAACATTTATGATAATTTTTCATTCTATCATAGTTAACATTTTTGTTGAACGGTATTATTTGGAAAATTGACTTAATTTATTGTTTGATTTCACATTGCAGGCAAAATTTTTCATCCTATTTTCACCAATCTTCTCAATCATTATAAAAAAACCATACGTAATAATGCATTGAAATTATGAATGCTTATTCTGTACACGAATTTTTTTCATAAATTCAGCACATTATTATAACCTGTTTTGAGCTATTTTTTGATAATTTCTTAAATTATTTTCTGAAAATTCCTCGACTTGAGCGAAAACAGTTTTAAATTTATTTAATACACCTTTTGTAACATCGTTGAATTTCATAAAAAGAGAAATAAAACATATAAAATAAAACATATAAAATTTTTAAAAAATACTGATTTAGGAAAGTTTTTCAAAATTACTCCAAATCCCACCTTTGAATAAAGCTGCGCGAATCCGTGACATTTTGTTATTGACAAATTCAGGTTCAGTGACGTCACTAGCTCACTAACAGACATATTTTGAGGCACTACAATAACATCAAAGCGATCTTTCATTTTATTCCGAATAATTTGCCGAGTTTGATTCTGAACCTCGCCCACGTGCTTAACCCAATTTTCACACCACGACACGTCGTATAACTTCCCGAGCGATTCAAGTTCGTCCTGACACGACTTCAAAACATGCGTCCAATGTGATTTTGCCTCATTCTGAGGCTGGCTTGCCGGGGTTTTAATCGGGAGACCATATTCGTCCACAGTCGGGGCGGAATTCTTTCCGATCTCGAGTTCGGCTCTCCGAATCATCATTTTGACTTCGCCCAAACGACGTACTACTGATTGGCATTGCTTGAATTTGTACATTAGCATGAAGAACGTGCAAAGATAAGCAGAGAAACATTGGTTGTCGTAGTTTGAGAGATCTGCGCATGTATGGCAATGGGCAATGTTTCCGGTTTCTCATAAAAAAAAACATTCTAGTTTTTTTTCGAACAAAGATGAGAAAGAGATTGAGGAATCATTTCATAAACGGAACAAATAAATGAGCCCAAAATTTGGTCAGTGCTCTGCTGTTTAAAAAAGTAATAATTAATGAAGTCATTTGGTTGATTTTTGAACAGGATCACCATTTTTTCCCAACTTTTTGGGGATAAAACAATCAATTGTGTAAAGCTCTCAAACTTTTGTTTCAGTTGACTTCAACTTTCCAGAAAAAAATTATTTTATATAATTTTAATTAAAATTATATAAACTATTTTTTTTCTGTGTCTACTCCCATATTTGGAAACTCCAAGGGTCTATTCAAGTAATTTAGAACTCGGAAAATATAGCCTCCTACTTTAGCAAGAGAAAAAAATTTATGCGCCATATTAGATTTGTTTGTTTCTGCTAGCTGAGCACAAATTATTAAAACGTAAAATTATGCCTCATGAAGAAACATTGCCTTCAGCTGTGACGGGTGACTGCAAGTGTGTCATTTTTTCGAAAGTTTTCAAAGCCAAATTGAAAGCCCATCTATCTCGAAGTAGAATCTCATTTGAAAACGTGTCCGGAATGAAAGTGTTGATCAAAGCACAGAATGCTTGGCTGTTTGTCATATCTCGCAACGATTTGATACCTGTAAATACAACGTGATTATTTTTTTTCTTGCAAACCATACCAGTGAATCGAAACTTGACATACCTTGATACACCTTCATTGGACATGCATTACATTTGTCATCTCTTGCTAAACTTCAAAAGTGTTGCTAAGAACTTGAAACACCAACCCGTCATGGTAAATCTTAGTAGGATCCTATCAAGCAAATATTCTTGACAGCACTTGAAAAATGTTTGTTACATTTTGATAGCATTTTATGTCAGCTGCGTATACCAATACTCCCTGTTGAGAACTGATTGTCGTCTGGTCGTGAGGAACGAGTCTTGGAAGAACAACAGCTAAGGTATCTGCATTGCTGACATAGAGCATTGCCGCAGCCATTTCCAGCAAAAACCAAAATGTTTTTATTGCAAGCTGAAGCTAGTTAAGAAGCAAGCTAGAAAGCAAATGAGTCTCATATTACGGACTCATTATTGACTAATGCACTATTTTCCTTACTGTGTCGCGATCGATCACGGGCATATCTACCTATAAATAAACTAAATTGACATATTTTCTAACACATCAAGGAACAGCACACAAATGACGGAAAAACAGCTGAGCAACTCATTACGTTTCAAAATATACACTTTCGGCTTCATTCCGACTTCAATAAAAAAGCGTCAATAATCTCAAAGTATATTCTCGAAATTATTTACTAATAACATTAGAAAAAGTTTTCAATATATATCCTATCGACATGTGCTAATTTGCAGCAAATCATCGTGGACATCATTAACAAACTCGAGTAAATTAACTCATGCACATTTACATTTGAAACGTATTTCTACAAAGGTTTGCGTGAAGTACAACTGAATTTATGTGAATGGTTCGGGCAAAATCCTTTATTCGTATTACACCTTTCTGATATTTACTCAAAACTACCTAAAAAAATACGCGCGAATTGTAAAGTGATTTCGTTGATCTTAGGTGTACTTCCCTGAAGCTTAGGAGAGTTCACTGAAAATCAACCACATCGAAATATGTTAATAAGTTAAAATGAGGAAAGAATCCATATTAGTCTTTATATGGAATGCAGTGACCCCATTTTGGCGTAATTTGCCTTGTGGAAAGTATTTTCAATCAATATGAGTTCAAATATCAAGCAATATGAATTAGCAATTTTTTTATTCTACAAAATTTTTTCTCAATCTTTATTGACTATTACCACTCGGTTATTATCGCCACCGAGAAACTATCAAACTCCGAGGTGAAGCTGAGTTGTTGAATAACTTCAAGAGGATGATAGCAACCGTGCCATAAAGGTCTTAATCAACTCTTGTTGTGATAACAGCAGTTTCATAACGTTTCCACTCCCGTTATTAGATTACAAGTTTTTCACGCTTTTTTTAATCGCCACTGTTTATATAGCGCAGAGGTTTTGAAAGAGTGCAATAAGCCCGTAGATTAGCGACAAATCAGGTTTCGTTGTGTTAATTGGACATTAGCGTATTATTTCACCGGCAAGTTATGCAACTGTTGTTATCAAAACGAGAATTGTTTAAAAATTGTGAAAAACAATTTGAAAGCAAGGCATGAATTCAGGTCAACATTCTACAACTGTCCTTAAAGTATACAACGAAATCATATAAGATGATAGTGACGTTAGTAGAATGAAACTTCGCACATCTTTGCAAGACGTGGCAAGACCTTAGTTTTCGTCAGAAAACTTATGAGTTAGCTAGATCTTAAATTATCATGATAAATTTTGACACCCTTTTTGGACAAATGTTTTATTAATCTCCCCAAACACGTGCAGAAGCGTTGAAAATTCGTACATATCTTCACTTTTCCGTTCAAGAATCTTAAGACATTTCATTTATTGTTTAAATGGATCCATTATAAGCTTCTACCGGTACTGAAGTATTTTGAGTCCATTTTAGCAAGGCATTAAGATACAAAACTGGAAAGCAGCTATAAAGCTGAGTAGGTTTACTCTGGATATCGTTAGCGGTACACACTTGAAATATCAAATCAAGAAACAATGAAATGCACGCTAACCCAGTGCTTTCCCCTCCTCTGTACAGTTAAACTGTCCCTGCAGTATTTCTAGCATTGCTTTCTCAGGCGACAGTTTCTTTTTCATCCTCTTCTGAACAGGCTTGTAATTCAGACAGATCTGCTGACCAGAGTACCTAATGCAAACTCATATTCGCATCAGTTTTGTTTTCCTCTTGAAAAGGTTTGTTTCTATTGTACAGACCCCACTTGTGGGGATTCGAATTCTATTCGAGCGCTGTATTTTTTTTAAAATCTTTTCGCAACTTTTTTTCTGCCTGTCAATTTTTCAGACGCAGGTTCCCTTAATAACAAACCTCGTTTAAAGTCAAACGAGGCCCAATGAACAAATCATTTGTTTTCAAGGAATCGCTCTGCATTTTTTGCTTCGAAAATGATTTCGTAATTTTTAATGGAATTGAATTTTCAGCTTTATTTTGAGAATTCAATGTTTTTTTGGAGTTCTGTGCTATCAATATGTTGAATAAAATGCGCATAAAGTTGCATAAAGAGCATTTAAGTAACCTATTTGTGCTCAGAGTGGAAATCTAATGACTCTTAAGCCATTAAAAAAATCCTAGAAAAAACAACTCAAGCAAAAATTATCTTTGAACTTGTTGTTCACTCATACTAATAACTTAACCCATATTTTTACTCAAACCAAATCTAATCTGCTGGTTAGTGGGTTTTATCTTCTAACTATTGGTTTTATGATTCGCTGGTAAGAAATTTCTTTTTTTTTTCATTTTTGGAAGTTTGTTCATAATTTTGTTTTTCTTTATGTCTAATCAACTTATCTTTAGTTAGTAACTTACCACTGGCGTTGAAAAGATGTTAGGTTGAACATATATAAAATTTTCAGAGATTCTTATGGTTTTAAAAGCCTCAACACATTCGTCTAGGACTTTTCTTCTGAAATTTTGGTTTTCGCCTGTGTTTGTTGACGTTTTCATTGTCATAAATCCTTCGGTGATTAATGACCGATTGTTGTGCTTAATGATAGATCTCATTGACGTCCCAACGAGTCAAAAAATTCTCTTTGAATTCCGTTGAAATCTAGTGCTCTGAAATTTTTGATACTGCGAGTTTTCTCCAAAATGTCGTGCTCTTTGTATAATATTCCATATTTGTTGATTTTTTGAGGTCAAATTATTTAAATACTAAGGGTTTTATTGCTTTTGCACAAAAATTAATTTAAGTGAAAAACTTTTTCACTGAAATGCTTGTTTTTCTATCATTTCTCTCGCATTTTTTAATGAATTAGTTTCTTTTTGCCTGTATTTATTCTTTATGTTGTCGTAAAAGTTTTTTCAAATAATGTCAGGTCTCATTAGTTTTCTATTGAGCAGTAAATGGACGTATTCAATGCAGTCAGTCGACTGCCAATAGTTTCAAATCTTATGATTTTGTTCGTTTTAAAGCGTTTTTTTCAATTTTCTCTTTTTGTAGTTCCTCTTGTCAACTTGTACTTTTTCCCATCATTGAGCGATCCCCTTTCCTTTTTTGCTCCTAATTCAAAATTACTAATCCACCATTCATATTTCAAAATTTTGTTTGTCTATTGATATCATGCCAAAAATCATGTTTTGTTTGTTGGACAATATGCTTTTTCATTTAAAAAAATGGTGGGAGGTCAATCTTTGTGTTGCTTTTTCCTGTCTTTTAGCAAGTTCGCGTTAGTAACAGATCCGCATGATTTTCAAAAGGTACTAAAGTGAAGATGATTATTTGCCCAGTTTTATTTTAATTTTTACTGTAATAAATAAAGTTCCATTGAAATAATAAAACTTAATACTCAGATTATAGCTGATGATTTTAATGGCTTCAGTACAATGTGTTTTTGTAAATCGCTTGTTTTATTTTCAATACTTCTGCATCCGTAGTCGGGTTTGACGGCTTAATCAAGCCAAAGGCATGTCCTATTGGTTTCTTAGAAACTTAATAGTAAATTTGTTAAGAACTTAGTTGAAGTCTAATTGTTCTCATGACTTTTAAATTTATTAGGTTTATATTGACCAATTTTTCCATGGGCCACTTTTTTGAATATTTGTTACCTATTGTCATCAGGTGTAAATCCCAGCTGCTTTGTAGTTAAGAACAAGTAAGTTTGTATACCTAAGATTTTAACAGATGGTATTTTCACCTTGTTACTAGGTGCTATTAAAGTTAGATATTGAGTTTTTGCCGTTAAATATGTTTTTCTTTCTGCTGATTTTGTTATTTGTTCTTTTTTTCTCGTAGCCTTGTTAATGGCAGATCATGGATCATGTTAGTGCTCTAATGCGGCATGGGATTATGTAAAGCCAGGTTCCATCAAATTTTTCTTTTGTTTAGCTATTTAATCTATGAGAACCACATCTGATATTGACAATTTGGGATAAATAAAATGAACCTAGATCAATTGGGCTCAAAAACGCCTTTTTTAAAGAAAAAAATTGAAAATTTGTTTTGAATTACGAAATTTGTGGATTTTGTAAATTTTATGTGATAAACAACTTTGGAAGAAACTTTTCAAATCTCGAAAAAAAAAATCTGGCAGAGATATTTCGCGAAAAATTTGTTATAAATAAAAATTGCAGGTTAAATTTTGCCACTGATTCAACTCAAAGCTTTTATAGACTTAAAAATTGGGGAAACTCATCAACCCACAATTACTCTTGAAATGAAAATTAAGAAATCAGTAAATGATACAATTAAATCATCTTTTTTTTTTCAAAATACATTAAATTACTGGATGATGTTTCAGAAATTAAAATTTTTGCTGATGTCTCGTCCTTAATCTCTTTTCAAAACAGATAGATCAAAAGGATTAATCATTCTTTAGAAATCCAATATCTTAATAATTGTATTTTTAATATTAAAATTTTCAACCTACTTTTAGGATCTTAGATATATCAAAATTTAGGGCCCCTTTAGTTTAATTTTTTGTTGTTTTTCTTGTTTTGAAACTTTCTCGTTGTCTCTTTTCGATGCTTTTTTTCATTGCCCTTTTGTAGTTAATGAAGTAGATCAACTAGAAAAATATAACTGTATAAAAACTGAAATTTACAGTGAAAACGAAGATTTCTTACGTCCTGGAGTAAGGAAAAAAATAGTAAATGTTTTACTTCCTTCGTATTTTGTTTCCAGATTTCTGTTGTTCTTTCTAACGGCCAACTTTGGTTGCTATAATATAACTTCTAAATATTTTATCAAAAGAATCATTTTTAGATATGGTTGTTGAAATGTGAGGGATGTTATTTTAATTTCATTTCATGACCTTTTTTCCATTAAACAGTTTGTATCTTAAATAAATGACAATTTTCCAATAATGGAGAAACATAGCCGGCAGATTGCCGGAAAATAGCCGCGATAGACGCTTGTGGCGTTACGTGTATTGAAACAACTATAGAAATAAAATAGACAGATCGACCACCAGTCCTTTAATAGACCACTAGAATTTTGGGTTAGCTTCGGAGTGTCATTTTTAAGAGACACATAAGCTCTATAAGGAGAAAGCCCTAAAAGGGCTTTTCAAAATTAGGATCTTTTCCATTTGTTCCACCTCAGCTTAGTGAGCGCATATTATTTGCACCCCTCAGATGAACGTGCAATATTTGGGGAGGGGGGGGGGGGGCACAAACGGAAAAGATCCCAAAATTAATATTCGAAATCAAAAACTCAAGAATAATAATCAAGAATTAGGGCATATATGTTTGGCACTACTTAGATGCACACTATTGACCTTTTATAGGTAAATGCTCATAAAATTTGAAGTTTCATAAGTGAGCTCAGAAGTCATTTTTTTTGAGTGAGGTAAGTCAATGAAAAAGTCAATTCCAAGAAGTTACGGTAAGACGAAACAAAAATCTGTTTGACAAAAAAGAGAAAACATAGCAGGACAAGTCCTGACGTAAAATTCAAAGAATTTTCATTGACAAAACAAAAAAATTAGACCTAGAACGGACTATGAGTTAATTGGGAAAACCATTTCTAAAAAAGATCAGATCAAAAAAATTTAAAAGAAAACAGAAAATAAATCCCAAAATGCCACATGTCGACAAAAAAACCACAAGCGAGAAATGGACAAATGGTTGAGACAAAAGAACTAGGCCTATAATGAATTATGAACGGATTGGGAAAACCATTTAGAAAAAAATCCGATCCAAAAAATCGAAAAAACAGTAAAAATCAAAGTGAAATTGCCGCATGTGAACAAAGAACCACAAGCGAGAAAGCAAAAATTTGTTCAAACACCGTATTATCAGCCTTTTCGCTCTACTTCCTGTTTCGGCGTGACCAAAATTACTACTCCAATTTCACTTCAAAAATCATGAAAATGTGTGAACAGATCTTAAAAAAAACATAGCCGGAAGAATTCCGGAAACGACTCGAAGTAGAAATCTGACTATTCTCACTAATCAGATGAATCACCAGCATATTACCAATCGACAGACAGTGGAACCAATTGACAAAGAAAAGACTGGAGAACTGGAAACTTGACAACGGACAAAATCAAAGTATAGTATTCTCTAAAAATCCAAACGAAAATCTCTACAAAAAGATAACATGCAGCTTACCATCCATAACTCATAGAAATCAATTAGTTAAATATTTGACTAGATCAATCGCCCACTTTGTACTTTCAGTGAAACATTAAACAACAAACTAAAAAAAGACGAAGAAAATTTTTTAACGAATTAGAGTTTTGTATAATTTGTATAAATGAAAACTGCCCTGCTAAGCCTTCAAGTTCAAATTCATAGTATCGAAACCAAAAAAGCTCTTTATTGAGAAAAAGTTACCAACAAAAAACATTAATTTGGAAGAAATAGGCAAAAAACTTAGAAAAAAAACAAAAGCGGCCCAAATTTGCTCTGATTTACTCGATTTCCTTTAACAAAAACAACTCAAACCTAATATCAATCAAAACGAGAGACATCCAAAAAAAGTACAACAACTGACTCCCGCTAGATAACTCCCCAAATGCTATCAAAGGATGAGGAAGAATAGAAACGACATTTAAAAACAAATTGAACAAAAAAACAAGAAAAAGTAAGGTGTTTTTTTAAATTTTACGAGAAAAAACAAAGCCTAATAAAGTTACTTTGTCAAATAGAGCAACGAAATGCTCGCAAAAAACTGGGCAAGTCATAACAAGCTAAAAATTTGTCTACGATTGAAAAAAAACGAAAAAACGCAAAAAATTTTTAAAAAAAATGTGGTTGAAAAATTCTCAACTTTTCTGTCATTTTTCTTCAGAAAAAATGTTTTATACCAACAAAATTGTAATCAATTTGTATCCCTAATATTCCATGAGTAACGAGCTTCTATGCAAATTGCACTTAAAGCAGTAAAACAAAACAAACGGCCAGAATACATTAAAATTCGTCAAAAAATCAGCAAAACTGATCAAAAACCTCCAAATTTGCATAAAACTCAATTTAACTACTTGGAACCTTCAATTTCTATCAAAACGAGCCCAAATCTAATTCAACATCATAATCAAACCTCATAAACAAGAAAAATTGCAAAAAAACTGCCTTTAAAAGCCGCTTGTGAACAAAAAAATTTCGCTCGCTCAGAGAAATTTTTCTCACCCATCAATTTCTCGCTCTCTCAAAAACAGCGGTACGATTAAAAGACCACTCTCTTTTCGCTCCGCTCTTCACTTTTGTTCAGCAACCAAATCACTCCAATTTTTTTCACGCGTTTCATTTCCCGCTTCAAAATTCACTACAATAAAATTGATTTAAAAAAAACTCAGCAGGACAAATCCTGACGTACAATTCAAAGAATTTTCATTGACTAACCATGAAACGACTTACAATGGACTATGAGTGAATTGGGAAAACCATTTCTGAAAAATCATAAAAAAAAATTTTAAAAAAAAACAAAAAATCGTTGTCAAAATGCCACATGTGAACAAAAAACCACTAGCGAGAAATGAAAAATTGGTTCCAACAAAAAAACTAGGCCTATAATGAGCAATTAATGGATTGGGAAAACCATTTAGAAAAAAACGATCCAAAAAATCGAAAAAACAGTAAAAATCAGGCGTGACCAAAATCACTACTCCAATTTGACTTCAATAATCATGAAAATGTGTGAACAGATCTTAAAAAAACAAAGCAGGACAAGTCCTGATGTACAATTCAAAGAATTTTCGTTGACTAAACAATGAACAACTTATAACGGACTATGAGTGGATTGGAAAAACCATTTCTAAAAAATCAGATAAAAAAATTTAAAAAAAAAACATCAAAAAATCGGTGTCAAAATGCCGCTTGTGAACAAAAAACCACTAGCGAGAAATGAAAATTTGGTTCAAACGAAAAAACTAGGCCTAGAATGAGCTATTCATGGATTGCGAAAACCATTTACAAAAGAACCCAATCAAACAAATTGAAAAAAAAGTAAAAATCAGAGTGAAATTGCCGCATGTGAACAAAAACCACTACCGAGAAACGGAATTTTTGTTCAAACACTGTTTTCTGACTCTACTTTAAAATTAGAGCGAAAAAAATTCACGCCGCAAAACCACTCACTTTTTTGCTCCATTTCCTGTTTTGGCGTGACCAAAATCACTACTCCAATTTGACTTCAAAAATCATAAAAATGTGTGAACAGATCTTAAAAAAACATAGCCGGAAGAATTCCGGAAACGACTCGAAAGAGAAAATTGCGCATACTTATGACTAAACAACTAGAACAACTATTTTGAACCCTGAACCTCCATAAATGCCATAAAAAATTAAGGAAGAATAGAAACGGCATTCAAAAACAAATCGAACAAGAAAAAACTAGCAAAACTTAATGAGTTTTTTAATAGTACCAGGAAACATAAAGCCGAGTAAAGTTCCTTTGCAATTAGAGCAATGAAAAGCTCGCAAAACAATGAACAAATCATAATAGGCTAAGAAACTTGTCTAAGATTTTAAAAAAAGAGAAAGTGCAAAAAAGGCAAGAAAAATTGTTTAAAATTTCTCAATTTTTCTGTCAATTTTCCTAAGAAAAATATTATTTATACTAAGAAAACTTTAGTCAATTGGTATCTAAATTTTCCTTAAGTAACAAGCTTCTATTCAAATCCCACTTAAAGCATTGAAACAAAAAACAGGCAAAAAATTTTAAAATTTTGTCTAATAATCAGCAAAACTGATCAAAAACCTCCAAATTAGCATTAAACTCAAGTTAACTACTTAAAACCTTCAATTCCTATCAAAACGAGCCTAAAACTACTACAACATCATAATCAAACCTCATAACCATCAAAAATTGCAAAAAAACTGCTTTTAAAAGCCGCACGTGAACAAAAAAATTCGCTCGCTTAGAGAAAATTTTTTCACACATCAATTTCTCGCTCTCTCAAAAACAGCGGTATGAACAAAAACCACTCTTTTTTCGCTCGGCCCTTCACTTTTGTTCAGCACCAAAATCACTCCAATTTTTTTCGCACGTTTCATTTCCCGCTTCAAAAATCACTCCAATAAAATTGATTTAAAAAAAGGACTTCTCCAATACTCCTCTTCGAGTCGTAAAAAGACAGCGCCCCAATACAATTCAAATTCTTTAAATTGTACAAAAAAATTAGGAGCGCTATAATAGCCGCCTAGAATTGAGGACGCGGCTATTAAAAAGAATTTCAAAAAAGAATTTCAAACCCAGATGAATATTTTCAAAAACGGGTGGGAAAAATCGACGTTTAGCACTTTGATTTTTTACGGATTTCATACTGTTGGTTGTTTATTTTTTTAGTTCAAATAAAATTCTCGGCAATCACTCAGTGGTAGACAACAACTACTTTTTATTTTTCCTCTAGTTTCATTCTCAACTTCCTTTTTTAAACTGATTCCTTTTTTAATACTGCAGCTCATTTTTTTTAAGAAATACTAATTTTAAGCAGACAAAAACGATTTCTCTCTCCACCTTTTACGATGCGTAAACAAACAGTGACATTTTTACTGAAGTTGAACAGGCTACCTCTCGTTTGGTGTCATATTTTTCAAAGTCGATTTGATTTTCGGGCTGACATCTGAAACCGCCACGTGGTTCTTTATTAATGAATATTAACTTATAAATTTCTAATACTTTCAAATAAAGTTCTACTTACTTATGCTTTTGAGTCTTACCGTCCAATAATGTTAAATAATTCGAAGAGTATTAATTGAAGTTCATAAATAACAACGATACTGTGTAATCAATTATACTGGGTTGGTTGCTTGGATGAAACAAAAATGAACATTTCTCTATAAACTGACTGAATATTTGCTTTATTCTGATAACAAAATGCTAGTTTTTTGTCAAAATGAGGTTTTTTCTAAAGAGGATACTTGCTATCAAATTCCCAAAGAGCTAAAAAACGTTTTTCAGGAGAGATTTTATTTTCAACACGGTTTTGACAGATTGAGTTTTTAATTTCAAGCAAACATCTTCTGGGGCAAAATTCTGCTGTTAAATAAACTTCCTCCAATACGGCAACAAAAACCGCAACTAAATTTTGAACAAAAAATGTTGCATGCTTCAGAATTTTTAACTTTCATCAATCGAAAATATTAAGCTTCAGATGTTATCTGTATCTTTATCATCCAAAAAAAACGTCTAATCCTGATAGTGTGAAATACTGCGCTGTGTTGAAATTGAGATTGTAAATATTATTTTCGGCTCACAAAGTGGATTAACTTTAGATGTATTTTTCGGCTCACTTTTTCGTTTGTGCCTCCCTCCCCCCCCCCCCCCCCCCCCCCCCCCCCCAGCTTAATGGGTGCATATTATTTGCAAACCCCAGAGGCACGTGCCATTCTTTTACATGATGATTTAATATGAAATGGCACGTGCTCTGTAACAGGGGTGAGCATAACGTACTGGGGGGGGGGGGGGGGGTGGGCACAAACGGAAAAGATCCGAAAAATACATCTAAAGTCCACTCTGCATATTTACATAAAAGAAAATAGTAAATAAGCTAGGATGAAGTCCGCGACCCAAGCCAGGTATTGACCGGACCAACTTGGGTCACGGCCAGGGGGTTCCAGACCAACCATACTCAAAGATAACTATAGGCCAGACTTAACAGACTTTGGCCACCATTGGTTTGGCAAATATCTTTCTTGGGTCGTTTTTTATGTTGCCAATTACAAATCTGTTGTTCCTCTCATAATCGTCCTATTTATGCTGGATTTTATTGTGCGTGGGTGACACGCTAAAACCCGAAAGTTAAGATAAAACTGTGAATAAAAGAATAAAATTGTTTAACCTTTCGAAATCTTCGGGAATGGGCTCGTATTCAACAGAGTGTTGAGCTGCAACTGTGTTCCCAAATCCCATCAGCATTGCATCATCCTCATCAATCTATAAAATCATATTCAGTTACCATCTTATTGGATATTCAGGTTAGTCGCATAACAGCCCCCCCCCCCCCGTGAAATTATAGCCCTCATTATGGTATACTTACCATGATTGGGGTGAGCTATAGGTTATCTGACCACTAAGCCGGGGGGGGGGGGCTATAATGGGAAAGACCCCAATATTCTTATCAGCGTGCCCAGGTTGAGGTCCCAGACCGAAAGTCGATATGTCCAGAACGAAATGAACGCACAAGGTGGCGTCGTGCGTTCAAAATTACACGGTCTGGAAAAAAATGAACGCACGATAGTCTGGCCATACGGCCTTTTGAACGCACGATAGTCTGGACATGAACGCACAAATTATCAATTTTGGAGCGCACGAATTTTCTTTTGGAACGCACGAAAGTCTGGACATAGGCATTTTTGAACGCACGATAGTCTGGACATAATGCCTTTTGAACGCACGATAGTCTGGACATGAACGCACAAATTATCAATTTTGGAGCGCACAAATTTTCCTTTGGAACGCACGAAAGTCTGGACATAGGCAATTTTGAACGCACGAAAGTCTGGACATGAGAACTCTTGAACGCACGATGAACCCACGAAAAATTTTGAACGCACGAAAGTCTGGACATAGGCACTTTCCGTCTGGGAGGGTCTGGACATAGACACTTTCCGTCTGGTACGGTCTGGACATATCGACTTTCGGTCTGGCACCTCAACCCGGGTCTGGCACCTCAAACTTTCAGCCAATTTTCAGACATTGTGATGTGCTCATAGCTCGTCCCTAACTTGTGTTAACCAAACTTCTCATCCAATGTTACGTTCGTTTTGCGACTTTGATTAGGTCTTCAGGAAAATCGAAAAGGGAGAAAATCATTTATGATCTGTCTATTAATTGTTAATTGATAAGAACAATATAGAAAAATGAAAAAAAAAACGATTTTCACTTTCAACAAGAAAAATAAAGACAAATTAAAAATTTTATTGATAGCTCGATTTTCTTCCGCATGAATATTTGACTCAAAGCCCATGAACAATTTCACAATTATAATTTAAAAAATTGAAACTTTTATTCCACTATTGAAAAATGTTTTGTCTTTTTGTCCAAAACAGAAGCAGTTATTGACTCTCAGTTACTGTCTAGTAATTCATACTGTCTTCCTGTTGCCCCTTCTTGTACGTAGATAATAGCTCTATCAAAACTGATATTAATTTAATGTCAAAATTGAATTTACAATAGAACTATTCTTTCTAAGAGTGTCAACACGAAAACTGCAAAAAAAACCTCTTATGATTTTTCAAGGTGCCTCAACGAGTTTTTCATTTAACTTCACAGTTATACTAGCCAACTTTTTTTGTTAACCTAGAAATTTTTTTACTAATTCAATGCTGCCACATAGAAAAACATTTCTCAATATTTGAACTAGAAAACTGAGCTTCCTTTTATTTGAATAAAATATATTTTACCACTACTTTGTCGAAAAGTAATCTGGTATTCAATTTTATGCATTATATTAGCCTGTTTCGAAGGAATTTAGACGTCACCTGTTCCGCAAAATCAGATCAAATTTGGTAATTTCTGCCTGTTTTTGCTAATATTTGCTAATCTTCGGCTCTCAATATTAGTTTTCGCTGTAACTATATCAACTTGTGGTGTGGGTGCATCGTTAGGAATCATAGCTCGATCTCCATATTGACTCGATTTTTGATTTCTTTGAAACCACAGACTTAGGAGAGTAAATTTAATTTTGTTCTCAATTTTGTTACCCTGTTTGCTTTATCGTTAAAAGAAGACATCAGTTGTCATTAAGTCAATCAATTAGTCAGAATTGTGGTTTCGTTGTTGCCAGACTTGTCCTGCTATGTCTATGAATTTCGCAAACAGACAGATTCGGTTCACTTACTACTTCCAGCCTTCCTTCCTTCATTTCGATTTCAACATGCCTTCCTTCATTTCGATTTCAAAATGCCCTTTAATTTGTTTCAGCAAAGCACCGTTCAGAGAATGTTGCAAGAAAAAAAATCAAAAAAAGCAACAATTTTGTTACGTTGATAAGATAAGCCACAAAATGGACATAATTATGGCAATTAAAAATAAGTTTTGTTTCAATTTGCAATATTTCACACTTCTGAAACAAAGTGTTTCGGCTACAAAAATCCGTTGTTTCCTTAAAGTTTTTTGGGTTCGTTGTCAATTATCTTGATAAAAGATGAATATTTAATTGTTTTCTTAAAACTATTTTAACATTACACCCACATTTGCCAAGGTTTCTGACTTATACATTCTGGCTGGGAAAGTTGGAGAGCACGAGAAACTGTTAACTTGGAATCAGAAATCAATATACAGTTGGATTTTTAAAAATTTAAATTCTCCAAAAGTTGTTAAAAAGACTGATCAAGCTGAATCAAAAATGTCAATAATGCAAAATTAAATTCAAACCGAAGAGGTCCATGTTTAGTTACAACACATTCCGGGAGAGCTGTTTTGATAATATTTATCATTATTTAAGTGCTTTTGAGTTTTTCGTAAATGAAGGTTACTCAGGTTTTTTTGGCTCCTCTTAAAATTAAAATACATTTCCCGGTTGTTTCTGTTTCAACCCTCAGCTAAACATTTTCAGCTTTTTTTCGTAACAGCTTGATAAAAAAAAACAATGTTTGGTGCAGAAACAAATTTGCCTGTAAGATCATTTTTGATGTATTGATATATTTTATGCTCTCGAAAGCGAATTTGCAAAAAGCACGTCTTTTTGTTCGATATGTAAGAGTACCCTACTGATCCACTCGCAACAGAGGCAAATTTTTTTATCTTGAATTAAAAATTTTCGACTAATGGTGAGCGTGTGAATTTTTAAAAAACAACAAATCATTTGCTCTCAGTTGTATTAATTAATAGATGCTGTTCTTGATTCACTAAAACAATCTGATTGCTTAAGATTAACTGCGTGAATAAATTTTCGGAAGCCCACTAATATATAACACTGCATCGAATAATTTGTACAAGCTCTTGAAATTACGTAAGAGGAAATTCAGAACATTTCGCAACAGTTTTTTTTGAATTTTTTTCTGGCAGTGGTGCTCAATCTTTGGTGGACAAAATTAATGAGCAAAAAGGCAGTTTCTTAGAGTTTTGCTATATCAAATGGCTAATTGTATACAATTTTTAATTTTGCTTCTCCTACATTACTCTCAGTTCTATCAACCATTTTTGTTGTATTGGCATCATTGGATTTACAATTTTTTTTAACTCAATTATTTTTTCTCAAGCTTTTCTGTTTTTTAAAGCGAATAAATGGAAAATATGGCTAGCCCATTATTTAACTGATCATTTAGTTTTTATTTTAAACCGCTTTTAACCCAATTAGGTATGCAATTGTAAAAATTAAATTACTCTACCTGAGTGGTGGGATTGGCTTTGAGGGTTCTTGTTGGAACCTGATCTGGAACCCACTTCAGTGGTACTTCACACAATTTGTTGTTATCTCGTAATCTGGAAAAAAGGAACGATATCATCAAATGTTCACAAACTTTTCAGTTCATGAAGTTCTCATAAATATTTTGGAAGAAAATAATGTGTTCTTTCTCGAATACAATTTATATTTTAATTTATCCCACAAAGTTCAAATTACAGTTGTTTAAGAAATAAGAGAGAGCCATATTTAAAAAATGTGATCGGAATCACCCATTTTGTCGTATGATGATGGCATGCTCAAACTTGTTGGGAGAGTTTGTATATTTGCAAGTTGATTTAGCTTGTATAGAAAAAAAGTTAGTCTCTTAGTTGTTTTGGAGAGAGCTTTTCGAGCCTAGTTTTTAGCTAGTGCTCTGCTCAATTCTCCTATAGTTGTTTGTTTGTAACTCCGCCGTAGCCGGTCCCCAGCCCGGTTGAGAAAAGGAGGAGGGGAACACACCCAGAACATACTGGAAAATCTCAAAAAGTTGATTTTTTAAATCAACTTGAGACAATTTTCCGACAGTACTTCTATAAAAAGATGTTTAAAAAGTGTATGGTGCAGACTATAGCTCGCCTATGATAAAGTTTCTAGCTCGTCTATGTTGCAGAAGTGGTGCGTCTATGGGACAGTTTTTGGCTCGTCTATGTTGCAGAGTTGGTGCGTCTATGGGGCAGTTTTTGGCTCGTCTATGGGGCAGTTTTTGGCTCGTCTATGGGGCAGACTTTGGCTCGACCGTAAGTACTTGGTGCGCTTATGTTGCTCGTTCAAAAAAATTCCTCGCCTGTGTATGTTTGAACGCACCATACCCCCTGTGTGCGTTCAAAAACGGTCTGCGTCATAAACGAGCACAAACGATAACCTCGACCTGGGGGTTTAAGGAAGATAATGGAAGAATTTCTGCAAGATTCTTTAAGATCTTGCAAGATAAGCATACTATCTTTTCATGAGCATACTATCTTTTTTATGAGCTAGGCTAACATGGCCTGACCTCAGGAACTCCTGCCGATCCCACAGAAACTGGATGTCATGTTGAACTAGAAGGCCTAACAGGTTGAATATCTGATCCGAACTCCTCATCGCAAACAGTCTTCCGTCTATTTCACTCTTCGCAGGGATCACATTGATGCTTTTCAGTTCTTTCACAGCCCATTCGACTCTGGTTATGACCTGTGAATAAAAATGGAATAATGTGGAATGATCTAATGAAGAATGACTGAAGAAAACAAGCCGGCCTCGCATATGAGTCCAATTTTCAAAGAATTTGTTTTGTTCTCATGCCATTGTCGAACTCCAGTGGTTATCTTGTCAGATCTGGTTAAGATTCATGCATAAAATTGTTATTTCATTTGGTTTTGTGAAAGACTTTTATCTTGTCAAATCTCAAAATCTTCCAAGAATACTGTTATTTTGTAAAAATCTTGCAAGAGTTTACAGTATAACCGTAAATTTACAAAACTCTTATACAAAATTGTAGTCGGCAACTGACTACAATGAGGCACGAAAAACTATTTCCTTGTTGGTGTAAATTTCTTCAAACTTTTTATACCTGATTTTGAGTGAGATCATCCAAGGATGCCAGTCGCTTCGGCGGGTACCCGACCATCGAGTTGACCAACAGTTTCAAATTGGAACCCTGCAGGATGTCAAAGATGACATTGTTCAGATTGACATCGTATTCTAAGAGTCGGAAGTTGACCCAGGCTGTGTAACAGTTGATTCTCGTTCTCAGAGACATTCAGCAAAGCTTATAGATGAGGGAATATATTTGAAAGTTTTCTATTTTAATTTTGATAGTCTGCAGCGATTGTAATTAACAGTGGACAAAATTGTGTTTGAAATATTCGAAGGTTTCGTTAAAAACAATTTTACAAATTATCCGTAACAAAATATAGTAGCGACCGGTTAATTCTTAAAGCAATCAAAACTCATTGGATTGTAATTGCTTGACTTTTTTAATTTATTTTATTCAATTTTCAATTTTCTTTCGATTGATAAGTCAGATGTTGAAATGAGATCCAGGCTGAAACAATGACTTTATTTCTTCAAAAGTAGCAAGTGTTTTAAATAATAAATCAAATTTTGATAAGAATCAGAAGAAACCTAAAATGGAGAAAAACCAATAGACAAAGTGAAAAATTTATTTTTTGATTTTTTTTGGCCTTTGAACGTCAATAATCAATCCAATGTCTAAAAAAAGATTTGACAATTTGTATTCTGAGCTTTCACGTTATTTTTATATAGTTAATCATTTTAAGTAATGATATGTATAGTAATGGTAAAACAGCAGTCAATGAATGCTCGTGTAAAAATATTCACTCAAATTTATGTTCATGTGGTAAGAGAATGGTTTTGGTTATTTTTGTTTTGAAGATGCAATTGATCAACTCTTTTGTTCGTCATCAACGGTGTATCAAAAGCATACATCATTGAATTTTCCAGCAAATATCGCTCCTTTACAAGTAAAAAAAAATGAACAGAGTACTAAGAACTTCGCAAGAATTTGAGATGCACTGAGCTTCGAAAACTTACTTAGAAATTTATAAACAGTTTCATGATCAAAATGGGAAGTTGGGAAAATGAGAAAAATTTTACATGCTTTGCCAGTGAAGAAAAACCTAATATAACAATAGAATGTTTTTACATCAAATACTGATAAAACAGGATTAACATACCAAGATCTTGTCGTGCTGCACAGCAACAAAAATTCAAGATAAGTGAAAAATGCGAGGTGTTGGCAAGAGATTTTGAAAACTTCTGATAGGCGGCACGAACAAATTTTTTGCGATGGACAAAATAAAATGCGATAAAAAAACATTATATTCAGGAGTACGTGAAATACGGTGGAGATTTTTAGCAAAACAAATTAGAAAATTATTTGATCAAAAAAGTTAAGATTCAATTTAAACAAGACGGCTCGGTAATGTGTGTTCGCATATAATGTACCAAACACGCTTAAACACGTTTTCGACCTAATTGTCTACGAAATGAGGAATAAAAAATTTTAAGAATTTCATAATTTGTTCAAAAATAGTTAGTATATTCATTTCAAAAATCGCTTTAAGCGTAAACCACTAAACAAGATGAATAATGCCTCATTCGAGTGTCAATGATACCTACGAATAAGGAGAATAACAGATAAAAACAATTAACAAAATCATATAAAACATCAAGGAGGCTCGGCAATGTGCGTTTGCACATAGAGTTCCGACCCCGCTCAACCACATTTTTGGCATAAATATCTACCAAATGAGGAACAGATACCCAAAAAACCAAAAAATTTCAAAATAAAACTGTGTATGAACAAAAAGATCAACTCTAACGCAAACAACTAAGTAAAGTAGAAAAATGTTGATATAGATTGTTGAGATCAGCCATTATTAGGAAAACAAGTTAAGACGAACAACAAATTCAAACCACAATAAGAACAAACTTTTAATTACATCCTAAAACATTATATCCATTTTTTCTAAAAAAAAAACCTACTAACAATGCTAAAATAGCGTCAGATAAAATTGAAACTAAAGAAAATAATTTGTACTTCAATAGAAAAAATATGGGACCACTCCATAAAAAGCCTCGTTAACAAATAAACAAAAAAAATTGGCTTAAATTCTTTAAAAAGCAATTAATTTCAAAGTAATAAAACTCCTAAGAACAAACTTTTAATTGCATCCAAAACATTATATCAATTTTTCTAGAAAAAAAACATACTAACAATGCTTAAAAAGCGTCAGATAAAATTAAAGCAAAAGAAACAATTTTGTATTTCACTAGAAAAGATATGAGACCACTCCAAAATAAGGCTCCGT
The DNA here is from genome assembly GCF_964194025.1 of Convolutriloba macropyga. Classification (NCBI taxonomy): domain Eukaryota; kingdom Metazoa; phylum Xenacoelomorpha; order Acoela; family Convolutidae; genus Convolutriloba; species Convolutriloba macropyga. The sequence continues at coordinate 21,337,782 of NC_134479.1, read as the reverse complement.
AACAAATAGACAAAAAATTGGCTTAAACTCTTTAAAAACAATTAATTTCAAAGTAATGAAAACCATTGGAGACCAATTGAATATATCCACCATGTTTATGATCACATACGCCTCTATGGGAGGGTTTTAGGACCTTTTTTTCAGTTTTTAATGCGGTTACAAAAAGAACAACAAATAGAGACAACCATTAAAAATTCAATTAAAACCTGCAAGAAAACGCTGTCGAAGCCATAAAGCCATATTTCAGGACTCAAAATATGTTCAATTGAACCTCACTCGAACCCCAATAATGTGATAATGAGAAAATGCGACCTCTAATTAACGAGAAAATTTAACAAGAACTTAAGAAAGGGAAAAAAGTTGAAAATTAATTATTATTTTTGTATTTTTCGGAAACAATTATTCTGAAATCATGAAAACCATAAGCTACAAAACAAAATAATTAAATAGGTTCGTTTGTTCGTCCAATATGAGTGCATGAGACCTGTAATTATTCATAATATTTCTTACGTTCACAAAAAACTTCGAATATAGACGAAAATTAAAGTTTAATCTACTTTTTTCCGAAAATCCCGGAGTCGAAGCCAGTAAACTCATAACGAGCTTTGTCAAAAAACATTAGGTTTTGCAGACTTGCACCGTCTCTTGACAACAATATGTGACCTGTAATTATCGAGACTAGGGAACAAATAGAGAAAAAAGAACAAAAACGCCAATTTGAAGGGGTTTTTTTCTTTTTGGAAACAATTGTTTCCAGAATCTTGAAAGCCATCAGCTATCATGAAAGCAATCAGAATATCAAATCAGAATATAGACTCACTTATTCCTTCATTAAAAGCCAATGAGATCTGTCATTATCCAGGGAGTTTCATTAGACTAAAACTATAAAGTAAAAACGTTAGATAAAAGACAAAAAATTATGAAAGCCATTGTTTATTTAAAACTCAAACATTTTTAAAAGTCAAAACCACCATAATCTTTGGAGAAAAAAAAGATAACGTATATTCGAACTGCTTCGTGAGCTATTTGGAACTATCAATAGTGAGCTTCGAATGGAATTATTCTGTTCTTTAATTAAACACGTGATATCGAATTTTTTTAACAAAAAGACCGACTGATTACAATCCGAAATATTTTTGGTTTGAGACAGACTAAGATTGGATCAAAACCCGCGTAGCTATTGCTGTTCGTCCATTAATAACAATTAAATGTTTCGATTGTCATAGATCTAGATAATTTGTTAGTTAAAAGATCAAAAATAAAGGCTGCGTTTTTGATAATCCGAGAGCAAAGTTAGCCAGAAACGGTAAAATTTTACTTCCAGACTACTCTCAATGGAAGTGGAAGCGAGACTAGCTCATAGCTCCCTATGTTGTTTGCAAAAATTGTCTTAGTTATTTTTGGGCGTGTACTTCCGGCAAATTTGATCAAATTGGACTGAAGTAGCTCAAAGTGGGCAATTTTTATGAAAAAGGCTTAATTTTGTAGTATATAGCCAAAATTTTAGGCAAAAAATTAAATCAAAACTGTCAACAATACTTCTTGTTTTTATAAATATAATCAGCAGTGCCATTGTTAACCATTTTTACATGTTTTTACAAAATTGACGAAATTTTAGGCAAAAATGTGAAAGAAATTAACGCAAATCTGTCTGATATTCACAAAAATTAGAACCAGGAAAACTTGCTCTAGAAAAAATATCAAAAAATCAAAAAATCTTCTCAAATCAATATTCTACTGTGGACGGGCTTTTAAATGATACAATTTTCAACTCTCTACTATGAACATATCGATTCGTCAAAATTGACTGAACAAAACAACCCCATTTGAGTATATATATAATTCCTGCCCCCCTCAATAGGGGTCGGAAAAATGGCCTTTATTACGATCAAAACCCCATGTTTTTCTATTTCTGAAAATTTTCTAAATTGATGACAAAATCAAAACAGCACAGGAAAAAGTTGAACTAAATAATTAATTTTGAAACTCACAAAAAAGATACGCGACCTATCTTTATTGACAACAATTAAAAAGCTCACAAAAAAACAAAAAACTAAAGAAAAAATATACTTTTTGAAAACCACTAACTTCAAAGTCACAAAAACAATTAGCTGTCATTTGAAATCATCAAATCACTTCATTTTTTCCTTAAAAAAATCATTGAGACCTGCCAATACCCAGAGTGACATACGACTACAAAAAGAACAAACTCAGGCAAAAAAAAATTCTGTTGAATTATTCGAAAAAACGGTTTTTGAAGCCTAAAAAATCGTAATCTAATAACTGAAAACATTAACTGTTATCAATTCCACCATATTTCAACGCCATTATTGTTATTAGTGAATTATCATTGTATCGTGTAATAAATTCAATGAACTGACATTACAGCAAAAAGAACCTCAAAAAATAAAAGAAAATGTCGAAAATAAAAAAAAAGTTTTGAAGACTCTTAATATCAATGCCAAAAGAACATAATTAAAATTTTAAAACAACAGTGAAAAACAATTCTAATTCATTTGAAAGGGAATGCGAACTCTCTCCATGCTGAGACTACGCTACAAAGTGGCAAAAACAAGCTGAAACTGTCAAATCTCAAACAGATATTTTTGCTAAATAAACAATTTTTTCTAAAGCCATAAGCTTTGAAACAAAAAACAGTTAAACTTGTTTTTAGCTTTTAAGAATCCGATCGGACATGTCATTAGTCAGTAGGCTACAGAATAACAACGAATAAAGCCAGAACGAATGAAAGCGAAATATCACAAACAATAGTAGGCAAACAGTGTTGAAGCCCAAAATTGATGAACTCATCGCTAAATTTAGTATGTGAATGTATTGGCCCTTTTTTGCACCTAAAATTCGTTTGTCAATAAGTAAAATTTTACTTGAATTGATTCTGGTTTTGAGCTAACGTAAAAAAGGAAACGGCAAAAAAAGAAGACAGCAGCCCACTTCATCCTGATGATTTTTGAATTCTAAAATTCTACAAGCAGACTATCTTGCTACTGCTGTCCATCCAATAGATCAAAAAAGTGTTCAAAATGGTACCAAAATAGCTAATTTCGCAAAAAAATCAAAATCAAAACTAATTGATGAATTTAGGATAATTATCGAGTTAAATTATCAAAAAATCTTCAGGTGCAATTTGAAAGCATTAGAAATCTTTGCTGGTAGCATTTTCAATATAAAAAGAGGTCTTTGAGCAATGAAACTCTGTCAAAAGACCACGAAAAAAATGTTGGAAAAATTCAAGAATTCATAACCAAATTGACGAAAACAATTTGTCGGAGCCAAAAAACCCTGAGATTTACTCAGAAATCAAAATAGTTATTCATTGGGTATCATTTGAACATACAAGCAGTTTTCATTAGAAGACTTTTAAAAGAAATTATACATGTCTCTAGTTGGGATGAAAAATATGCGGATAACATTTTGAAAAGGACAGACCCAAAAAACGATCCAAAGCCTATTTCATCGCAAAAATGGAGATGGGACCAAAACTGGCCTTGCTGTCACTGAACGGCTGTTAAGAGCGTCATTTTTCACGACAATTGCCTGATAAATTTTATGGCAGACGGAAATCTAAATTTATCAAAAAATAAATGATTCGTTTTTGAAATATATCGATTAAATTAGAGAAAAACAGCTAAATTCTTTGTTCCAGAACATTTTCTTAGGAACCGGAGATAAAGAAAAGACATCATTTGAGTAGGCGAAAATTATTAGCAGCAGTTTCCATGTCTGCAATAGCGGTCAATTTGGGCAAAATGGGCTAAAAATGCAAATGTCATGCCATTATTCATGAAAAGAATAATATGCTGAATTTTCAAAATTTAATAAAAATCTTAGCCAATAGAGTTGTTTCAAACAATTCATTAACTTTCTTTTATATTTCGTCGCAAAACCAATGAATCTAGTTTTAACAATTTTCCATATTTTTCCAAAACTTCTAAAAGTTAATAAAACAACACAAAACATAAGAACTGAGGGTAACGTTTACAAAACTTTAAACGTCATTTACTCCTCTGAAAAAGCTAACTAAAAGACCTTTTTGATTTGATATTCCACGCTTGACAAAATTTCCACTGCTACCGCTAACAGATCTCTAAGATGAATATATCGACCAGCTAAAATTGAATGAGAAAAAACCAGTTGAGCATATAGTTCCTCTCCCACTAAAGGGGGTCGGAACAATTACTTATTTTAAATAGCTTTTGCTAATGCAGAACATAAAACGTTGTTACAAAAATTGCGACGCATATGGAATCAATGGTATAGTCTAATAGTTGCTGATTTCTTATCTCACTAACCAAAAGTCATTGAAGGAATCAACATTGAAAAATGAAGAAGTGAGATAAACCAGATTGGCAGACCCCAAGGAAGTTTATTAGTAGCACTACTACACCTATTTTTAGGATTTTTTCAGGGATTGAAACTTTGTTTATAAAAAAAGGAGAGTCGCAGAACTCACTTTAAAATAGAGCAGAAACCAGCAGTTGGATAACCAAACAAACTCTGAACAGAGACAAAGCAGTTTGCGAAGATATGGAGCACGCTAAAGAATAAAAAAGAAAAATGTAAATGGTCCCAATTATATTAGTGTGACAATTGATGAGAGGTTGAACTCTACAGATCATGTTGACAACTTTATTTATTCTGACGGGATATAGATTCTCCTGATATAGTTTCTACGGGAAATAGAACCCGGCTGTCTTCGTCAGACCAATTTTGACTTCGGTCTCTGTTAGTTTTGTTTCGGAATTGTGGGTTAGGACTTTTGTGGTGTAGTCCGACATTTGGTTGCTTGCCTGTTGTCTGCTCTCCAATACACCTAAAAAGTCTTGTTAGACTTAACCCTCTCTTAATTTGCTCGACCATTTTCAGAGATTTACTCAAAACTCTGCATGACGATCTAGAAAAAAATAATCAATATTATTTCTATCAAACTAGATGAACATATTTGCGTTTTTATCTGTCACTTGACTTGCGTATGAATTTGTTGGTATATGCATTAGATTTCTCCTTGTCTGTTGGTTTATGGTTCATCGTTAATTTTTGATTGATCATTGTTCTGGCGGCCTACTCGGTCTAAATTACCTAGCCTGCTTAATTTTGCTTTGCCTTTACTATTATCTCTTGTGTCACTACCTCTACTGGGTCCCATCAAGAGTGGATTCGATTCGAATTGAAAGGGTTACAGTCGGCTTTCTCGTTTCTGGCCGATTTGCTAACCGTTTAATTTTGCTAATCGATCTTCTGATTATTGCAGTCAAGTTTGGGTACGTTAGCAGCGGTAGGCTTGAGTGTAGAACTGTTTGTTTGTCTCGTTGTGAAATTTCTTCCACTTTTACATTTTTTGTTCCTCGGCTTTCTATCAGTCCTTTAAGTGCCTCTCTAAGCTTTCAGGTAGGTCTCAAAAGTTTATTCAGTTGTCCAGTGTTAAGAAACAAGGAATTCCCATAGTTCTTGGGGAGCTGTTTTAATACCGAAATGTCTGAGCTCGTATAGGATGAGTGCGAGTGGTTTGAATCGGGTGAAGTTTTCTTGTTTTCTGATTTTCCTCTGTTTGGGGGCTTCTTCATTCCTTTTATTCGGAACAAGAACAAGTGTTGTACGCGGCGTTTTGTAAGCAGCTTCTATGGTTCTGAAATCACTTTTTAAAATCTTTTAAGGCCACATGGAATCCATCTGTCAGATTGTAGAAACTGAAACTTAAGAAATACAGGAAAACGAAAGCTAAAGTAATTTGAACTAACCTTAAAATTTTCTCGATGAACCGTATCAACCGAAACCGAAACTAAACCAAAGAGAAATATAGTTATTTGAACAGATCAGGATTAGAGTTATGATTTGATTCTCTCAAACCAAGTTGGTACCAAATTTAAAACAATATTATTCGGACCTGATAATCTTAATAAACGAAACACCTTGAAAGTATACTAAAATTACTATTCAAAGATTAAGGCATGAACAAATGACCTGGAATGCATTTTTTCGGACCTTACATAATACGTACGGATATACAAAACCCCTAGAAATCAGGCCACATTTAGGGCCCGTAAAGGGTATTTTCTCAAATGATTAGGCTAAGTTAAGTCCACAGGACTCAATTTTAAAAAGTTATGAGAAGATAAGCTGGTATAAAAACGGCTAATTTTTGGGCCTTTTTTAAAACCCAATTTCCAGATTCTAAATTCACTTGCTTGGTATACAACCTTCGTTATTTTCAGCGGCAATAGTCTTTCCTCAGTTCGACTTTTCTATTTTCTTAGGATTATTCGATAGAGTCGGTGTAGACTCAGAGATCGAATAGAGAAAAGGAAAATAGTTAGTAGACTTGTTGTAGAATACACTTAGTTTGATTCTAGCTTTGATTTAGTTAGGATTAAGGTCTGTGGAAAATTTGCAATCTTCAATTTATAAGTCTAGTAATTTCTTAAGTTAGAGTTTGGTTTTAATTCAAAACATAACTTAGCTACTTAGGAACATAGGTGGTTTTACAGAGATCAATGACTATTAGGCTAAGTTATGATCTCCCGTGACTTGGACATCAAGAGAGTGACTGCAGAAACCTTCAAGACGAGAGTTTCTAAGATTATCAATCGCCGCGCTCCTTTGGAGACTGAATAAGTGAAGCCAGTCTGAGGGTAGGTTTGCCTGCTCGTGGAAGACTTGGCGAGTAAAACTAACCCATGTAGTATGGATGGGTGAACCAAGTAGACACTTAAAACTGTCTGCAGTAAGCGTGAAGTACCTGAAGGGCGGAAGATATTGTGTTCTTTTTTTCAAGTGGTTGATACTCGTCTGCTTGGGTTGTGGAGTGAACTACGACGAACTTCGCTTCATCTTCAATTTTATTAAACCTTAGTGTCACAGATTGATCTCTTAGTATAACTTAGTTGCAATGAGAACTTGGTATACTTCTCAATCATAGGACCACCTATTTTATAATTGTTTTCGTTTTTTCCATACACTTAGCTCATAGTTGAGGCTAGAGAACTCTGAATCCAACTTTATCATTACTATTTTGAAAATAGTGCTGCCTCCAATCTGAATCTTAGGAATAATAGAAGGGCCTGGTATTACCCTCTCTGTTATATAGGAAAATAGGCTTACGATATTACCACTTCTCTAGTTCTCTGTTTCTTTTTGAATTTTCAATCATCTACAAGTTGTTGGGACTTGATGGCTGGGGAATCTCCCCACCCCAGTTTTTCAAATTCTACGTTGGTGACCACAGAGGGATTTATTATAAGAAAAAGTCACAGGCATTACTGTAAAAGCTAGCTAAAAAGAGGAATACTTAGATATAAAACAAAGAACGCGAGCAGGTCTCACGTACCGTCAGTGAAATTTCAAAAAAAAAACTTTGAACAAAAAAAGAAGAGATCGCTTATGAAACAATAGAGAAGAAAGACCGATCATAATCAATCTAGTTTACATCAAGACCACCGTACAAACGAAAACTGAGTGCTAGTTTGAAAACAATTCGAAAGAAAATTTAACGTTTGAAATACTGCGAATCCAAATTGTTGTTTTGTAGTTTTTAGATTCTGTTTGTTTGCCTTTTTGTAAAAAAAAATCACTGACAGGGGGTTCTTGAAACAAAAAAACAAGGCATTAAAATAAAACACTTTTTAAGGAAGAAATCAACTAACGTTCCTTACGTGAATGCAATACAAATGGCAAACGTAAACAACATTAGCACCCGCAGCAAATCGTAGTGGCTGCTTCACCTCTAACTACCTTACGTTAAAGGTAGTCAAAGACTCCGACTGCTTCGAGCGATGGATAGGCCATTTCAAAGCAATGTCTCAGGCAAACAATTGAGATGACGCCAGGCAGCGAGCGGTCCTCCCCGCTTGGTTGAACACCTACGCACTTGAAGAGTTCTACAACCTCCTCAATTAGTAATTCAATCAAGTACAAGGACAACCAGCCCCAACGATCGAACGTGTGCTCAATGCCCTCAACAACCGAATAAGAGACTTTCCTAATGCAGGGATTGCCAGAACCGAGTTCAAAATTCTCCAGCTAGCAAAATGAAGGGGAGAGCATACAGGAGTTCCCACGAAGAATCCAAAAAATGGGCGAAGCACCAAATGATGCCCATTTTAACGCAGCCGGAAGACAGGAAGCAAATAAGGACGCAGTTATTAACGGATTGTTGGACAGTGAGATACGATATACCCTCCTCCAAAAAGAACCGGATACTTTCAATGCATCCGCACAAAGAACCACAGCCCTCGAAGCAATGGCAAAAGTTGAGAACGCCCAATACCAACCAAGACGGACAGGACTTGTATGTTGGACGCAAAGCGACGACAAAGAAAATGGGAGAAAAGCCGAACTCCGCGATTTATCGACGAATGTCGTCTTGGGACTCAGTGACTTGATGGAAAATTAGATCAGGAGTTTCAGCAAATTGTCGGAACAGCAGGAACTTCACACAGCAAGAACAGCAGGATAGAATTCTGGATACACAGAGCTGGTTTTTAACAGAATTTGCTGCAGCCCCTAGAGCGTCGCGCAGCCCTGCCAGAGTTGATCGGAACAGCAACGTACAATGCTATCATTGTTAGGACTCGGGCACTTTGCAAGTCGATGCCCAAAACGAAGCACTACCCCATGAAAAAAAAATGGTGGAAACGTCGAAAGACAGCCAGATGTTAAGATGATTCTGCAGAGAACAAAACGACATGAAACCTTTAACATTGCAGGTATCAAGAATTCTAGTTGCTTTTTTGGACCTACTCTTTGTGTTGATGCAAAACCGAACGTTAAGCTGAACAGGGCACTGCTAGACACAGACAGTAATGCGAAAATTATATCTGAACAAACATACAAACTTTATTCAACACCAATGTTACCGTCTGACTTCCACGATACAGTCTTATCTCCAACAAACGACCCGTTCCGCATTCTAGGAAAGTTCGCTGGAATTCTTGCATTCGGTCCCAGAATGGTCGTTCAGACGGAATTTTTTGTCACCCCGGACACAGACGTACCGTTGATCTTAGGGACACCTATATTGCAGGAAAATCAAATTTCGATAGACTTTCAGTCAAGGCAACTAATGATGGGCACAAAAAGCAGTACAGTCAATTTGACATTTCTCTGGAAAACAAAAAACCCAGACAAGTCAAGGTGTGCGGCGCGGAGAGTGAGTTTCAATCCGACAGACCTGGAGAAACAGAAAGAAACAATTGTCCAATGCCAGCATCAGAGGACGAGGCGGAACAAATTTGCGACCTGGTGAAATCGGACTCGACAGACCACGAAACTGGACTCAAGATAATGAGTACCGTTGCCACTTTTCGGGATGTTTTTGCGCTAAACGATGGAGAGTTGTGTCAGACACGTTTAATGGAGCACGAGATTGATACTGGAGACGCTGGCCCAATTAAACTTTCTCTCTATCGATTAGCACCCGGGAAGATATCAGTTGTGAAACAGGAAGTAGACGATATGCTCTCCAGGAATATCGCCCGGTCATCTAAAAGCCCGTACAAGGCGCCAATTGTACTTGTAACAAAAAAAGACGGCAGCAATAGAATGTGTGTACACTTTTAGAAACTCAACAAGGTAACTAGAAAGGATGCTTTCCCATTACCCAGAATCGGTCAAATCCTTGATCATCTTCACGGAGTTAAATTTTTCTCGAGCTTGGATTTAGCCTCCGGATACTAGCAGTTCCCACTAGCAGAGTCAGCGATACTAAAAACTGCATTCGTTAACACTGACGGTGGTCATTACGAGTTCCTGCGACTACTATTTGGAATGTGCAATGTCCCAGGCTTATTTCAACGTTTGATGACAGCAATCTTCAACGAGTACCTCTTCAGTTTTGTTCTCAAACTTCTGAACAAATTTCTAGTCTTCAGCAAGTCAGAGGAAGAAAACGAAGAACATCTCCCAATTGTGTTTGAAGCCCTACGGAAAGCAAACTTGAAAATTAAGCCAAAGAAGTGTAAATTATACCAAAACTCGGTTACGTACTTGGGGTACAAACTCAGTGCCGAAAAAATATCACCCGATGAGGGAGAAATCAGAGCCCTGAAAGAGTGGAAAAGACCGGCAAATTTTACAGAACTGAGTTCGTTCAATGGATTCTGCAGTTACTCTCGTCGATTCGTAAAGGACTTTGCCGGGATAGCAAAACCACTACATGAGATCACAAAGAAGAACCGGAGATTCACTTGGATACCGGACTGTCAAGCTGCTTTCGAGAACCTGAAAACAGCAATGATTGAGAGCACGGTTTTGTCGCATCCAGACTACAGCTCACCATTCGTGCTAGATACAGACGCAAGTTACAAAAGTTTGGGCGCAGTTCTTTCGAATATCATAGATGGTGTTAAGTATCCAGTGGCGTTTGCGAGCAGAGTGCTATCACCAGCCAAATGTAAATATATAGCAACAAAGCGGAGGCACTAGCTGTAATCCAGGCGATGAAGTGGTACAAACCATGCATATGGGGACAGAGTTTGTGTTGAGAACAGATCATGCTTCACTTCAATGGCTGTTCAAGCAAAATAAGGATGGAATGATATTTCGAATTTTACAAAAGCTTCAAGAGTTTGACTTCCAGGTGGTTCAACGTCCTGGTGAGAAACATGGAAACGCAATTGGACTTTCACGACAGTGTAGCTGGACTCCCGAGTTGACTGAAGAGGAGAAGAAAGAGATGTTCGGCGACTGCCCCCCAGGTGAAAGCTTAAGCGACGCACTCGGGCATATCCAAATGGTGACTTCATCGGAATTATATCCAGTATCATCAACAGCGACAATGACGACGAATATGAAATTCCTTACAGTTTGAGCTTCCGGAAGCTCTATGATGCTGTGACGAAAGAACGGGCATCCAGAGGAAAATTTGGACTCGACTGGTCGACCGACGAGGAGAGTGATTACTCCGGCCAAACCGACGTTGGTGAGAACCAGATGACCACAGAAACTGTCGATTTCAACAAACCCGAGATAGAAGTTCCTGAAACTGACGATGGAAACAACTAATGCAGTCATAACAATTTTGGAAGAGTTCAAATGACCTCAATTGAGGACGAATCCAGCAAACATGAAGCAAAACCTTTCCAACAACGACAAGACATCAATGGATATTATTCTAGAGGAGGGCAGAGAACCGGCTAGAGAACATCAGGCACAAGACCTTGCAATTAAACTTGATTTTCAATGGGCCAATGCTGACAAAAACTGCACACAAACGTCCCCTGGTAAACTTAACGTGACGACACCAGCAGCTATTGTAGCCGGAGAGGATGCGCTGCACTCTGGTGTGTGTGGGAACAACTAGAATAATCGGAGGGAGTTCTCTACCGAAAGTGGCTTATTGAGGGAACAAATTCTAATGTCATACAGTTCGTTGTGCCCACAAGCCTGAGGGAAAAGGTGCTAGAACAACTACACGACTCTAAGATAAGTGGTGGACACTACACTTCGATTTTCAGAAGACACTGGACAGAGCTAGGCAACGTTTCTGGCGGCCAAATATGATGAAAGTACATCGAGAAAAAATGTGAAAACACTTTGACGTGTCAGTCGCAATCTACTGCTGGGAAGAAACGGAATGCACCATTGGAGACAATCAACGTAGGAATTCCTTTCAACAAAATTGCCGCAGACATCCTGGGGCGAGTAACCAAAACAAAAACAGTAGGGTACAAATAATTATCGTATTCACGGTCTACTTCACAAAATTTGTATTCAGCACACCATTGCAAAATACAACGGCCGAGGCCGTGGCAAGAGCAATCGTGGAATATTGGATTCCTCTGTTTGGGGCCCCAGATTCAATTCACACTGATCAGGGCTCAAACTTGTGCAGTGAACTAATCTTGGAACTCTGCAAGCTGTTCGGAACGAAAAAAAAAACAAAAACCTCGCCTTACCAACCTCAAGGCAACGGCACGGTTGAGCGACCCAACCAGGTCACTGCTGATGTAATTCCAAAATACTGTGCGGGAAATCCGAACACTTGGTATGAGATGCTCCCATATCTGAGCTTCTTCTACAACGCAACAGTGCACAGAACAACAGGGCATACCACCTTCACTTTAGTTTACGGACAAGAGTGCAAATACCCAATCGATTTACTTCTACCTAAGGCACCAGGTCACAAAATTCAAAGTTATGAATTCACTCGATGGTTGGAGGAACAAATTCCTGAAGCACACATGAACGCCAGAGAAACCTTGGGATGCAATCAAGAGAGGCAAAAAGACCAATACCACAAAGAAGTCTTTGGAGAAAGCTAGCGCAATGGTGATCGAGTTCGGCTGTTCGCTCCCCACAATGCCAAATCGATAAAGTTCTTCTTGCCGTGGGAAGCCCCTACGTTGTGTCAGAGAAAACGTCTGATGTACATTACAAGATATCTAAAACGGGCAGTTCAAACAAATGGCAGAGTGTACACTACAATAGGCTGAAACCCGTGAAAGAGGAGCCGGATCAACGCATGATCTTTACTCGACCTTCACCAGGAAGACGACAGCCAACTGGAGAAGCAGTACAAGACTTGGAAGAAACAACAAATCTAGGACTTTTCTCGGAAAACACTACACGAAAACTTTTTCGTCGAAACACAGAAAAACCCCGAGACACCTCAAGATACAAATGGATGGAGGAAGAAGAAGAGTTCTTCAACAATTTGTTTGAGGAGTAGGTGAAAACTTCAGCATTCAGACGAGATGCAAACCACGAGATGCAGGAGGTCGAGAAAGTACAGGCAACTGAACTGACGGGACTTGATGAGAGAGAGAGAGCATGACTGAAGCCAGCCACGAACCCTCTCCCCCAAGTGCCGATCAAGCGGAACTACCAGAGTCAACGGATCAAAGAGCACTACCCCGGATAAGGCTTTCAATGCAGAGTTCGAGAACATCCTTAGACCTCTTAAGGCGAAAAGGTTCAAACGAACACTAATGACACTCAAATTCAAAACACTGAGCCCAAGCCCCCTCTCTAACACGGAGGGACGCCCCAACTGGTCAAAGTGATTCCCCAAAAGATACGGAATCGATGACGAATGAAAACATTAATCATAGCGATCACGAAGAACCTACTAACAAACTCGGCTCAAAAAACTTTGAAACGTTACCAAAATATTTTTTATCATTGTACTGTGAACACTTTGATAGAGAGAATCTCTGTGGACTAATAAAATCTTCTTCTTCCAAGCCGATCGCTAAACACACAAAAAAGCGATCAAAACGTTCGAAAAGTCTTGATTAAGACTTTAAATAGCACTTAAGCATAGCAACACTCGTCGGAACAGAACCCGGACTATAAATGATAATCAGTTGAAATCTTTTTTGTTCAATTAAGGTTTCCAGACCATTAAAAAAAAGTTTTAGAACAAAAGCAAATGAGTCATGCACAAAAAAGAACACAAAGATTGGGCACAAGAACCAATTTGAATACAAAACTTAGTTCCAAATAATAATTGCACATTTTTGTTAAACAAAACTGAAACCTCAGTATCAAAAAAAAAACTTGTTGTCTCTGTTGCAGTGCCCTTTCCAGTGCCCTTTCCTAAACCCTTCGACATTGACTGGGGCGCATTTTAAAATTTATTGAAAATCCTCAAAGAGATGGAAATTCACGTATGGAGAGAGACGCAGTGGGGATACTGCAATAACCAGAAACTAAACGGCATCCTGGAAAACAGTCAGAATACCCTGACGAATTGCAAGTCAATTGGACCGCATGGACTAAGAGCTTCATCATTTATCGAGCAACACAGATGACACAATACACATCCTGGGCAACGAAAACTTAAAACATCAGGAAGAAATGAAAACTATCTTGAACTATACTGCTGGGAACTTCGGAACCGTAGAGCAAGCCATTAACAACCTTGAACACGATATGGAACAAGTAAAACAGGCCCAAGCCTGCGACCACAAGAGGAGTGACGTATTCACTTTTTCCTCAAAACGCAAAGCGTGATCAATAAGTTTTCGCGTTAGTGTCTTTTCATTCGGAAGTGCAATCCTTTAAGTACGAACTCAAGCAATTCAATAACAAAGTTCGGGAGGCTTTCCAGAAGATGTCGAACGGAAGAATACCATCAAGACTTGTTGAACCAGGCGAACTGCAACGAATCCTACAACCTCTTTGATTCCATCACAAAACGATGTCAATACCATTCCAGCATGTTAGTCTCTACTTTGAACTTGAGCTACTTCGTAATGTTTTTATTGGAGACAATGGGCTCCTCTTAATAATCGAAATCCCGATGTCAAGTCAAAGTCCTATCCACAAAGTCTTTAAAGGGGTGCCCCTTCCGCAACCTATTGCAAATTCAACAACACCGTCAGTGCTTGTACCCGAGCATGAACTCCTTGTCGTCTCGGAAGCTACGACTAACTTTGCTGAAGTTGACGAAGCACAGATTTTCTCTTGTCAAGATTCGAAACGACTAAAAGTCTGTGAACAACCCATCAAAATGACTAGAAACCAACAAGCCGGTTGTCTGGTCAGTCTATTTTTTCGTCACGAAGCAGCTGTTTTACATACCTGTAAATTTGATGCCATCCACATTTCAATAATGCCTACTGCAACCTATTTAGCGCATTGAAATTTTCTTAATTCGTCAGTTACCACAAAAAACTGGACAAAGCAAACTACAGATAACACCCTAAAGAGCAGTAGATTGAGCGGATGCCGAAGCTGCATCATACAACCTCCTTGTAACGGGGGAACTGAGATATCTGAAAGAGGCTTGGTTCTGCGCCCCATTATCTCAAGTATCTCAAGTTATGAAAAAATAAGCTAGTATAAATACGGCTAATTTTTGAGCCTTTTTCTTATCCTGATTTCTTGATTCTAAATTCACTTGCTTGCTATACAACCTTCGTTATTTTCAGCGGTAATATTCTTTACTTAATTCGATTTTTCTTATTTCTTAGGATTATAGGATAGAGTCGGTGTAGACTCAGAGATCGAATAGAGAAATAGAAAATAGTTATGAGACTTGTTGTAGAATACACTTAGTTTGATTCTAGCTTTGATTTAGTTAGGAATAAGGTCTGTGGTAACTTTGCAATCTTCAATTTATAAGTCTAGTAATTTCTTAAAATAGAGTTTGGCTTTATTGCAAAACATAACATAGCTACTTAGGAACATAGGTGGTTTTACAGAGATCAATGACTATTAGGCTAAAATGTGATCTCCCGGGACTTGGACATCAAGAGAGTGACTGCAGAAACCTTCAAGACGAGAGTTTCTAAGAGTATCAATCGCCGCGCTCCTTTGGAGACTAAATAAGTGAAGCCAGTCTGAGGGAGGGTTGGCTTGCTCGTGGAAGACTTGGCGAGTAAGACGAACCCCTGTAGTATGGATGGGCGAACCAAGTAGACACTTAAAACTGCAGCAAGCCTGATGTACCTGATGGGAAGTAGATCTTGCGTTCTTTTTTCAAGTGGTTGGTATTCGTCTGGTTGGGTTGTGGAGTGAACTACGACGAACTTCGCTTCATCTTCTATTTTAGTAAGCTTTAGGGTCACAGATTGATCTCCTAGTATAACTTAGTTGCTATGAGAACTTGATATACTTCTCAATCATAGTGCCACCTATTTTATAATTGTTTTCCTTTTTCTATACATTTAGCTCATAGTTGAGGCTAGAGAACTCTGAATCCAACTTTATCATTACTATTTTAAAAATAGTGCTGCCTCCGATCTGAATCTTAGGAGTAGTAGAATGTCCTGGTATAACCCTCTCTGATATACAGGATAATAGGCTTGCGAAGTTGCAACTACTCTAGTTCTCTGTTTCTTTTTTGAATATTCAAGTATCTACAAGTTGTTGGGATTTGATTAGGGAATCTCCGCACCCGTTTTTCAAAATCTACACAAATGTATTGGGTGGTTTTTAATTGTATAGTTGCTATGATCGGCTTTCCTGCTAGTTGAGGATGTCTTTTAGTCATTGCAAGGCTTCTGAAATTTCTTTTCTCTTGCGGAAACCATTTTTCTTGTTCAAATGTTTTTGGGTTTTGTCGGTCTGTTTGGAAAATTTTGAAATTTTACCTTTGTTATCTAAAATCAATTATCTGTTTTGATTATTAGAAATTTAATTGTGCTTTCTGCGTTAATTGTGTATTCTAATATGGTAAGCTGCACCTCTGGTTTTCGTTTCTTGGTCGGGATTTCAGGGTCAAACAACTTTTGCTATTAGTCCTGTTCCAAACTTTTTTATCTGTGAATTTTTTTAAACCTTGCAGTAAGTGCTCTCGATGAGGTTCCCTCGTCTGTTGTCTTGCTAAACCCTGTTTTTGTGACCAAAGCCTTTGGATTCGCTAAAACGTCGGCAGTTGTTTCAAATATTGCATAAATAAAATGATCGGCTGAGTTTTTGTATCGCTTATCTTTGAATTTTGTTTTATTGTAGAACGGTATGTGTACCTGTAGAATATTTCGGATTCGGTCTTGCACTGTGTTGTCTTCTTGAAGAGAAAATTTCGACTAGATGTCGGTTGTACCAATTTTTCTATCTTCCGTGTCTCGTGCTAGTTCTCATTTGTACGTTTGGCGTTATATACTCCGTTTTATCCTTGTTGTTGACCAGAATAAGTGATTTCATCTAAATTTTTGTAGTTTCTGGAAAACTGTTCTCGTTTTCTTGTCTCTATTGAACTATTGAAATTGATGCTTCATTTGGTTCCTGTTTTATTTACGGTTTTAAGTTCTGTCAATTTAAAAAATTGGCCTACTGAGACAAGTAGTTTTATTTATCCGCGGAGGCATATTTTTATACTCTTAGTTTAATTTGTAAAGCGGTTTTAATTTTCCCGTCTCGGTTTCCGGTATTTTGATTATTCTCGTCTCGGTTTCCGGCTCTTTTCTGGCTCTGTATTGGGCAAAAAAGCTAGTTTGGCCTCCTCTCTCACTTTGCTTTGGGCTCTATGGGCTGTACGGAACGACGCAATAAACAAATTACATTGATCCTTGGCTAAAATGACCTTGTCGTCCTGCATTATTACAATCCCGGTCACTGTTCCAATTTTGGTTCTTTTGATGTTTGTACGGAAGAAATATTTTTCTTTGTGCTACACGGGTTCTTTGTGCTACATGGCTAGCTGGCCTCGTTGCTGAGAGTTTGTGGTTCTGATTTGTTTCTTTCCACAAAATCACGGAAGCTGATGCCCAAGATTTGTTTTAATCCGGTTGTTTAGTTTTGGATACATTTGTATCTCCCATTCATCAAACAAATTTCCTGTACTGTGGGACCGTTTTTTATACCTAATGTTTTCGTTTCCTCCCAGATAGGGTATGTGTTAGGTCATGTTTCCTAATTGAACGTTTTTACTGACTTTCATATGAAATTATTCTGTTTTTGTTATACGAATAAAGTATTATTGACTGTAACACATGGGTCTTGTAATAGGGTCCCAGAACGTAATCCTCCGAATTTTTCCTGTCGTCAATGAGAACGTGGATGCTTCTTTCTCTGCAAGCTTTTCAATTTTGATGGTGGCGCTTCATCGGTCGTCTTTATGTCGCTTTTCCTTTATTTCCAGTTTTGGATGTTTTGAATGTAAGTAAACTGCTTGTTTTTTATTGGGATTTAGACAAAATGTAGTGACTCAAGAGGAAAACAGATCTGATGGCTACTCTTTTTGTATCCATGGGGTCTCTTCTTTCTATTTAGTTGGCTTGCTCAGTCTTTTTGGCGCCTGCTGATATTTGATCCGTGATGTTTTTTGTTGCTCCAAGAGCTTCATTGCGTAAATGTGATTTGATAGTGAATCGTGAAGCCTTTCATTTCTTTTTTGTTGGTTTAATCTTAAAAATTAATTATTACCGTTTTGGGAAAATTGTCCGTTTTTGGGTTCTCTGTAGGGATTGCGGGATAGTGGGTCTGAGATCACAATCAGTCGTTCCTTGCAAAAACTGTTATGTAAGTTACTATTTTACAGTCAATATTTCTATCTGGTTTGTCGGTTGCTGTAAATGTTTATTGCCCTGTGTTTGTTTAGAATGCTAACACGTTCTTTGTGTTCAAATTGCGGCGTGAGTTTTTGCGAGTAAATATCGTCTGAAACCGTGGCCGGCCAATTGGCCGACATACAAATTAGCCGACACACTTTTTAGCCGACAATTATGCAAATATAGCTATACTCGAAAACAACAGTTCGTGATAATTACCCGCGCACTAATTGAATAAAGTAGCAGCGTCCCTTAGTTTTAAAACAAAAAATATTTGGCTATACCTACTAACTAATTTGGCCATGCCTCAGCGGCCCGTAGGACTTCATTTGAATCTGTCACAACCGAACAAATTATTACGGCTGAACATAATTGAGTCGAAGCTTCTAATAACACTACTTAAATTATACAGTGTTCCCATTTCGGTCATTTTCACGTCGTCTTAATGAAATCTGTCGGCCAATTGGCGTGTCTTCTATTTTGTGTGCGACTAATACTCCTAGCCCGGTCTGAAACATTCTACCTAATAAACAGTGGCCAACTATTTTTGTACGTTAATAGCCCAAGTCGAGGAGTCCGCTCAAATTCCGCTCAAAAAAATGCAAGAGATAACCGGAATGAGCGGAATTTGACCGGAATGAGCGGAATCGATAAAAAATAATGCAAGAAATGAGCGGAATTTGAGTGGAATAAAAAATCCAAGGAATGAGCGGAATTTGAGCGAAAAAAAGGCAAGAAATGAGAGGAATTTGATCGGAATAAAATATGCAGGAAATGAGCGGAATTTGACATGACCAAAAAATGCATACACTTTTAGCGGAAACATTGATCTTCCGGAAACAGGGAATGTATGTACATTAGGAGTTTCTGAAATGAACAACAATAGCGAAATTTTAAAGTAACGGTTTGAAGAATCTTTAAAAATTTTGAAATCATAACAACAGGAAACGCAGTGGTTTTAAAGTGGATCAACTTGAATCCAATCTCTCTTTTTATTTATTATATCAAAAACTAGTATTCCTGCATAAAATAGATAATTGGAAAACTCGATCACGCAAATATAGAAACGGTAACGACATATGGTCCTCATTTAGCCTCCATTTCTTTAAAGTGTTTCAGAATCAGATTGATATTCCTTATAGTTCGAACTAATTCCATTTTCCTACATAAGCACAGCTTCAAAACCCTGCCAGTTCAATTAGGTTGAGACTTTCCAGACCGAAGTTACCCCTGATCAGACTTTCCAGACCAAAATGATCTCTGATCAGACTTTCCAGACCAAAATGATCTCTGATCAGACTTTCCAGACCAAAATGTCCTCTGATCAGACCGAAACCAGACCTTTGTCCAGACTATAGTGCGCTTATGATCAGACCCAAATTCAGACCATTGTCCAGACTATAAACAGACTATGATCAGACTTTCCAGACCAAAGTGACCGCTTTTCAGACCAAACCCAGATCTTTGTCCAGACTATAGTGCGCCTATGATCAGACCCAAATTCAGACCACTGTCCAGATTATAAAAAGACAATGATCAGATTTTTTTTTGTTTTTCCAATACTTTCTTGAAAATTTGGTGCAAAGTTTTCTGTGGTAACTGAAGTATACAAAAAAGTACTCGATGCGTTGTCAAATTTCGCGCTCAAAACTCGCTATTTTGATGTTTCAAAATAAATCGCTTTTCAACCTAGTCAAGGACTCGTTCAAATGAACGGAGGGTCTAGTGAGGAGTTTCACTGCGAACACAGGGGTGTGCGCTCGTTTGGGTCTGATCATAGCTCAATTTGGGTCTGGACTTTGATTCATTTGGATTGAACCAAACGTGGTATAGAGTATCCCCTGTATAGGTAGAGTGTAGGGGAAAAAGAATTTTTACTATAGCTTGTCTAGAAAAAAGTTGGTTTTTCATACCGAAATTTGCGATTATTTCGAATAAAATTTTAGAATACAATATAATTTGAATAGAATAAAATACAGTCATTTATCATTATTCTTTTATAGTCCTTTAGCGATTTATTATCCTTTGTTTTGTTTGGAGATAGAGTTTATGCTTGGTTTTTTACTTAAAGCTCTACTCAAAATCTCCTATAGTTGTTTGTTTGGAGCTCCGCCGTATCCGGTCCCCAGCCCGGTTGAGAGAAGGAGGAGGGGAACACACCCAAAATATACTGGAAAATCTCAAAAAGTTGTTCTTTAGTTCAACTGTAGATTTTTTCCGACAGTATTTAACCTATTTCAGCTCTCGAAACGTCCTCTGATCAGACAAAAGTGCGCTCGAAACGTCCCTGCTCAGACTAAAGTGCGTTCGAAACGTCCTCTGATCAGACTAAAGTGCGTTCGAAACGTCCTCTGATCAGACTAAAAAATCCGCTCATTCCGACCTTTCCTCTAATTTATTGCTTTTTTTCCGCTCAAATTTCGCTCAAAAATCCGCTCATTCCGACCATTCCTCTCATTTCTTGCATTTTTTTCCGCTCAAATTCCGCTCATTTCTTGCATTTTTTATTCCGCTCAATTTCCGCTCATTTCTTGCATTTTTTTTTCCGCTCAAAATCCGCTCATTTCTTGCATTTTTTATTCCGCTCAAATTCCGCTCATTTCTTGCATTTTTTTCCGCTCAAATTCCGCTCATTTCTTATATTTTTCATTCCGCTCAAATTCCGCTCATTACTTGCATTTTTTTCCGCTCAAATTCCGCTCATTCAGGTCAAAAAAATGTAAGGGCTTTGAGCGGATTTTGCTAAACTGTCCGATCAAATTCCGCTCATTTCTTGCATTTTTTCCGCTCATTCCTCGGCCCGGGAGTGTAATCCTATTCGGCTTTTTTTTAGTCTTATTGAGGCTTATGCAATTAACAGTTTGGTGCATGGTGTTATTTTTGATTTGCTAGATTGTTTTTCCCAATCCCAGTGTACTTACAATTATTGATAGTACGGTACCTTTTTTGAGTCATAGAGGGCTATATATTCCAATTGGCAGATTTTGCTTTGGATTTTGTCGAAAGCTTCTTGTACCGCTGTTCCTTATTTTTTTGCGTGTTGTGGATCTTTTCGATGAGTTTTCTAGTGTTTTCGTGTGATCTATCAGGTTTGGGATAATGTCTCCTAGATATTGTGCCAATTCGAGAAAGTATGTAACATCTATTAGACTCTTTGGTAGAGCTAGTCCGTGGAAGTTTTCTGTTTTTTGGGCGGTTTACAATTATATCTTAAACAATTAACGCTGAATTTTAATAGCTTGGAATTTTTGACTGATGCTTTGTATTCTACATTTTCATACTTTTTGTGTTTTACAAGTCTTGATAGTGGTGTTCGTCTGCGTCTCCAGATGAGATTTGTATCCCATCTTGCCAAGCGGGACCCCCGATTTAGGGTCCTGTCCCTTTGTTCTTGGAATATTATTGTCATGTTGGCTAGTCTAAAAATTTTTATTCATCTGAAGTATTCTCTTACTGGTCCCCATAATTAACAAAATTAAATTACGTTTGGCGTTAGTGTCTTTTTACAGTTTTTCAACTTTTCTCGTTTACTGCGATTTTGAAATCCGATTACAAAATTTGTGTTTGTTTACCAACCCAGGATGAGGTCCCAGACCGAAACCAGATATGTCCAGACCGAAATGAACGCACGAAGGGGGTGTCGTGCGTTCAAAATTACACGGTCTGGAAACACGGATGAACGCCCGATGGTCTGGACATGAACGCACGATGGTCTGGACATGAACGCACGATGGTCTGGTGAACGCACGATGGTCTGGACATGAACGCACGAAAGTCTGGACATGAACGCACGAAAAATTTTCGTGCGTTCATTTCCAGACTTTCGTGCGTTCATGTCCAGACCATCGTGCGGTCATGTCCAGACCATCGTGCGTTCATGTCCAGATCATCGTGCGTTCATGTCCAGACTTTCGTGCGTTCACCAGACGGAAAAAATATTACCTGCTGGGGTGCAGTGCAGATCCTTGAAGCTGAAGACAGAGAGGGTTCCAAAACTCCACAAATCCAGATATTTAAAGTCTTTTTTTTTAACGTGAGGAACATGAACATCTTTATACTAATAGTAGACGTCGTTTTTTGCTGGCGTGAGCAAAATTATTCAAGGTGTCTATCTATCAGCATTAAGAATAAAATGAACCTCTAATAAGATAAGACTTTTTTTGACACTCATTCAAGAAAGCTAAAATCAACATAAACATATATAACACATCATAAACACACATCATAGACTCAAACCAAAACACCGAAGCGAGAGACGAGCGAGACAACGCGAGAGACGAGCGAAAAACGAGCGAGAGAACGCGAGACGAGCGAGAGACGAGCGAGAGACGAGCGAGAGAACGCGAGACACGAGCGAGAGACGAACGAGAGACGAAAACACGGGCGAGGGAACGAGGGGAGGGGGAAGGGAGAGCACCGAAAAATCTTGACGCCCGAAAGGCGTCCCACCCATTTTTAACTCTATATTTTTAATTTTTTTTTAAAAAAAACCAAGCAACACTTAAAACACATAACTTCTGCACCAACACCAGCTACATCAAATATTCTTTTTGCCTTACACTCTAGGAACACTGGGAACAATCCACATCAAGTTTGGTTTGATTTGAACAACTCTAAGACCTAATCAAAGAGACCTATTTTTAAAAATTATTTAAAATTAAATATTCGAATTAATCGGAAACTGACGTACGAAAAACTAACTTTTTTCCTACGCAAGCTATAGCAAAAATTCTTTTTGTTGTAGACTCTATATATCCTGGGGATATTCCATATCAATTTTGGTTTGATTTGAACAACTTCTTGATCCGATAAAAAAGACCTATTTTTAAAACTCCTTTTTCGAGAAATTCGAAAAGTTCCGTATGAAATACTAACTTTTTTCCTAGACAAACTATAGCAAAAATTCTTTTTTTCCTACACTCTACCTACACAGAGGATACTCCATACCAAGTTTGGTTCAATTTGGACAACTCTAAGACCTAATCAAGAAGACCTATTTTTAAAAATTATTTAAAATTAAATATTCGAATTAATCGGAAACTGACGTACGAAGAACTAAATTTTTTCCTACGCACGCTATAGCAAAAATTCTTTTTGTTGTAGACTCTATATACCCTGGGGATATTCCATATCAATTTTGGTTTGATTTGAACAACTTCTTGATCCGATAAAAAAGACCTATTTTTAAAATTCCTTTTTCGAGAAATTCAAAAAGTTCCGTATGAAATACTAACTTTTTTCCTAGACAAGCTATAGCAAAAATTCTTTTTGGCTTACACTCTACCTACACAGGGGATACTCCATACCAAGTTTGGCTCAATTTGGACAACTCTAAGACCTAATCAAAAAGACTTATTTTTAAAATTACTTATTCAAAATTATTCGGAAATAATAGCAAATTTCCGTATGAAAAACCAACTTTTTTCCTAGGCAAGCTAAACAAAAAATTCTTTCTGTTTTACACTCTCGATACCCTTGGGATACTCCATGCCCAGTTTGGTCTGATTTGGACAACTCCTTGACCCGATGAAATAGACCTATTTTCAAAATTCGTTATTCTCGAAATTCGCAAATTTCCGTATGAAATACTAACTTTTTTCTAGGCAAGCAATAGCAAAAAATCTTTTTGTTTTACACTCTACATACCCTGGGGATACTCCATACCGAGTTTGGTTTGATTTGGACAACTCATTGACCCGATGAAATAGACCTATTTTCAAAATTCCTTATTCGCGAAATTCGCAAATTTCCGTATGAAATACTAACTTTTGTCCTAGGCAAGCTATACCAAAAATTCTTTTTGTTTTCCCCTCTACATACCCTTGGGATACTCCATACCGAGTTTGGTTCGATTTGAACAACTCTATGACCTAATCAAAAAGACCTATTTTTAAAAATTATTTAAAATTAATTATTCGAATTAATCGCAAATTAACGTACGAAAAACTAACTTTTTTCCTAGGCAAGCAATAGCAAAAATTCTTTTTGTTTTACCCTCTACATACCCTGGGGATACTCCATACCGAGTTTGGGTTGATTTGAACAACTCCTTGACCCGATGAAAAAGACCTATTTTTAAAAATCCTTATTCGCGAAAATAGCAAATTTTCGTATGAAAAACTAACTTTTTTCCTAGGCAAGCAATTGCAAAAATTGTTTTTTGTTTTAGACTCTATATATCCTGGGGATACTCCATACCGAGTTTGGTTCGATTTGAACAACTCCTTGACCCGATCAAAAATACTATATTTTAAAATTAAATATTTGAAATAATCGCAAATTTCCGTATGAAATACTAACTTTTTTCCTCGGCAAGCAATAGCAAAAATTTATTTTGTTTTACCCTCTACATACCCTGGGGATACTCCATACCGAATTTGGTTTGATTTGAACAACTCCTTGACCCGATGAAAAAGACCTATTTTTAAAATTCGTTATTTGCGAAATTCGCAAATTTCCGTATGAAAAACTAACTTTTTTCCTAGGCAAGCCATAGCAAAAAATCTTTTTGTTTGACCCTCTACATACCCTGGGGATACTCCATACCGAGTTTGGTTTGATTTGAACAACTCCTTGAACCGATGAAAAAGACCTATTTTTAAAATTCGTTATTTGCGAAATTCGCAAATTTCCGTATGAAAAACTAACTTTTTTCCTAGGCAAGCTATACCAAAAATTCTTTTTGTTTTACATTCTACTTACCCTGGGGATACTCCATACCAAGTTTGGTTCACTTTGGACAACTCTATGACCTAATCAGAAAGACTTATTTCTAAAATTACTTATTCAAAGTTTTACGGAATTAATAAGAAATTTCCGTATGAAAAGCTAACTTTTTCCCTAGCCAAGCTATACAAAAAATTCTTTCTGTTTTAAACTATCGATACCCTTGGGATACTCCATGCCGAGTTTGGTCTGATTTGGACAACTCCTTGACCCAATGAAATAGACCTATTTTCAAAATTCGTTAATTGCGAAATTCGCAAATTTCCGTATGAAAAACTAACTTTTTTCCTAGGCAAGCAATAGCAAAAATTGTTTTTGTTTTAGACTCTATATACCCTGGGGATACTCCATACCAAGTTTGGTTCGATTTGAACAACTCCTTGACCCGATCAAAAATACTATATTTAAAAATTAAATATTTGAAATAATCGCAAGTTTCCGTATGAAATACTAACTTTTTTCCTAGGCAAGCTATACCAAAAACTATTTCCGTTTCACCTTCTAACTACACATGGGATACTCCATACCGGGATTGGTTTGATTTGAACAACTCTAAGACCTATTCAAAAAGAGCTTTTTCTAAAATTACTTACTCAAAATTATACGGAAATAATGTGAAATTTCCGTATGAAAAACTTACTTTTTTCCTAGCCAAGCTATACCAAAAACTATTTCCGTTTCACCTTCTAACTACACATGGGATACTCCATACCGAGTTTGGTTTGAGTTGGACAACTCCTTGACCCGATGAAATAGACCTATTTTCAAAATTCCTTATTCGCGTAATTCGCAAATTTCCGTATGAAATACTAACTTTTTTCCTAGGCAAGCTATACCAAAAACTATTTCCGTTTCACCTTCTAACTACACATGGGATACTCCATACCGGGATTGGTTTGATTTGAACAACTCTAAGACCTATTCAAAAAGAGCTTTTTCTAAAATTACTTACTCAAAATTATACGGAAATAATGTGAAATTTCCGTATGAAAAACTTACTTTTTTCCTAGCCAAGCTATACCAAAAACTATTTCCGTTTCACCTTCTAACTACACATGGGATACTCCATACCGAGTTTGGTTTGATTTGGACAACTCCATGACCCGATGAAATAGACCTATTTTCAAAATTCCTTATTCGCGAAATTCGCAAATTTCCGTATGAAATACTAACTTTTTTCCTAGGCAAGCTATACCAAAAATTCTTTTTGTTTTACACTCTACATACCCTGGGGATACTCCATGCCAAGTTTGGTTCACTTTGGACAACTCTATGACCTAATCAGAAAGACTTATTTCTAAAGTTACTTATTCAAAATTTTACGGAAATAATAAGAAATTTCCGTATGAAAAGCTAACTTTTTCCCTAGCCAAGCTATACCAAAAATTCTTTCTGTTTTACACTATCGATACCCGTGGGATACTCCATGCCGAGTTTGGTCTGATTTGGACAACTCCTTGACCCAATGAAATAGACCTATTTTCAAAATTCGTTATTTGCGAAATTCGCAAATTTCCGTATGAAATACTAACTTTGTTCCTAGGCAAGCTATACCAAAAATTCTTTTTGTTTTACACTCTACACACCCTGTGGATACTCCACACCACGTTTGGTTCACTTTGGACAACTCTATGACCTAATCAGAAAGACTTATTTCTAAAGTTACTTATTCAAAATTTTACGGAAATAATAAGAAATTTCCGTATGAAAAGCTAAATTTTTCCCTAGCCAAGCTATACCAAAAAAATCTTCTGCACGCTATAGCAAAAAATCTTTTTGTTGTAGACTCTATATACCCTGGGGATACTCCATACCAATTTTGGTTTGATTTGAACAACTTCTTGATCCGATAAAAAAGACCTATTTTTAAAATTCCTTTTTCGAGAAATTCAAAAAGTTCCGTATGAAATACTAACTTTTTTCCTAGACAAACTATAGCAAAAATTCTTTCTTTCCTACACTCTACTTATACAGGGGATACTCCATACCAAGTTTGGTTCAATTTGGACAACTCTAAGACCTAATCAAGAAGACCTATTTTTAAAAATTATTTAAAATTAATTATTCGAATTAATCGGAAATTAACGTACGAAAAACTAACTTTTTTCCCTCGCAAGCTATATCAAAAACTCTTTTCGTCTTGCACTCTGTATACACGTGCTATAATGTACAACAACCTTTTGACCCTATTGAATTTGCCTATAATAGAAACACAGAAGTCCGAAAAACCATGCCGCAAAATAATCTATTGAAAAATTTGTTAGGAAAGAACAAACACGCTATAAATCGAAACTAACAAAGGACTAAAAATTTTTTGGGCTCCTTAGTTGTGCTCGAAGTGGCTGAGCATTGTAATCAGATAGGAGACTTCATTAAATTTAAAATAGAAGAGTTTATATTTAATGGCCGTCAAAACTATTTCCATTTTCTCCTCTGTATCTTCCACAACGAAACCAAAAGGAACAAATTTTTGCTCTTGCATTGTAACTAATTTCAGTTGCTTGACAACTCGGAGTTTTCGGAGCACACAGCGTTCCACATCTCCACGAAAAAAGAAGAGAATTTCGCCGACAAAATACTCGTCGCCACTTAGGTCGTCGTCAATTGAGACACAAACAAACTTATCAGCAACACATCCTCGTCCGTAGGCCGCCGATGATAAGAAAAAAGTTCCAATTTTACAACAAAACAGTTTCAAATTTGGATTTTCTGTGCGAAACTTCCTTGTCTCAGTGTTTTCTACAAATCCGTAACATTCATCTAGTTTTTTCTTCTCGTTAAAAGTTGTGAGCATTTCAGTCAGACAGTCGTCTTCTACAGTCATTTTCGCGATCATTTTTGCTCTTACAAATCTTCGTACTAGCAGCTGACACTGGTTTACGGTTCCTGTGAGTGGTGCAATCAAAAGTCTGTTGGCCGACTCAAACATGGCAGCAGATGCGGTGAACAATGGTCCTATATTTTTCGCCTGCCATCCTAGATGCCGGAGTAGATGAAAATTTATCGACTCCATCTTATTTGTTTTCTCCGACATGCTGATGCAGAATTCTGACAGCAGTTTATCACAAAAATTAGCATTCTCGTTAGACTCAAAAAGTTCACGAAGAGCAAAAACCAATTTTTTGAGATCCACTGCGTCACTTCTTCGTTCTTCACCATGCAAATAGGGAGGGAAGATTATGGCTGACAAATAAAAAAACAAAACTTCACTTCCTTGGCTTTGAAGCTGGCTAAGGCTTCGAGGCTTCTGACGTTATTTTTGAACTCTTTCGGTAAGTCAACGTACTCGAGGAACGAATTAATTTCAGCTTTATGATCTGCATCCATTTTATTATAATGATGTTGAAGAAGATCTTTTGCTACACCAAGAAAAATTTGGTGCATTGGGTCAGTTGGAGACGAAAGGAGTTGATTTGAAATTACATCAAAAGCTTTGCTTCTACCTTTTACGCCATGAGTTTTGACCTCGCAGTCCTCTTTTGGTCCCAACTCCGCTCTTAATTTATCAATGCTTCCATTCTCTAGCTCTTGTATGTTTCTCATATGCGAATCGAATGAGCGCATTTCAAAAGAGTGATCATGAGGGTATCGATGTGTGTATGCTAGATGAATTCCTCTCTGTGTGCATAAAGTGCAACCATAGTAACCGTTGAACTGCTTCATTTTGAGTACTTTGGATTTTGCAACCAGATCAGTTACTAACAAGATTGGCTCAAATGTAATTGTCAATTCTTCTTCATTGAAAGTGAGCTTCTCCGAAACAGACAACTCGTTTTGTATATGCTCAAAAAAAACATCAAAATCTGGATAGCCTGAACCAACAAACAGCGCTCCTAGTACAAGATTTTTAAAAAGTTGTCGCGGCTTAGGTGGTAGATCAGCAATAGCAAAGAACAGCGGCCACGCCGAGGTTGTCGGAGTCTTGCAAACAGCAGCTCCATCTGTGTTTACAATTAACCTCACAATCACCTCCCTTTGATCATTCATGGCAAATTTTGGCATTAGAATATCGCGCGTGTTAAGTTTCTTTTCAGCGTACTCAAACATTTCGGAAAGAGAAGTCTTCACAATATCGACAAGCAACGGGCAAAAATTCATTAAAATCAGCTCCCCTTTCTCAACCAACGTCCTGTCACACTGATAAGAGCTGCAGAAGTCTTCAAATTGTTTTTTAACTGCCCACGGCGAAACAGATTGACCGTCAAAGAGTAGCTGATCACGCTTCAAGAGATCGTTCAAAAGCGCATCAGAAGCATTATGGACCGAAACAATAGCCAAAAGCGAGGCTTTCAAATTCTCCACAGAAACACCTGATACTTGATGCAAAAGCCCATTTGAATCATTACGTTCATACGACACAATTTCATCACCACTATCGTTAAAACTGTGGTTGCTGAACAGATCAAGTGCCGTGTTGCTCTGAAAATGGTCCGAAGGCAAGCTAATAACGGTGCTACTAACTCCATCTGATGAATCATTGCATTCTGGACTTCCAAATCTTGCTAAATCATCTCCGTCACAGGCGGGGCCACAGTTGAGAGGAATTGAGCTTGTCTCCGAAACAACACTGGCATTTGAATCTTCGCTATAGAACTTGATAAGGTCAGTGAGCAATGAGGAACGCACATCCCTTGCATTTACTTTTATTCTGGGAATCACTGTTCGTTTTCGTTTTGAGGGCTTCATACCTACTTCGCTCATTTTATCTTCTGACTCCTCTGCTTCTATACCGTGCTCGGATACATGTCCACAGAGACAAAACTTATTATTTTCTCCGAAAAAATCTTCATTGTAATAAGTAGTCAGTTCTTCGCCCGGCTTGATTTCACGAATCGCTCGCAGTCGTACGCACTCTCTGCCTTTGAAGCCACCACTCATGTAGTAATCGCAGTTTGGGACACACGAGTGATTTGCCCACCTTGCGACGCCAACTAACAATTTATCGCCTTCCATAAGTGACCAGTCATCAATCACACGATCTTTTGGTTTTTTTGCCAGCAAGCCTACAGCACATTTGATTTCACTTTTTTTGATTATTTTTCCACTGCGATTCACCAAACAGTACCCGCCGAAACTGTCAGCTTCGATACAAAAACCTTCAGTGAGAGCACATTTGTAAATTTCTTCCATATCCTGACTCAGCTTTTTGAAATCTCTGTCAGAATCAATCAAATTTATGTAACTTTCTTGGGACATCAATTCTGTGAGCAAATGTATTTCATTGGCCGTTTTTTGAACATAACGCTCAGCGACAAAACCTTCAATTTGGGCCAATTTTTCGCAATTATCCATTTCATCTTAAATTAAAAATTACATTGAGAAACACAAATTCATGAGGAGCTATTGCAATATGAATATGATACAGGGAAAAAAGTTCGACTTCAAAAATCCCTTCAGTTCTAGCACAAAAAAATTGACATAAATGGGAGTAATTTTGATAACTGCCTGCTAAAGCTGCATGATGAGAGAACACATAGCCACCGATGAATTAAATCAAACCAATCGTTAAATCAGAAGGAAAATCTAAGCAAGAACTAGACAAATGACTTCATTTACAAATCAAATCCACAAAATGAATCAATTTTGTCATAACTAACAACGATTAGAGTTACAACTAACTGCGCCGTAAAATTTAGGCAAAAACTAGACAAATGTTCTGTTTCTTTGTAACCACTGTCATGATAAGTTTAAATCAAATGGCAAGTTTAAATATAGCTAACTTAGAGGTCTAACTGAAACCTTTCCTCTCGGCTTCAAAGGTTTTACAAGAAAACTATTGTTATTTCATTCCGCCTGATTGTTCGCAGTCGTCGGCGTCTCTGATCTTGCCCATGTTCAACAACCTCAGCATTTTTCAGATAGCTTTTCCTCTCCCTTCCTGATTGGTTTGCAGAATCTCTCGCCTTCCTCAGTGCCATTCGAGGTGTCAAAGGATACTTTTGCTTCACGACGTCTAAACAAGAGAAAACTCTCTGCATGAGTAATAATTTTTAAGAATAAAAGACAGATGCTAACTTATTGCAATTTTTCTAGAACTATTTTTTGAAGAGTGAGATCAACAGAAAAGTACAAAAACCTTCAAACAAATCTCGTTTTTCTAGAAGCGCTTCTGTACGTGTGCCTGAGCTCTGACTGTACATCATCTGATCAACCAAGCCGTCAACTCCAAAAATTTTTCTGCCCAAACAACGGCCAAGTTGAGATGGATAGCAGTTTGCCACATGGGTCTTCATGAGATCTTCTCCCTCGAACTCAACTCTATGAACTGGGTATGCGGTCCTCAAATCTGGATTCTCGTCAATGCTTTGAAACCCAAACTTTTGAAGAATGGAGATTTCCTGAACGTCTTCGAGCTGAAATAAAACACCTTGGAAAAAAAGGTTTCGTGTTTGATTGAAAAAAAATTCAAACCAACCGTATCATCGAGCTCGCCCAGAATTTTGCGTCGCTTCTTGTCATGCTTTGCTTTAATTCCAACCCCCACTTGTTGTGCACGGTTCATTCTTTCGTCGTGACCTTTCAAGAAGTCTTCGAACTCTTTGCACATGGAAGTTGAGCAGCTCTAGAAATTAAGTATTGAGAGAGCAAAGTTTTGGACACTTTACAATAAAAATATGTATAATGTCAGCCAATGGTTTGGTAACTATTTCCAATTAAGGGATTGAACAATGAAAGCAAAAGCTTACGCCATTTTTCAACAGCAAAACAACAAACCTCTGATTTGTCAGCAGCCGTTGTCGCCTTTGGCAGAAAAAGAAGTGACCGTGTCTCTTTGTTTGGTTCTGCGACTGCTTTTGTGGGGCCAACACTTTTTTCTGTTACTTTTGCTCTGGCTTTTGCGGGACCAAGACTTTTTTCTGGGCACGTTTGAGGCATCTCTCTTTGCGTAGCTTCAGTCAGTTCGGGAGACGAGAAAAGCAGATCAGGTGAGTCGACATGAGTAGCTGCAGGTTGAGTTTTGCTTGTTGTTCCTGGCCCCTCCCAGAGAAAGGGGGGTCGCTGTCCTTTCTTATAAATTTCGGCCGCTTGCTTCTTGTATTCGCGCACTCTCTCGGCCGGACCTCTACCCAAATACAGCATTCTGCGAGGATCGCGGTTGTGTCGTATGAATTCGTACTCTCCAGGTTGTAAGGCGAGCTTCGCTTCGTCAGAATAACCTCTGGGCCAAGCAATACTATTGAGACCCGTCGATACACAAGCTTTTTCGTATATGAAAACAAACAACGTATTTCTATGCTCATGACGAATGCTGCGTTCAACTTGTGTTTCCGGGTCCGTCTCAAAGCTGGGAATTTTTACTTGCCTCTTAGGGCGATCGCTGGAATTGGCCATAGATCTGAAAGACAGATTGAAAATTATTCACATCGAAGCAAGTCAAATAGTAGAGTACAAACAAGTAGAATCAAAGAAAACAAGATTGAAAGTCATTATGTTTCTTGTGGGTTCATGAGTGAAACTACACACTATCTCATAAAACAAATTTGGAAGCTTTGATTCAGTTTAAAGCATTAGAAATCTAAACTAACTCATAAATTTAACTGCTGCATCTGAGTCCTGTTGCATCTGACAGTTATAGAACTAATAGAAGTACATACAAGTAAAGTATACTCTTAGCACCTTGAATGAGCTATGGATCTGGAACAAAGTGAGTGAACTCAATAAATCTATGTTTATGCATTTTCTTGGTTGGCTTTTTTTCCCCGATACAAATCTTTCTTCTTATTCTTAGCTTCTTCGCTGTACTTGCCTTTACCTTCTAACCTCTGCTTCGTATTTAATCCAGCTTTATTGGCCGCTTTCTTGGCTTGTTTTCTGGCATCGGGGAATGATGAGCTCGGAAACTTTCTCTCAACTGATCCTAAAATTGAGACTTGTTAAACGTTAACTTACTAAAGGGAGTTCACGGGATTTTGGGAAAACGTCAAACATCTTTCAGAAACAAGAAATTTTCTAACTCACGAAAAAATTTTAGCAAGGACTCCTTTGATGCACACTTTCTTCCATCTGTCAGGCTCTTTGTGGGTAGAATCATTTCGTAAGCCAATCCATCAACTCCGTAAATCCACTTACGAAGTGCCAGTCCGTATTCGGAGGGTTTGTGCCCACTGTAGACATGGTCTAGATTTTTCCCGTTCAGACCAAACTGCACAGGAGGTTTCTTCTCCACAAACCGAAAGACTGTGTGCTCATCAAGATCGTCGTGGTTATCCGTTTGATCCTCGTCTGGGTTATCTTCAACGTTACCAGATTCTTCCGGAAGTTCCGCAATCTCGCCAATACTTGCAAGAGCGCTGGTGACCTTCAAAAGAACACAAACTTTTTAAAATGATAATGTAAGTTAAGTTGTCAAATTAGACTAACGTAATTATTGAAGTTGCGCTTCACGGCTAGCAAATCATCGGCGGCCTGACTTGTTGAGCCTCGCAGAAGGTCGACCAAGTCATGCATCCGTTTCTCATTCTCTAGCAAAACTTCAGTCATTCCTTTATGTTTTGCACAACACTAAAAAGAAACAATCATCGGTGCTTGAGCCGACTAGGATTTCAATGATGCAAGTAAAAGATAATCATACCGAGACAATAGATCCCTTCGCAATCTTTGACGAAGATTGTGGATTCAAGCAATTGCCGCTGGATACTTCCGAAGCTGCTGGGCAAATTTCCACAGTCACAGGTTCCACAGCTTTGAGAGGCTTTGTAATTCGCTTTAACTCTTCTAGCTCGCTTGAAAAATCATCAATACCTTGCAGCACAATTGAGTAACCACACAAATTACCATCCCTGTTAAGCATTATGTTACTACCCGCTTCCAGCTTCACTTTTTCGAAATAGCTTAAACAGCCCCACATATCTGAATCTGCGTCAATAATTCGAACGTCATCCTTCTGATTACTCATAATTAACCAGTTGAATTTAGCAGCAGACATTTTCAAGACCTGAAAAAATTTAGAAGATTGAGATCAAACAGAAAATCATTGGAACGTAAACCGCACAATTAAATCAAGATTGTCATTCTGATGAGAAAACTGATTGATAGACACAACTATAAATGAAACTGTTAAATCTGAATCCAGTAATCAATATGTACGAACTGTTTAGCTAAATCTGATTCCAGTAATCAATATGTACGACCTGTTTAGCTAAGTTAACGAAATTACAGTTTAACCTCAGCCAAAAAAAAGCCATTCTCAACTGGGCTTAAGTCTTCAGAATGCACTGAGACTGTATCAGAGCTCGAGTCACCAGTCAAGTCTACCACTTCAGCATTTGCTTTTTCAAGTTCTTTCACTCTCTTTGTGAGCTCTTCTAGTTTCTTTTTGAGTTCCTCCATCTCACGCAACAATTTATTTTCAAAACTTGTTTGGTCATGTCGAACATTATCATCTTCCCTCAACAGCGGAGTTTTGCAATGAACGCCTTTCTCATTTACAACGATTTCATACTGTCTCATCTTTACAACTGAAAAAATTCCAAGTTGATGTGTACGTTCAAAACGAAAAGCAATTATACCTGGAAAACATAACCCTTAAACTCTAGGCATTTTAGATTCTTTAGACACAGCAGACCTCTGACAGTGAGTCTTACTTGATTTCAACAACATCTCGGCCCGATGAAAATTAAATATTTAAAAAAGACCTATTTTAAAACTCAATAATTGCAAATCATTCGAAATAATCGCAAATTTCCGTATGAAATACTATCTTTTTTACCAGGCGAATAGTACCAAAAATACTTTCTGTTTTACACTCTAGGTACCCATGGTATACTCCTCCATACCCAGTTTGGTTGAATTTGAACAACTCCTTGACCCGATGAAAAAGACCTATTTTCAAAAAATATTTAAAATTAACTATTCGATTTAATCGAAATTTCCGTACGATAGACTAAATTTTTTTCCTACACAAGCTATACCAAAAAACTCTTTCTGTTTTACAATCTATGTATACATTGGATACTCAATACCGAGTTTGGTTTGATTTGAATAACTTTTTGACCCAATGAAAAAGACCTATTTTTAAAATTCCTTATTCGCGAAAGTCGCAAATTTCCGTATGAAATACTAACTTTTTTCCTAGGCAAGCTATACCAAAAATTCTTTTTGTTTTACAATCTACATACCCTGGGGATACTCCATACCGAGTTTGGTTTGATTTGAACAACTCCTTGACCTTATCAAAAAGACCTATATTTAAAAATTATTTAAAATTAATTATTCGAATTAATCGGAAATTAACGTACGAAAAACTAACTTTTTTTCTTACGCAAGCTATAGCAAAAATTCTTTTTGTTTTACAATCTATGTATACATGGGATACTCAATACCGAGTTTGGTTTGATTTGAATAACTTTTTGACCCAATGAAAAAGACCTATTTTTAAAATTCCTTATTCGCGAAAGTCGCAAATTTCCGTATGAAATACTAACTTTTTTCCTAGGCAAGCTATACCAAAAATTCTTTTTGTTTTACACTCTACAAACACTGGGGATACTCCATACCGAGTTTGGTTCGATTTGAACAACTCTATGACCTAATCAAAAAGACTTATTTTTAAAATTACTTATTCAAAATTATTCGGAAATAATAGCAAATTTCCGTATGAAAAACTAACTTTTTTCCTAGACAAGCTATAGCAAAAATTCTTTTTGTTTTACACTCTACATACCCTGGGGATACTGCATACCGAGTTTGGTTCGATTTGGACAACTCCTTGACCCGATGAAATAGACCTATTTTCAAAATTCGTTATTCGCGAAATTCGCAAATTTCCGTATGAAATACTAACTTTTTTCCTAGGCAAGCTATACCAAAAATTCTTTTTGTTTTACACTCTACAAACACTGGGGATACTCTATACCGAGTTTGGTTCGATTTGAACAACTCTATGACCTAATCAAAAAGACTTATTTTTAAAATTACTTATTCAAAATTATTCGGAAATAATAGCAAATTTCCGTATGAAAAACTAACTTTTTTCCTAGACAAGCTATAGCAAAAATTATTTTTGTTTTACACTCTACATACCCTGGGGATACTGCATACCGAGTTTGGTTCGATTTGGACAACTCCTTGACCCGATGAAATAGACCTATTTTCAAAATTCGTTATTCGCGAAATTCGCAAATTTCCGTATGAAATACTAACTTTTTTCCTAGGCAAGCTTTACCAAAAAATCTTTTTGTTTTACACTTTACATACCCTGGGGATACTGCATTACAAGTTTGGTTCGATTTGGACAACTCCTTGACCCGATGAAATAGACCTATTTTCAAAATTCGTTATTCGCGAAATTCGCAAATTTCCGTATGAAATACTAACTTTTTTCCTAGGCAAGCTATACACAAAATTTTTTTTGTTTTACACTCTACATACCCTGGGGATACTGCATACCGAGTTTGGTTCGATTTGGACAACTCCTTGACCCGATGAAATAGACCTATTTTCAAAATTCGTTATTCGCGAAATTCGCAAATTTCCGTGTGAAACACTAACTTTTTCCCTAGGCAAGCTATACCAAAAAATCTTTCTGTTTTACGCTTTACATACCCTGGGGATACTCCATACCAATTTTGGTTTGATTTGAACAACTTCTTGACCCGATGAAAAAGACCTATTTTCAAAATTCCTTATTCAAAATTTTACGGAAATAATAAGAAATTTCCGTATGAAAAACTAACCTTTTTCCCAGGCAAGCAATAGCAAAAATTCTTTTTGTTTTACCCTCTATATACCCTGGGGATACTCCATACCGAGTTTGGTTTGATTTGAACAACTCCTTGACCCGATGAAAAAGACCTATTTTTAAAATTCCTTATTCGCGAAAGTCGCAAATTTCCGTTTGAAAAACTAACTTTTTTGCTAGGCAAGCTATACCAAAAATTACTTCAGTTTCACCTTCTAACTACACATCGGATACTCCATACCGAGTTTGGTTCGATTTGGACAACTCCTTGACCCGATGAAATAGACCTATTTTCAAAATTCGTTATTCGCGAAATTCGCAAATTTCCGTGTGAAACACTAACTTTTTCCCTAGGCAAGCTATACCAAAAAATCTTTCTGTTTTACGCTTTACATACCCTGGGGATACTCCATACCAATTTTGGTTTGATTTGAACAACTCCTTGACCCGATGAAAAAGACCTATTTTCAAAATTCCTTATTCAAAATTTTACGGAAATAATAAGAAATTTCCGTATGAAAAACTAACCTTTTTCCTAGGCAAGCAATAGCAAAAATTCTTTTTGTTTTACCCTCTATATACCCTGGGGATACTCCATACCGAGTTTGGTTTGATTTGAACAACTCCTTGACCCGATGAAAAAGACCTATTTTTAAAATTCCTTATTCGCGAAAGTCGCAAATTTCCGTTTGAAAAACTAACTTTTTTGCTAGGCAAGCTATACCAAAAATTACTTCAGTTTCACCTTCTAACTACACATCGGATACTCCATACCGAGTTTGGTTTGATTTGGACAACTCCTTGACCCGATGAAAAAGACCTATTTTTAAAATTCCTTATTCAAAATTTTACGGAAATAATAAGAAATTTCCGTATGAAAAACTAACTTTTTTCCTAGGCAAGCAATAGCAAAAATTCTTTTTGTTTTACCCTCTACATACCCTGGGGATACTCCATGCCGAGTTTGGTTTGATTTGAACAACTCCTTGACCCGATGAAAAAGACCTATTTTTAAAATTCCTTATTCGCGAAAGTCGCAAATTTCCGTATGAAATACTAACTTTTTTCCTAGGCAAGCTATACCAAAAATTCTTTTTGTTTTACACTCTACAAACCCTGGGGATACTCCATACCGAGTTTGGTTTGATTTGAACAACTCCTTGACCTTATCAAAAAGACCTATTTTTAAAATTCCTTATTCGCGAAAGTCGCAAATTTCCGTATGAAATACTAACTTTTTTCCTAGGCAAGCTATACCAAAAATTCTTTTTGTTTTACACTCTACAAACACTGGGGATACTCCATACCGAGTTTGGTTTGATTTGAACAACTCCTTGACCCGATGAAAAAGACCTATTTTTAAAATTCCTTATTCGCGAAATTCGCAAATTTCCGTATGAAATACTAACTTTTTTCCTAGGCAAGCTATACCAAAAATTCTTTTTGTTTTACACTCTACAAACCCTGGGGATACTCCATATCGAGTTTGGTTTGATTTCAACAACTCCTTGATCTTATCAAAAAGACCTATTTTTAAAAATTATTTTAAATTAAATTATTCGAATTAATCGGAAATTAACGTACGAAAAACTAACTTTTTTCCTACGCAAGCTATAGCAAAAATTCTTTTTGTTTTATAATCTACATACACAGGGGATACTCCATACCGGGATTGGTCTGATTTGGACAACTCCTTGACCCGATGAAATAGACCTATTTTCAAAATTCGTTATTCGCGAAATTCGCAAATTTCCGTATGAAATACTAACTTTTTTCCTAGGCAAGCTATACCAAAAATTCTTTTTGTTTTACACTCTACATACCCTGGGGATACTGCATACCGAGTTTGGTTTGATTTGAACAACTCCTTGACCTTATCAAAAAGACCTATTTTTGAAAATTATTTAAAATTAAATTATTCGAATTAATCGGAAATTAACGTACGAAAAACTAACTTTTTTCCTACCCAAGCTATAGCAAAAATTCTTTTCGTTTTATAATCTACATACACATGGGATACACCATACCGGGATTGGTCTGATTTGGACAACTCCTTGACCCGATGAAATAGACCTATTTTCAAAATTCGTTATTCGCGAAATTCGCAAATTTCCGTATGAAATACTAACTTTTTTCCTAGGCAAGCTATACCAAAAATTCTTTTTGTTTTACACTCTACATACCCTGGGGATACTGCATACCGAGTTTGGTTCGATTTGGACAACCCCTTGACCCGATGAAATAGACCTATTTTCAAAATTCGTTATTCGCGAAATTCGCAAATTTCCGTATGAAATACTAACTTTTTTCCTAGGCAAGCTATACCAAAAATTCTTTTTGTTTTACACTCTACATACCCTGGGGATACTCCATACCGAGTTTGGTTCGATTTGAACAACTCTATGACCTAATCAAAAAGACTTATTTTTAAAATTACTTATTCAAAATTATTCGGAAATAATAGCAAATTTCCGTATGAAAAACTAACTTTTTTCCTAGACAAGCTATAGCAAAAATTCTTTTTGTTTTACACTCTACATACCCTGGGGATACTGCATACCGAGTTTGGTTCGATTTGGACAACTCCTTGACCCGATGAAATAGACCTATTTTCAAAATTCGTTATTCGCGAAATTCGCAAATTTCCGTATGAAATACTAACTTTTTTCCTAGGCAAGCTATACCGAAAATTCTTTTTGTTTTACACTCTACATACCCTGGGGATACTGCATACCGAGTTTGGTTCGATTTGGACAACTCCTTGACCCAACGAAAAATTCTATATTTAAAAAATAAATATTTGAAATAATTGCAAATTTCCGTATGAAAAACTAACTTTTTTCCTAGGCAAGCTATACCAAAAATTCTTTTTGTTTTACACTCTACATACCCTGGGGATACTGCATACCGAGTTTGGTTCGATTTGGACAACTCCTTGACCCGACGAAAAATGCTATATTTAAAAAATAAATATTTGAAATAATTGCAAATTTCCGTATGAAAAACTAACTTTTTTCCTAGGCAAGCTATACCAAAAATTCTTTTTGTTTTACACTCTACATACCCTGGGGATACTGCATACCGAGTTTGGTTTGATTTGGACAACTCCTTGACCCGACGAAAAATGCTATATTTAAAAAGTAAATATTTGAAATAATTGCAAATTTCCGTATGAAAAACTAACTTTTTTCCTAGGCAAGCTATACCAAAAATTCTTTTTGTTTTACACTCTACATACCCTGGGGATACTGCATACCGAGTTTGGTTCGATTTGGACAACTCCTTGACCCGACGAAAAATTCTATATTTAAAAAATAAATATTTGAAATAATTGCAAATTTCCGTATGAAAAACTAACTTTTTTCCTAGGCAAGCTATACCAAAAATTCTTTTTGTTTTACACTCTACATACCCTGGGGATACTGCATACCGAGTTTGGTTCGATTTGGACAACTCCTTGACCCGACGAAAAATGCTATATTTAAAAAATAAATATTTGAAATAATTGCAAATTTCCGTATGAAAAACTAACTTTTTTCCTAGGCAAGCTATACCAAAAATTCTTTTTGTTTTACACTCTACATACCCTGGGGATACTGCATACCGAGTTTGGTTCGATTTGGACAACTCCTTGACCCGACGAAAAATGCTATATTTAAAAAGTAAATATTTGAAATAATTGCAAATTTCCGTATGAAAAACTAACTTTTTTCCTAGGCAAGCTATACCAAAAATTCTTTTTGTTTTACACTCTACATACCCTGGGGATACTGCATACCGAGTTTGGTTCGATTTGGACAACTCCTTGACCCGACGAAAAATTCTATATTTAAAAAATAAATATTTGAAATAATTGCAAATTTCCCTATGAAAAACTAACTTTTTTCCTAGGCAAGCTATACCAAAAATTCTTTTTGTTTTACACTCTAAATAACCTGGGGATACTGCATACCGAGTTTGGTTCCATTTGGACAACTCCTTGACCCGACGAAAAATGCTATATTTAAAAAATAAATATTTGAAATAATTGCAAATTTCCGTATGAAAAACTAACTTTTTTCCTAGGCAAGCTATACCAAAAATTCTTTTTGTTTTACACTCTACATACCCTGGGGATACTGCATACCGAGTTTGGTTCGATTTGGACAACTCCTTGACCCGACGAAAAATGCTATATTTAAAAAGTAAATATTTGAAATAATTGCAAATTTCCGTATGAAAAACTAACTTTTTTCCCAGGCAAGCTATACCAAAAATTCTTTTTGTTTTACACTCTACATACCCTGGGGATACTGCATACCGAGTTTGGTTCGATTTGGACAACTCCTTGACCCGACGAAAAATACTATTTAAAAAATAAATATTTGAAATAATTGCAAATTTCCGTATGAAAAACTAACTTTTTTCCTAGGAAAGCTATACCAAAAATTCTTTTTGTTTTACACTCTACATACCCTGGGGATACTGCATACCGAAATTGGTTCGATTTGAACAACTCCTTGACCTGATGAAAAAGACCTTTTTTTTCAATTTCTAAAACTTCTAAAATGCGGAAAAATCGTAATTTTGAGCTAATAATGGAATGTTTTCAACGATTCTGTTGGTAATCTAGGGTTTCCCCTGCAGAATCCTCAAAAACAAACCACGCAAAAGTTAATAGAAGCAGTACAAATAAATGATAAAGAAAAAAAAGCTCTCAGATGGGACAATTATGAATTCAGATTAGCTAAATAAGCATCAAATAAACAATTTCTCAATTTGGAAGAATAAAACTACACGGCAAACACTAAAACAACATTGCTATAACAATTACTCGACTAGCACAATACCATTTGATAATAAACAATCAAAAACATCATCCGCAAATCGACTTTCGTTTATTGGGGACCATCGTTTACCCCAGCTGGAAAATTGCCTAGGCACTTCCTTTTTTGCAGGAATTCTTTTTTTCGGTAAAGCTACAACCTTCTTCTTGGTATGAAAACCAAGACATCTGATCTTGCCAACTTTTTCAATGATCATTTCGCCGTATTTTTCTCTCTTTTTCTCGATAAGACTCCTGGCACGTTTGCAGTCTCCAATGCCAAAAAAATTGACCCAGCCATTGTAACGCCATTGTTTCTTTTCGCCCCTTTTCTGATTTGGTCTTAATTTGCCCAACTTGATCGATTTCGCGTTCTTAAATATCTTCCAGACTTTCGCTAGTACTTGCCCAGGTTCGCACTTAGCTTGGAAATTGACGAACCTTATAGAGGTTGCGAGATCTAAATCAACTTGACGTCTTGTCCTATATAAGTCCTTGTCTTTTTTAAAACCTTTGAAACATTTAACTCTTATCTCCTTTCTGCGTCCTCCTGGACTCAAGAATTCATTGACATTAACTCCCTTTCCAGGTACATGGTCGTCAAAATACCTTGACTGCATCTCACTTGATCTAAAATACTCAGTTCCTGCTATTAAAATGAACTTGGGCACGCCCGACACTCTGATCTGCGCTCTACAGCAGCGCGCGCAGCTATTCTGCGACGTGCAACACTCGTACGGTACGACACGTAGCACGGGCGGGGGTATTCTGGTGTAGCTGCCGGATTTGGGGGGGGGTGGGGGGGTGGGTGGGGGGGGGTTGCTCTGACACTTTCTCATTGCTTTCACTAACTTACTATCACCATTTGAACGTTACCGATACATTTCATTTCATATGCACCTCTTTGCAGGTTAATTATAATGGTCTAGCCGGACAGCACTTCATAGCACACCTCCTGCTGTCAGATGACATGCTCAGTCGGCGTATAGCTGTCGTTTGACCACGGGGCACGAAATTCGAATTTTTCATATGGTCAACGGATATAACTTACCTGTAAAGAGGATCAAACTCAAGTTGCATATTTCAAAAGCTCCAAAACTGCACCTTGTTGTATTATAGCTATATATATATTATATATATATATATATATATATATATATATATATATATAAATTCACGAGCTCCAGCTATAATTTTGCCGCCCCAAGCTATATAGCTATATTAGGTCGCCCCAGGCTGATTTCAAAGGGCTATTTCTCAAAGACTACTGAACGGATTCTTAAAAATGAAGGTGTTTTGGAATCAGGAAGAAAAGGGCTATCATCTGGAGCATAAAAAAGTTCCGAAAAACAGTTTTTAAGTTTTGACGATTTTGACCAAAACAGCTGAATTTTCGGCATTTTTTAGTATAAGCGGAAAAACTTGATCGTAGGTCCCAGCGAACCCTATAATGATATACATGATCGTAAAGCAAATTAGCTAAGCTTCATTTTGAGCTATAGAACGTTTTCCAATTCTCTACATGCTTGAAGTTATAAACATAAACAACTTTGAAAATTCGATTTTTTTTCGAAATTTCGACCTCGACTAGGTGGTCTTCCTTGACCATTTTCTCAACGAAATTCAAGAATGTTTATCTGAAAAATGGTTTAGTGGTTAGGTTCTGATAAAAAACTGCTCGACGAGTACAAAAAAGTATGGTTTCAATGTGAAAACATAAGTTAAAACCAGTAAAAAATAACAAAAAAAGCATTTTTTTCATTTTTTTCCCGATACTTTTGAATTTTTTGACATCATATTTTCGTAAACGATAAACTGTGTATACTGATCCCAAAAGTAGAGTTTCTGTGCAGAATAGCAAGCATAAATATGTAATATTTCTGTTTTATATAGGTTAAAAAATAATGATAAATTCATAACTTCCCCCAAAAAAAAACGAGAAAATTTTTGGAAAACTGCAGCAATTTTAAGGCAAAAAAGATAAACAAATGATCATTTCTGTTCGCGCAATGTATAATATGCTTAGCTCAGTTAATATTGAAGAAGATTTTTAGTTTGAAGTAACTTAAAAACAATAAACCAAGTGTTTTTTATTGTGAGGACACTGAAAAAAATTTACGAATTCTAGACTCAACAAAAATTGTTTCAGTAAATAATTTGCTTCAAGGCAAGCTATGCCAAACATTTCTTTTTTTTCATTTAAAAATATGACAAGTTAGCTCTGTAACGGTTTTTGTTTGAGTTGAAGATCTTATTGACGAGGTCAAAAATACCCAATTTTTTGATAAGTTAGTCGATTAAATGAAAAATTTAACTAACAGCAACTAATTTTTTATATACGCAAGTTATAGCCAATCATTTTCATTCTAAACTCCAAATAAAGTGATAATACTCCGTACAAAGGTTGGTTTCGTTGGGATTGCTCTATGGCCCAAACGAAAAAAAGAATATTTCAAGTTTTTTTCTTCGAATTAATCGCTAATAGCCG
This sequence comes from Convolutriloba macropyga, assembly GCF_964194025.1. Lineage (NCBI taxonomy): Eukaryota > Metazoa > Xenacoelomorpha > Acoela > Convolutidae > Convolutriloba > Convolutriloba macropyga. The sequence goes on along the minus strand of NC_134479.1, from coordinate 21,294,133 downwards.
TTTCAGAGCTAAATTGTCCCAGAGGTAAGCTATAGCCGTAATCGTTTTTGTTCTACCTTTTACGACATTCGGAATTCTACATGCCAAGTTTGATTGAATTTTAACACTTTTCTGACCTAATCAAAAAGAAATATTTTAAAAATTACTCGTTTGAAATAATCGCAAATTTTTGTGCGAAAACCTAACTTTTTCCAGAGGCAAGCTATAGCTGAAACTTTTTTGTCTCAGTGTCTTTATACTTCGGGGATACTCCATATCAATATTGGCTAAATTTATACAGTAATGAAACCTAATGAAAAAGATCAATTTTTAAAATTACTTACTTGAAATAATCACAAGTTTCCGTACGAAAAACTAATTTTTACTAGAGGTAAGCTGTAGCTGATTTTTCTTGTCTCATAATGTACATAACCTGGGGATAGTCCATATCAAGTTTGGTTGGGCTTGGACAATACCATGAACTACTTTTGTCTGCATTCAACACTTTCCAGTTTCACTTGCACCCAACAATTTTTTTTTGAAAAATTGCAAGTATAAATTGAAAATTGATTAAAGCAAGATTTCGAAAAATTTGGTGGGTGGTGGGTCATTTGTTTGCTCCATGATATAGAAAAAAAGATTCAAAATAAATTTTTTTGATATTTTCACTACTATTGTCTCCTTTCAACATTTTCCAGTTTCACTTGCATCCAACTGATTTTTTTTTGAAGAATTGCTGGTATAATTTGAAAGTAGATTATAGTAACATTTCAAAAACCAAGGTTGGGGGGTCAATTTTTCGCTGCTTCATATAGAAAAAAATGACCCAAAAATAAAATTTTTCGATAATTTCACTACTTTTGTCTCCTTTCAACACTTTCCATTTTCACTTGCATCTAACTGATTTTTTTGGAAGAATTGCGGGTATAATTTGAAAATAGATTATAGTAAAATTTCAAAAACCAAGGTTGGGGGGTCAATTTTTCGCTGCATCATATAGAAAAAATTGATCCAAAATTAAAATTTTTCGATAATTTCACTACTTTTGTCTCCTTTCAACACTTTCCAGTTTCACTTGCACCTAACTGATTTTTTTGAAGAATTGCAGGTAAAATTTGAAAATAGATTATAGTAACATTTCAAAAACCAAGGTTGGGGGGGGTCATTTTTTTGCTGCGTCATATAGAAAAAAATGATCCAAAATTAAAATTTTTCGATAATTTCACTACTTTTGTCTCCTTTCAATACTTTCCAGTTTCACTTGCATCTAACTAATTTTTTTGAAGAATTGCAGGTATAATTTGAAAATAGATTATAGTAACATATCAAAAACCAAGGTTGGGGGGTCATTTTTTTGCTGCATCATATAGAGAAAAGTGATTCAAAAATAAAATTTTTTGATAATTTCACTACTTTTGTCTCCTTTCAACACTTTCCAGTTCCACTTGCATCTAACTGATTTTTTTGAAGAATTGCAGGTATAATTTGAAAATACATTATAGTAACATTTCAAAAACCCAGGTTGGGGGGTCAATTTTTTGCTGCATCATATAGAGAATAATGATCCAAAATTAAAAATTTTTCGATATTTTCACTAATTTTGTCTCCTTTCAACACTTTCCAGTTTCATTTGCACCCAACAATTTTTTTTGAAAAATTGCAAGTATAATTTGGAAGGAGATAACAGGAAGATTCCAAAAACCTAGTGTGGGAGGTCGGTTTTTAGACAAATGAAATGCAAATATCATTTTTTATATTATTTTTAAATCATTTTTTTCTCTATGACGGAGCAAAAATTCAACCCGCAACCTAGGTTTTTGAGTTCTTGCTGTAATCTACTTTCAAATTACTCTTAAAGATTTGCAAAAAAAAATCAGTTGGATGCAAGTGAAACTGGAAAGTTTTGAAGGGAGACAAAAGTAGTGCAAATATCAAAAAGCTTTTTCTTTAAATCAATTCTTCTATAGTACTGAGCGAAAAATCGAACATCCCAACCCTGGTTGGAGGGGTCGGTTTATCCCTCAATCTTATAGAAAAAGTGATTTAAAATCAAATTTTTTGATAAACCTTAAACATATGGATTTGTGGACTTTTGGAACCCTCTCTGTCTTCATCTTCAAGGAACAGCACTGCACCCCAGGATGTAATTTTTTTTTCGGTCTGGTGAACGCACGAAAGTCTGGACATGAACGCACGATAGTCTGGATTTGAACGCAGGGTGGTCTGGACATAACCGCACGATGGTCTGGACATGGACGCACGAAAGTCTGGACATATACTGTTTCGGTCTGGGATGGTCTGGACATATTTGTCTTCGAACGCACGAAGAAGGAGTGCACGATGGTCTGGACAAGAACGCACGAAAGTCTGGACATATACTGTTTCGGTCTGGGATGGTCTGGACATATTTGTCTTCGAACGCACGAGGAACGCACAAAAATTTTTGAACGCACGAAAGTCTGGACATATCCACTTTCCGTCTGGGACGGTCTGGACATAGGCACTTTGAGTCTGGGACGGTCTGGACATAGGCACTTTCCGTCTGGACCTGTCTGGACATATCCACTTTGGGTCTGGGACCTCAGCCTGGGTGGGAATAAT
>NC_134479.1:21212436-21291353 GCF_964194025.1 Convolutriloba macropyga | reverse complement strand
AGTTAAATTTTGAGAAAAATGAAAGCAGTTGTCTGCTGCTTGCTTCTGGGAGTGATTTCTGTCTCTCTAATTTTATTCCGTCCCACTTCGCTGAGAGAAACAATTAATTCCTCTCAGCTCCGTTTGGGCCGATAGGGAGCGAATCACAAACTCACGTTCATAGTGAGGTGCTTCTTAATTTTCCTATTGGCCGAGAAGGCAAGAAGGCAGAATTAACTCTTTTTTATCTCACGGAGAAATTATTGAAACTCCAAAAAATAATAAAAATCTAAAAAGCTGAGAGCATCAATTATTGATTTCGTAGGCGCCTGTTTTCTGCTTTTCCCCTCTTCTAAAACCGCAACAATTATGGTTTTCTTGGGGGCTCTTTATGAGACTCTATTGTCTTTTCCCCTGAAGCAATCTGCTTCATCTTTATTGAACTTGGGGGGAAAGATCTGCATTGCAACTGTCAAAAGCAGAAGTAATTTAAATCAAAAGAAACTGTGGTTTTACAGGCCGCCTACGTTCAACAACGTACATTTTCTATCCTGGATATAAGCGAGGAGATCCAGGCCTAAAGTTGTGTTATTTAAATAAGTCGAACTGAGTTGTTTAAATACTTGTGTACTGGTAGTCTTAACAAGCGTTAGTTCGTTTAGCGCGCGGCGAAAGGATGGTTAATTAGCGCCTAAATACGTTCGCTCTAATGCGGGATTAATTATCCGTTCATTTGTAACGGCTCTCGTAATACTACAGCTCACCCCGATTTTTAAGATAGAAAAGAAACTGATTAAAAAAAGAAATATATTGCATCGTATATAATTTTATTGCGCTTGAGACATAGAAATGAGTTACTATAAGTTCAGACAGTTATGAAATTAATCGCAAAGGGCGACAATGGTATGCTATAAAATTAATCGCAAAGGGCGATAATGTTGTGCTGTATTATTCAAAAAATTCTGGGGGCAAAATGACTGGGCTTGGTACTGGACTGTTATCGTCTTCGATTAGAAGGACTTCTTGTACATCGTCCTCAGTTGGTTCGGAATTATCCCTTGATTGTCGCTTTTTGTGTTTTTTTTTCTTTCTTTTGAGCTCGGAAATTTTGGCTTTTTGTTCTTCGTTTTCCTTCATTAATTGTGTTATTTTCTTTCCTAGCTCCAGATTCTTTTCTCCAAGTTTTTTGTTGGCATTTGTTATTTCTAAGTGTTTGAAGGAGAACGTTTTTAACATAGTTTGCGCGTTGGATTCGCTGGTTTTTTGGAGTTGATGGGCAACAACATATTGGCGCCGCCAATAGTCGTTAGGTAGTTGCTTTTCCTCAGGTGGTTTCTGTGATTCCATTTTCAGTTGTTCAAATTTCAGTTGCAATTCTTGCAACTCTGTTTCCTTTTGAAACAGTTCCTACCTGAATGTGGTGTTTTCCTCTATTAAACTGCTAGTATTGATGTTTGATAGTTCTGGCATCTCAACAGGAAAAGCGGAAATTGCGTCGTAAGGGACTTCAATATATGCGTCTAGCATATTATTCCTAAGGGTATAAGTGCCCTTCATAGGGTCGCGATTTTTAATTCTCCACTTGTTGTTTTCTGTGGGGAGCGAGAAGGTTTTCAGAACTGGGAGCTTTTCGCTGTTGACTAGTATCTGTTGATATCCATTTGACTGGATGATGATTATTTTACTAGCAACCTCAAATTTGTTGTAGTTTGGTTTCAGGAAATAGAGGAGGGTATTAACGTACCTCGGGTTTTCTTTATTCATGTTTTCCTCTCGCGGTTTCTGTAATTTCAAACATTCTGAGGGTATTTTCCTGATAGCGTCGGGAACGAGATCTTCAATGTTGTTCATCTTAATGATTTTGTTTTTGTGATTGCTAATTTGTTGGATTGGGAATTGTCGCTTTCTGCTAACTTGCCAGTTGTTTTGGGGATCATATTGATCCTGTTGTTCTCGCATTGGTCGAAATGGCGGAGTTGATGACGGTTTCTGTTGATGTTGTAGTGTTGGTTGTTGACTTAATGAAGATGGTGAAGCAGCGGGGACGATTACACTTGAGAGGTTGTGCTTGATGCTCATTTTGTGGTTGAGGTCTAAAATATTTTGATATTATTAGCCTGTGTCATTAGTATCACACATTATGGCTTCTTTTCATGTTTGCAAATGTATTGCTAATATAGAAAAGTATTCTATTGTAAAAATGTTTTTGTGAGGTTTTGTTGCTAACTGCTTTACTTAAAAATTATAATGCTAAATGCATTTGTTAATAAAGTTTGGTAGAAAATCGTTTGTTTTGCTAAATGCAAAGTTAACTTTAATAAAGGGAGGGGGGTCATAAATTAAAAAATTTTTATACTTATGCCAGGCGGGCAGCCCTGGCACAAGTACGTCTTTCTCTGCTGCCCGGAGGTGTGAGTCTTGGGGCGTGCGTCACACTAACACGGCTGCAACGACCCGTGCAGCTGGGGAGACAACCATGCTGAGCTGAAAGAAAAATTTTTCGGGTCGTTTTTGAAAATTTCAGTTATCGTGTTAGTGTTCTGAATTATTTAGGTTCAAAAGCCAGGGGGGCAGGCTGGAGAAAGCTGAGGTAACCCCTTCCCGAGGAAAAGTTAAAAGGAAAAAAAAGATCGTTTGGACTTGAGTTGTTTTTGGTTTATCAGACAACGTCGTCTAAAAAATTTTTTGCAAATGGGACATTTTTTCTGCTTATTTATACATACTCGACAGAATCGATGATCCTCATGTTGGGAAAAATGTGGGTGTTTTGTTACTCCTAATTCCGTTTTCATTTTTTTGCACAAATTGCATCGGAAATAGGATGTGATCAGGACGGGAAGACATGGTCGAAGACAGATGGGACATTTAGGGTTTGTGTATTTTTTAAAAAGTGCCTTTCTGCAAGGAATACATACATAGTGAGGATTTTCTTTGGGGAATTGCCTGTGTAGTTTTTCTACAATAACGGTTTTTCGTGAACATATGGGGCAGATTATGTCCTTATGGGGATAGAGCCAACGGAAACTGTCGAATAGGGATTGTGAAAGACCCATCGAGTGACTGTTCTCTTATTTTCCTTAGACAAAAACAGGAAAATTTCTGAGAAACTGCAGTAGGATGAGGTTAATGAGGAACGATATGGCAAGCAAGGTAATTAGGATTAAGATAAATATTTTTGTGGATAGCTCTAGATTGGTCATTTTCCGTATCTGGAGAAAATGGAAAGGAGGTAGTGATTAATAAAAAGGGATATTGCCAATGCGCATAAGAGGACAAAAAGAAGAATAAACAATGTTATGGGATGCGTTTTGTCAATTCAATGAGTAGTGTAGAACTAGGGTGAAGGAGGTGATTTGCTCCTGGTAAAAACTGAATTGAATTAGGGATATCGAGTGGATCAAAAATGAAAACAGGAAAAGAATTAAAATTTTGGGAGTTCTTGGATGCATTATGTAATTATTTTTTCGCAACGAGGGCATAATTTATAGTCTTCTACGCAAAATTTACAAAAGTTGACGGGCTTGTGATCACTGTGATGAAACGTTTTTGCAACAGAATATTGAAATCTTGTTTGTTTGCAGATATCACATTGAAACCAGTTAAAGATTGAAAAGATAACATTAAATTTAGAGCATTTTGGACAAAAATCATAGCCCATATCTTTTATAACATATTGGTAACAGAGCAGACACATTACGTGGGGTAGTTCGTTAGGGGGGTTTTCGTGTAATTTCTTGAAAACAATTGTTTCGCGTCTGCAGCATAAACAAATTAATGAGACCGGTTTGGAGTCTATAGTATTGGTTTCTTTGTCAATTGTATTCATTTTTGGAAGATTGTTATTGGAGGGGATTATGGGACTGGTATGGTTGGAGGATTTGGTTGTTGGTTATTTTGGGATTTTATTGTTTGGTCTATTACTAATATAACTATTAACATCAAAAAATTGAAAGGAATACTTACAACAACGAGGAAAACGGTTAAAACGAAGGAGAAGGCTGCTGCAATAATCATGAGGGCCATTAATAAAAAATCAAGTACTTTGGGGATAAACATTTTGTATAATTTGTGAAGGTAGTTTTGAATCAAGGATTTTACCACGGGTTGTTTGGGTCAATTGTTTGTTTGCATAAGGGGCATTTAGTAGTTGTAAAGGTCATACACTGCAAACAAATTGATTGTTTTGGGTGAAAATCCCTGAAGTGACTGTGGCAGGTGGATAACTTTTTGACTTCTTGACAAGAATCACACTGGAAATAATGGCAATGACTGATTGTATAAATGGGAGTTACGCAAATGGGACATTTAGGTTGGTTCCAATATTTAAATAATTCATTTCTACAAGGAATGCAAGCAAAATGGGGGGCTGACCATTTGGGTTTTTGTGCAATTTTTTGAATTGACGGCAAGGGAGATAACAAACAGGGCATTCAATTTTAGGGGTTGTATCAATTTGAGGTTGCTGAGACGATATTTTCAGAATGTTTCCCATTATAAGGACAAATCAGAAAGATCCGGGTATACGAGTTCTAATCCATGGTGTTCGAGTTCGTTGGGAATAGTTACATTTAAATCTGCAATAGCAAAAAAGAAATTCCAGTGTTTCTCGTTTGGATAAACGTAATAATGATTAATGGTACCGGTGCTTAAAAACATATAAGTTATCTTGATACATGCTTTATACTGTGTGAAACAAATATTGAACCATCTTTCTACTTTAACAATTTTAATTTTTTCCTTACCGATAAACAAAATCATTTTAGTTTTAACAATTTGGAAAGAAATGAGGGGAAAAGAACAAATTGATCAGAAAAAAAAGGATAGAAAAAAAATGAAAAAGAGGAGAAAAAAAAATTTTTTGTGGAAAGCAAGTTATGTAAAACAAATTACTTTACTGAAGAGCGCCCAAGTTGACTGGGAAGTGCTCTTCGATATCGATGAGTGCGAGAAAGAATTCCCAATGCATCATTCCCATGGTGACTCGAGTAGAACCCTCACATCCACGTTCGTAGTCAGTATAATGTATGATTATACAGGGCTTTATTTCTGCAGTGGGAGTTTCAATGAATGATCTCTCGAGAGATTCTACTTTGACTAGTCGCTCACCAAAGTGGAACAGCATTATAGGAGATCTAAATTAAAAGGGATTTTGGAACCATTTAAAGCTTGGGATATATTTATGAAGAATGTCCAATAGGGGGAAGATGGTGTTAAGATGATGGTTCCATCAGTCCAAGTGTTTAAATATTCGAAATGGAGTATTAGTTGTGGTATAACTCTGTTACTTTTTGTTGTCACAAATGATTTTTCAAAAAATTGAATTTGTATAAGGCAATTTTGGTATGAGAATATCATTGCTGTTTTTTAATTGTTAATTGTTTCCAATTCTTTAGTAATGAAATCGTTTTGAGAAGAATCACTTTTCGGCAATTCAAAATAAAGATTGTGAGGTACACAGTTTGGGTTTTCTAGAACAAAGAGGAAAAATTTCCAATGAACTGAAAGAGGATTAATACTTATTAAACAAATTTTTTCACTTTGGATTTCTTTGAGCGTTACTAGCATAGTAGGTACAGGAGTTGGGTATGCATCAAAAGATCGTTGAATTTTTTGTAACTCTACAAATTTATTGTTAACTGCAAATATCATAGTTTAGAATGATACTTAAGCAATATAGATTGGGTGTTGTACTTGAAATACCGAGTTCTCTTTGAATGCTAGAAAAATGGTGAAATCGGCGAACTGAGGATGAGTAATGAAAATAGTTAAAAGTCTGTAAATATTTGTCATGGGTTTTTTTGCGAAAGTCATTATACTTATAGCGGAAACATAGTATACGGCTAATAGCTCAAAATTTTGGTTTCCGATTCTGATTTGTAAGTTTCTAGTAGTTAAATGAATCATGTTGCTGATCTAGCTCATTTGGCAAACTATTAGGGTCGAATTATGCTAAATACACGAAATAATTCCAATACAACGAATGAGGGGTTAAAATCACAGTATCGTTTTCCCAAGTGTCCCAAAACTCAAAATTTATAACAATTTGAGGGAAAATGTCTCCGTGATTTTCTTCAAAGTTTTCTTTATTTGATAAATTGTAACGAGTCTATCTTGAAACAAAAAGTACATTAATGGAAGCGTTTTAGTTGTTAATTAACTTATTGTTCTTCATTTCAAAACTATGTATAAAAGTATGTAAATGTAAAAAAAAGGATAAAAAAGGGTGTGTCAATTATTTCTGAAAAGAGGATTATTGACAACGATTGATATTTACAGATAATATATCAATCGGATTCAATGTAGCAAAATCGGAGTAGGGGAAGAGTGCAGGCAATAGCTAGATAGACATAGTTGCGATTACATAGTTGAAAATGGATTATAAGAAATAAAAAGCAAGAAAGGAATCCACACATGTCTCTTACAGGAAAAGTCAAAGTCTAATAATATTTTTCTTCAGACGCTTTGAAACAATTTTGTATTCGACTCCAATGTTTACAAAAGTAATTGTGTCATCAATCAGGGCTCTTAACAATGAGAAGTATTGAAAATTTGAATGCGGTACATCCAAGTCTATGATGTCACTGAAGTAGAAAGATGCAACTCTAATAGTTACAGTGGTTTTTAAATCGGAAATACTTGATGATAATATTTGTCCGGTGTATTGTCCAAATCGAATGAATAAAGCGTTAGGCTGTTTTATGAATTTGGTTTGCATAGCATAGCATCCTTTAGGTGTATCTAAACAAGATATTAATTAACTTATAGAGTCTAATACAAATAATTTTTTTTTTTTGAGACAAATTATTTTTTTATGAAAAAGATGATTTTTTATTAACAGCTTTAAGGAGGTGCCACCACACTTAGAATGGTTGCATCATTTTGTGGTTGTGGTTGATGTGACGCTAGATTTGGGTATTCTACTTTATTATTTTCTGTATGACAATGCTCATCAATTTTATTTTCTCGAGGTTGATCCTCAACGCATTTGTAAGTTTTTTCTATTGTGCTGTAAGGTTGATAATTACTAAGCGGTAAAAAATGATTGTTGTTCTGCGGGGCCGACGGTTTGTTTCCGTTAGAGAATACCGGTGTAAAGAACGATAAGATACAAAGATTATATGTTGCTCCTAATAGAATTTTCCAAAAACCCATTGTTTTGTTGGATATTTTGTGGATTTCGAACGCTCTCATGATTGTTACGATTACATCAGTTAAAAATTTTATGCACAGGAAACAAGCAAAATGAACTCCAATTTTTTCCAAATAGAAGGTGATAATTCCAAAAGTGCCTTTAAACTGCTCGGTAAAAAATGTAGGTGAGAGTAGAGAGTCTAGATAAATTTGTCTATTTACGCCCATCGCGGACGCATAAATATCTTTTTGAGAGTAGTCTATGCTTCTTCCTTCTAGAACTTCTCTTGAAATTTTTGTCAGAACTGATTTTGATGCTTCCGAATGCAAGATATTGTCCCAAAATATTTTAGTTGATTTGGTGTGTAAATTCCGGCACGTTGTGATTCGTAACCGGTAAATTTTGGAACAGAACTAACAACTCTTGAAGAGAATATTTTTGGCGGTTGTAAAGGAACAGGTGCTGGCATCAAATGGTACCATGAATTATCATTATCAATATCTAATTGGTAGGCATTTTTGTAGCCTCCAATACAATTTACTTCGTTAGCAAATGGATAGGTTTGTCGAGAAATTGGATCGACGAACATTGTCCTATCATCATAGTGAATAGGAATCCTATCAAAACACTGATCAAGAACCTTAAGTGGTGAGTTTCGTTTTGGACAGTGGTACAGCCAACCTATGCTACCATCTGTGTCTAAGAACATCGAGCGGTTGCCGGTTAACATGTATCCAGCTAAACGATTATTTTGGATAGCCTGCATTAGTATCATTTGTTTTTGAGTTCGATCAAGTTCGCATTGCTCTATGACCAAACCTTTCCATGCTTGTTTTATTTGCATGTAATTATGATATATGACAAAATCCATTTTTACCGCAAGGTTAAGATCATAGTCTAACTTGTCTTTGTCTAAGTGTTCCCATGCAACAAAACCATTGTCGGATGTTCGGATCTGATCATCTGAAGGCTTCCTATTAAACCCATTTACACTTCGGCTGTTGTCAGAATCAAAACGAAGTTTATGAAAAAATTGTTGAGTTTTTGATTTATAAGATTTGCCAGTTTTCATATTAAATCCGCCTGTATAAGAAACATATAAAGAATCTAAATTTGTTCTGTAAATAAACTCAGGTTTTCCACACACCTTTTCCTTTTCATCAACTACTCTAATTTTTATATCCATTTCAGCAGGAGAATACGTTCCTGGTCCTTCATAGGGCGTCTCCGGTTTTTCATCACTCACTATGAAATACTGTACGTTACCAAATTCGTTTTCATGTTCTAGCATTTTTGCGTTTTGTGAAAATCTTTTAGTAACTATACAATTTTCCGGTGACTCCCAATTGTATGCAAAGGGGTCGAGTGATGTCGAATGACAACCTCCTTCTGAGAAAGCACAAGGAAGTTTTAGTCCTTGACTGTTATAGACAGTTCTGTCATTTAGATCAATATCGAGTACGGTTTCTTGCATCAGGGTTTCAAAAGAAAAATGTTTGATTTGACCACGGTTATCACAGGATGTTGATGAATCACCTTCAAGATCAACTCCATGGTTTTTATAGGAGACAGTTTTTATTCCATGCTTTATATCAATTTCCATTTCATCATCATCAAATTCTGTAACAGCAATTTTTCCAGTTTTGTTAGCATTTAAACATTGTTCAGGCGAAACAATAATATCATATGTTATTATTGGAGCGTTGTGTACAATTGAAGAATGGGAAAACATACCACAACTATAACGAATGAGCATTGCAGTGACTTTGCACATAAGAGCTTTGACGAAGGTCCGATAAGACCGTTGGTAAAGTGTTACATGTGTATCAACTATCTGAATGTTTTCGGGTGTAATTTTGCAAGGAGAAACTTGTGTTAGAGCATACATTTTGTTTTCTTTCATTTTAGAACAGTCATAATGAATGACCCTTAGTTTGTTAGATACATCATTAATATCGTCAAGGAGGGGTTCAGTAGAGTTAATAACTATAAAAGGAGTACAAAAGTAGAAAAGATTTATAAGTAAATAAGAAAAATAGAGTTTTTCAAAACAAAGATATCTTTTCATCCTGTTCTTTTTTAGCGCTTCAAGCCGGGAGTTAAGGCTAAGAGTTGTAGTAATAGGCACGTCCAGAAAATGTTGACTGGGTTTTGGTACCTAAAACAAAGTTAAGTAAATCCGGCTTGATAACGTGATGGCGGCTTGGCCGAGCGACTAGAGGTTCGCCTATTATTATTATTTTCTAAAGTTTGTAAATTAGAAGGTCCTTGTTCCGATGTATTAGGGCGGAGAGGACTTAAATTAGGGTCTAGAGGTATTCTAGAATTGTGCTGTGGGCAAGGAGTTGAACTTCTTGTTCGACTGCCGCTAGGCAGGTGTGTTTGGACTGGAGGTGGGTTGTCACGACCACCTGAACTTGCTTCGTTGAAACCAGAATCGAAATTGGTAGGTGTTCGGTCAGGGTCGAGGTTCTGCACAGGGGGTCTCTTCGTATGAAATTATCCACGGGGAAATATTCGGTGTTAGTGGGGCTTTGGAAGGAGAATTTAGTCAAGGGACTGTTGAGTTTATTCATCTGACTTGTCATTAGATTATTATAGAATGTGTCACAATTATTTTTATCTATACCATACTCTAGGGTTAACTCTGGTATAGTTTCAGTAGCTGGGTAGTACTCGACTAGGTGATTTCTATGAGCGACCTTCCTGGTGGCCGGGTTGCTATCTAAAGTTAATTCATAGTTAACATTGGTTAGTTTTTTGTCTATAGTATAAGGAGCTGATCTTAGTTCATGTAGTTTTTTTGACTTTCCTAACTCAATTTGATGGTTTTCCATTAGAACTTTTTGTCCAACCTCAAGTGGCTTGCCTAATTTGTGTTTGTTTCTATGTTTATGTGCGCTGTTATTGTTTTCTAAGCTCCTTTTATAAGCGTTATTGTAAATTTGTTTGAATTGGTTTTCTCGCATAAGCAACGAATTGTTAATAGTTTATTTTAGAAGTTTGTCAATTTCGGTGTTTTTTGAAGTTTGCAGGGTATGCCTGTGAAGAGGCAGGTCTTTGCAAAACTCGGAAGAGCATGTGAGTTGTGAATTTCGTAGGAGTCCTAACTTAAGTGACAGAGGTATCTGTGGTTTTTGTCCAAACACAATTTCATAAGGTGAGATTCCAGTACTAGCATTTGGAACCGTGTTATGAGAAAAAGCAAATTTTGGTGCCAGTTCGTCCCATTTACCTCGAGCTTGTTCTAGAAAAATTCGGAAATGTGCTCCTATATGTTTGTTTTGCATCTCGACTTTGCCATTAGTCCAAGGCGCATAAGCAGTTCGAGGTGCGGGTGTTATACCTAATTCATGAATGTAACTCGCAAAATCTTGGTTCATGAATGCCGAACCCTTATCATAAACAAGTTTTTGTGGTATTCCAAAAGACAAGATGAACTTTTCTAAAGCTTTTATGGTGTCTACTGCGTCTGTGGAACGTACAGGGTATACTTGAATGAAACGCGAAAATGAATCAACAATAACTAAACAATGATGTTTACCTTTCGATGGAGGATTTAAAGGTCCTTTGTGATCAATATGGACCGTATGAAAGGGGAATGGGACTGTATCAGTCCACTTTTCGAGGGGTGCTTCGTGGATATCTCTCCGTTTTTGTTTATTTTTTTGGCATTCAAGGCAATCAGCAATTAGGTTTTCAATCCATTTATACATTCCGGGCCAATAAAAAAATCGTTTTACATTAGCAAGTGTTTTATCTAAGCCTATATGACCTGACAGTTCACAATGAGCTAGCTGAAAAACTTTAACGAACAATGACAGTGGTACACAAATTTTTAAGTATTCAATATCTGGTTCGTCAGTTTGTTGTTGAATACATAAGATGTTACCTACAAAACTCAGTTTCTCAAAGTTATTAATGTACGACATTATGGCTTTAGATTGTCGGAATTCAATTTTCTTCTCGTCTTTGTTATTGTTCGTCCTTAATTGGCGAATTTGTTGTATCACTGGGTCTTTTAATTGTTCTTGACAAATTACCGATGTATTTAAATCAACTTCTTTAGAGAAGATTGTCAGTTTATCGATGAGTTCTCTTGCATCTTGGATTTTTGTATTTTCGGGAATTTTTTTTGCTAATTCGGTTTTATCTATACAAGTGCTATTTTTCACGAAAAAAACTTTATCGTATTCTAGAGGGAATCTGTACTCCGAGTCTGTGGTATTAGTTTGATCAATGTAGAGTTTGTCAAAGTCTAATTCCGGTGACTGGTTCTCATTGAACAATTCAAATTCCGAAATTGGGTCAAAATTTTGTTCGGTTATCCCTTCATCAGGGTAGGAATCAAGTTCTGTATAGTGATCAGACGTTTCGTCTTCCTCCTGTTCTGATACAGGGGTTATTTCATGTTTGCGATGACGCCTATAGTGGTTAATTGATGAACCATACGAGAAATCTTCCGAAATATTGTTTATTGAGCAAAGTCTGTTTTGGTTATTGTCGTACTTTTGCTTTACCATTTTGTCATTTTTGAAACTGAATTTGTCGATACCCGTTATGCTTTGTTTTAGGATTGGAAAAAAATCATCTGCTGGTCCCCTTTCATTATCACGCAAAATGAAGTATTTTTCCTCGTTACCATGCTCGTCGTAAAAACTAATGTCTTTTGGTATCTTTTTGTGTTTAAGTTGATACTTGTCCAAATCCTTAAGTTTTACATTGCGACTTAGGATGTCGGGGAAGGCTAAGTTTTTTCCTTCAGTCCAAATAATTTTCAAGTTTTGAAATTGAGATATTACTAACTGGTATCTAAAAAACCTGTGAGAGAGCTTTCCTCTTCTACCCCATAGATACATTAAGGGCTTATGGTCTGTGTACACGTATACAGGATGGGGAGAACCAATTAGGTAATGCTCATAAGTTTGTAATGCCGATATTACACCGCAAAGTTCGCGTGCTGTGGTACTCATTTTTTGTTCCTCTTTAGTGTAAATTCTAGAATTAAAAGACACTATTCGTTTCCCTTCCGGAAATTCTTGAACGAGAATTGAGCCTACTCCTATAGAAGAAGCGTCTACATGCACGTGGAATGGGTATTTAGTATCAGGTATTGCTAAGATAGTATCTTCGCTAATTCTGTTTTTAATGTCGTTAAACAGTTTTTCGTGTTCCGTTGTGCAAACAAATTTAGTTTCTGTGCGGGTTAAGTCATAGAATGGTTTGCAGTCAACATGCAAATTTTTGATGTACATGCTGTAGAATCCTAAACAACCTAGAACTCTCATGACGTCACGTTTGTTTTCGGGCGACTTGAGTGCTTTTAAATCTGCTACTCGCTTCTTGACTGGTTGTATCCCATCTTTACCTACTACGTGTCCCAAGAACTGTACTTTCCTGAGGAAAAATTTAGTCTTTTCAGGTTGAGCTTTCAATTCTGATTTCCTTAAAAGTTCATGGTACTTGTCAATTATTTCAAACATTTCGGTTTCATCTTGCGCTTGCATGATGGTGTCATCAATGTAGGTTATAGCTTGTTTTTTTCTAATTAATGGTGCAAAATGGATAGTCATTATACGACTGAAGAAATTAGGTAGACCGCATAGACCATAAAATCCGCGTTCAAATGTGTATTGCTTTGGACCAATTACAAAGCTTACCAGCTGTTTAGTTTCCTCAGTTAAAGGAAACTGATTATAAGCTGAACAAAGATCACTGGTTGTGAAGAAATTACCTTTAAGTCTAGTTAATAGGCTTCCGATTGGCTCTAGTGGCCATGAATATCGACTAAGATCTGTTATTGAATTCAAATATCGGGCATCTATAACCAGTTTTACTGTGTTCCCCTTGGGTAGGATTATGATTGGATTAATAAATTCTGATCCCATTTCTTTATCATTACCCATTTCCCGGATTATACCTGTTTTACACAGTTGTTCTAAAAGGTTTTCTAGTTTTTCCTGATAATGTAATGGTACTTTGGATGGTCTTTGTTTTGTCAAAGTTGAATTAGGTAAAAGTTTAACATGAAACTTTTGTTTTATCTTTCCAACATCGTATTTGTGTTGAGAGTAAACGTCTTTATTTTTAGTTAAAGTCCTCAGTAACTTGTCTAAGTTTTCGTCATTGATATCAGCTTGACTGAAATCAAATTTTTTGAGAAACGCTTGATCGGTTTTGTCAAATCTGTTAAGTTTTTCTTTGGGAAGTTCAACGGGTCTGATGTTCTCATCAGTTGTTTCTAATTGTGGCTTAAGATCCTTGAGGTCGTCGCTAAAGTCTGTTTCTAATTCGTAGTTGTTGGTAAAATCTTGTTGCCCTTTTCGCTTTTCTGTTTTCTTTTGTTTTTCAGGAGTTTTGCCTGCAAAGAAATTTTGAATTTTTGGACCTTGTTTTTCACTAACATGGAATATTTGATCCCAATTAGTGTCACTATTCATTAGATGGTTTATGAATGCAACATTGTCAACTACAGAAAATTCTGGGTCTTGTCTAATTTCAATGTCTTCTAAAGTGTGCCCAATAGGACCCTTTTGGATGACAACCTTGTTGTTTTGAGGATTGTTTAGCATTATTGGTAATTCTTTTTCTTTTCTAAAACACTGAACGTTGTAAGTATAAGTTCCTTGAGCTTGCAGTTCACTTCCAATTACGATGGAGGTTCCCTTTCTGAAGAATTCATTCGGAGGTCTTATTGATATTACTCGAGTTGATTTTGGTGCTAATGGTAGTTGCTGGTCAAGAGTTACAATTTTGTAAGAGCTAATGTATGGATAGCTTTTCGTTTGGTATCTAGATAATGTGACGGCTACTTCATGGTAAGTTTTTAAGTCAATTTTTGGAGTGGTTAGGTCAATAGATTTTACTGTAGATTCAAGGAAATCCATTCCCAACAAATTCGGCTTGGAACCATCTTTGGCTGAAACCCATGCGGTAACTTCCACTTGATACTTTCCTTCAATGTCGAAAGAAATTTTGAAAGTAATTTGACCTAGAAGTTTCAGTTTCTCAACATTAACCGCTAAAGTATGATTTTTTGAAGCTTTCATTTCAATGTGTTGTAATTTACATAGTTCAAAGTAAGTGTGGTAATTAATTATAGAGCTTGATGCTCCTGTGTCCAACAAAAACTGTGTTTCTAAGCCGTTATTTTTATTTTTGTCTCCGACGGATTGGTATAAATTAATATAAATATGTGAGTAACTTGCTTTGTTATCAGTAGTGTTTATGAACGGAGACCTGTCTAGTTTAAATACTCGTCGTTGTGATTCTCATTATTGTAATAGTCTCTGGAAGTTTCACTGGTAAAGTGAACTCGAGGGCTTCGCCCTTCACTGCTATCTCTTGAATGAGTATTATTGTTTTGTCTAGTAGGTGTCCTATCCCTTTCATGATCTCTACTCCTATCACGATATCGATTATCTGATCTTGGAGGACCGTTGCTTTGTCTGTCCCTACTATTTTGCCTATTGTTATCTCTGTAAGAATTGTTTCGATAGTTATTTTGTCGTTCCTGTGATCGGTTATCGTAAGAAGATGATCGGTAATTGTTTGAAGAGTTTGATGGGTACGGTGATCGATGACGGTAGTCTGATCTGGAGTTGTTTTGATAATTGGATTGATTTTGGTTATAACCATTTCTCTGTCTGTCCCTAGAATTTCGATTGTCATAATTGTTTGATTTGTAATTTTGTTGACCTGGTGAATGGCTCCTACTACGTTTATAATTATCTGTGAACTTTTCTCGTTGTTGAGGTGGGTTTCGATTTTCGTTTTCAAAGTCCTTGTATTTAAAGCAGAAAGCTATTGTGTGACCTGAACGTTTGCAAAACTTGCAGAATCTAGTCTGGTTTTGTTTGAATCTGGGATTGTCGTTGTTGTATGTGGCGTTTATTTTATGATCTTTCATTAGATTTGCAATTTCTGTGAGTTGGTTTTTTAACCCTTCTATTTCTATTTTATTGTCGATACTACTTGAGGCAGTACCCGTGAATTCACTGCTAACAGAAAAACTTAAGTCTTTAGTTGCTACATGATCCTGTAATTGTTGCCAAGTTGTAGCTGGGTTTTCTATTAACCGCTGATGTGCCTTTTGCTTGAGTGTAGGTGGCGTTAATCCTCTTACAAAGTATTCCATACACTTAGCGTTACGCTGGTCGTTGTTAAAATCTGGATCTGGCCATCCTTTTTCAACTGCTTTTGTTACTCGGTGTGTATAGCTTTTTATCAACTCATCTGGTTGCCTTTTAATACTCTCGACTTCAATTCTTTTCCTATACTTGTCTTTTGCATCAGTAAAACGGTCAATGAACTGATTTCTAACTTCGTTCCATGCTAAACCTGGTGCTAAGGTTTCAAACCATTGGGCTGCGGGCCCACGCAAAACCGAACCAAACAATGCTTTTTGTCTAGCGTCGTATGCTGCTTGCAAATCAGCATCCGCAGGATCTCTTGTTCCTAGTGAGATTTGGATTTTTCTTTGTATTAAACTAAAGAATTCCTGGGCATCTTCAGATGGGTCTAAACCTGTAAATTTCTCTAACGCTATGTCGGGGTACGCAACAACGTTCGCTGCCATTTTTTGTTTTAGTATATGAAAAGAATATTTTATACGAAAGTACTATTAGTTTGGGTAATTAGTGTAGAAAATATTTTTGTTATAACAATTAAGTAATAAAACACTAATACTAAAGTAGAAAGTTGAACTGTTTGTTTTGTGTTATGAATTTTATTTGTTTAGGATCGTTTAATGATTGTATTTTAAATTCAAAGTTTTTGCCGTTATCAGTGCTAAAAATTTCAACCCAAATTAAATATCGGTTTGCTCAACGGTAAAATTTAATAACCAAGGATAAGTGCTTTCAGAGTGTTTAAATTCAACAGAGTATTGGTGAAATCTGTTTATTTTTGAAAATCTAATTTGTGTGACAAATTCTGTTTTTATAAGTAATTTAACTCTATCTGGTAAACTCGGATCGTCAGGAGAAACGTTGATGTATTTGGGTTTAATGATTTTTAAGATTTGTAAACCAAACGGGGGAATTATATTTTGGTGGCTCATCCACACGCTAGATGATAACGTTTATGCTAATTCTATTACACTGTTTTGATTTCTTAGAGCATCCAAAAGTTCATTAAAGTTTGGGTTAGTCCACTTATAAGTAATGTAGATTTCGGTCTGTGTTTCGTTAGAAGAGTGATGGTAAATGCATAAAAAGTTTCTGTTCTGATCAGTTAAATAATATGAAACTTTGCCTATTTCGTTATGTACTTTAATACTTATATTTAAATCTTGAACGTTTACTTTAATATATGACATATAAATAACATAGAACAATTGTTTTTGTTGTTTTATTATTGTATTTTTGTATGAAACACACAGAAGACAGTATAAAAACGTTTAGTACGGGATGTTTAGTACATCAGTAGTAGTATTTTTGTGGCTATTATTGTGTTAAAATATTGTTTCTGAAGTGCTTGAGTCTGTTAATGACCGTATTTTAACATGAGACAACAACTTTTCTATGATAAATTTGTGTACAGATTGGGTTAAAAAGGCTAGTTTACGCTGTTTTAATTAATTATTGGCTAAATTTTCTGCGGGAATCTCGATCACACTGTTTTTAGTTTTTAACAAAGTTAGTAAATTCTGAAAATTTGGGTTCTCAGATGCATAAGTTATACAAAAATCAGCCGGAGAATTATGTTCAAACACGTAGAAAATAGCTAAGAAAGTAATTCCGTCAGTAATAAACCGTGTTATTTTACCCCTTCTAGTGTTTTCTTTTGCTGTTAGATTAAGATGTTCTACAATAACTATTCCAGTTTGGTCCATACACTGTTTAAAACCTCTATTGGTGAAATTGTACTTGTGAAAACCGGTTAAAATGGGGGAATTCTCATCAATTTATGTTATTTTCAGGCTAAAAATCTATGTTGGGGGGATAAAATTTAGTTTAAAACCCGTTATTCTTTGTTAAATTTGAGCCTTATTGAGATTTATGTGGTCAAAACTTGGTTAATGTTTACTAATTTTGTGTAAATATGACGTTAATATTGCTATTTTCTTGAGTAATATTGGTTAAAATTGGATAAGAATGGTGTTTTTAAGGCTTAAATGTGATTAGTATCCGTTAAATTATGATAAAATTGACGTTAATTTTATTAAAATCTGGTTAATATTTGAGAATTTAGGTCAAAATGATGTTTATTTGGTTAAATTTTGATTAATATTACCCCACCCGGGTCAAGGAATTGATAAAACAGAGTGAATATTCAACTAAGGAAGGCTTATATTTAACCAAAATTGGGTTAGTTAATGTAAAAGTGCAGCAACGTGTGCTTAAATGTGTAGAAAATTGGATATAAATTACACTAAACACGTATTGGGGGGCTGAATTCTGGTTAAATTTACCTTAAATTGTTTGAGAATGCTATATTTTGGTCAAAAATTCAGTAAAAATTAGACATATGTTACTCTAAATATGATTTGGGGGGGGATGATTTCTGGTTAAAAATCGGCTATTTAGTGTGAAAATGCTAAAAATCTACTGTGAATTTGGTGAAAATCGGCTAAAGTTTAGTTTAATTAGGTGTTGGGGCGGTGAAATTTGGATAATTTTTGGTTATTTGGAGTGCATATGCTAAAATTTAACCATAAATTTGGTCCAAATCGGGTCAGAAATAGTCTAAACAAGTTTTGGGGGGATAAATTCTGTATAAATTTCGATTATTTAGAGTAAAAATACTAAAATTTAACCATAAATTTGGTCAAAATCGGGTTAGAAATAGACTAAATAGGTTATGGGGTGATGAATTTTGTATAACTTTCAATTATTTAGAGTGAAAATACTAAAATTCAACCATAAATTTGGTGAAAATTGGGTTAAAATCAAATTAAATATGTTTTGGGGGGATAAAATCTGGTTGAATTTCGGTTATTTAAAGTGTAAATACTAAAATTTAACCATAAATTTGATGAAAACTGGGTGAAAATTAGGTTAAATAGGTTTTGGGGGGATGATTTTTGGTTAAATTTTGACTATAAATTGTGAAAGTACTTCAATTGTTATATAAATAAACTCAAAATCGGACATAGATTACCCCCACCCGGGTCAGAACAAAATTACAAGAGCAAAGAATCAGTTGCCTGTTACTATTTTAATGTAAATTTACTGTATTTCGGCCGAAAATTTGATATAAATTACTCTATTTGTTTGTCTATTAGTGTGCTTTCACTTCTGTGGTAGTGGTTATTTTACTATTTTAATCCGATCGGATAGAAAAACAAAAATTCAGGCGTGATTCTTTCCTCTGGGCGCACCAGTTATCAAATTTGGCTGGGCTGCTACAGATCACACAATACGGGATCTCTTTATGTATGCCAGTCAAACTTGACAAAAGATATAACAAATCGAAGGCAAAGATATATGCCTAATACCTGTCTGTGCTATAAGTCTCAATTTAAAATAGTTGGGGGGCTGAAAAGTTCAATTAATTAAATAGATAAATTAAATGAACAAGCTTACTAATTACCAGTTGTGTAGTGTTGAAATGGAGGTGAGCTGCTGGGCGATCGTTCACTTGGGTGTTTCTTCAGTTATGTTATTTGTCGAAAAGGAAAGTTATAAAATCAAATCTGGAATTATTTGTCTAAGTTATTAAACAACTTTGTTCGACTATTTTATTGTTAAAGTGAAGTTAAATTTTGAGAAAAATGAAAGCAGTTGTCTGCTGCTTGCTTCTGGGAGTGATTTCTGTCTCTCTAATTTTATTCCGTCCCACTTCGCTGAGAGAAACAATTAATTCCTCTCAGCTCCGTTTGGGCCGATAGGGAGCGAATCACAAACTCACGTTCATAGTGAGGTGCTTCTTAATTTTCCTATTGGCCGAGAAGGCAAGAGAATTAACTCTTTTTTATCTCACGGAGAAATTATTGAAACTCCAAAAAATAATAAAAATCTAAAAAGCTGAGAGCATCAATTATTGATTTCGTAGGCGCCTGTTTTCTGCTTTTCCCCTCTTCTAAAACCGCAACATTTATGGTTTTCTTGGGGGCTTTTTATGAGACTCTATTGTCTTTTCCCCTGAAGCAATCTGCTTCATCTTTATTGAATTTGGGGGGAAAGATCTGCATTGCAACTGTCAAAAGCAGAAGTAATTTAAATCAAAAGAAACTGTGGTTTTACAGGCCGCCTACGTTCAACAACGTACATTTTCTATCCTGGATATAAGCGAGGATATCCAGGCCTAAAGTTGTGTTAATTAAATAAGTCGAACTGAGTTGTTTAAATACTTGTGTACTGGTAGTCTTAACAAGCGTTAGTTCGTTTAGCGCGCGGCGAAAGAATGGTTAATTAGCGCCTAGATACGTTCGCTCTAATGCGGGATTAATTATCCGTTCATTTGTAACGGCTTTCGTAATACTACATTTTGACCAAGAATTAGGCATGGGTAGGGGTTTCCATCCCCCCCCCCATTTAGGCGTTTGGCCCTTTACCACTGCGCTTTACCACTGCGCTATACCACTAGGCTCCAAAATTTGAAAGCAGGATAGCTCATGATTTTTTTTACCATGGATAATCTAGTAAATTATCGTTCGTATGAAAGGGCGCCTAACCGCAGCAAGGTCTCGAAATCACTGCAACCTGGTTTCTCACCTTGTTCTTAGGTAGGGCTAGTTTTGGAGACAGGCCTCCAACAGTCCAGAATAGATTGTACAGATTGTTGGTTGGGAAAAACGTGTTTTGAGCATTAAAACTCTATTTCACAAGTTGAACAATAACATGTTATACCTAGATACGAAATAACATCTCAAATTAACAAAATTTGAGCGCCTGATTATCAAAACCTGCACTCTGTGACATCGATTTAATTTTTTTCTTCTTTGCTGCCACGACTTGGTTTAAGTGATTGCCTGAACAACAAGATCTTAGCCATTATTATATATAGCTCACCTGAATGGTACCATCAATCAGTGTTCCGCAACAAAAAGCACTAATGATGTACGACGCTTTCAGATAGCTCTCTCCAAAAACTGACTCAAAATGCAAATTAAAAACAAGCTCCGCAGAAATATGCATTACATCAAAGACATACAGTTGAATGTCAAGGTTCACTCTCACATTTTGTACATTTGAATTGGAAGTGATCCTTTAACTTGGATTGTGAGATGCCACTGCGAAAAGAGCTTTGTTAACCTGCTCTCCGCTTACAAAAAGTTTCACCTTAGGAACGAATTGGTTTTGTGACAAATTGCAAAATGCAAAGTTGATTCCACTCTTTTATTAAATTTTTGTCTCCAGGCCTCGTATATTATGTATCCCAAACTCAAACTCAGTGAAAACAGAGAACCGGTCGACAAATGTGTCAGCAATCAATCAATGATGCAGCTCTGACGTGTTAAACAACTCGGACAGCAGTTGAAATGGGGCTTGGAAGACTACAAAACATAAGTTGAAACTCGATGATTTTGTCTTAAAAAATTTTACGTAGAGTGCCTATTGAAGCACAATTCTTGTGTCTCGTTTCTGTATGAGATCTTTGTGATCGTACAGTTTAACTAGGTTTGGCTTGTGGGAAAAAGAATTGATGTTGATGTTCCGAATATTCCTTTCTGAAGCAATCTTTTTTTAAGTAAGAGAAACTTTGTATAAAGTACAGAGTTAGTTTCCCAAACCAATTTTGAGGAAGCCTAGCACAGTTTTGATATTTGTGTTATTGAAGCCAATTGAGACACAAATTTCAGTTTATAAATTTAAATCAGATATACAATATCTGAGTTGCACCTCCCAGGTTTGCAAGAAACTTCAGATTTGTTGGACTGTTATTTGAATTCCTCTTTGTCTTTTTGCTAGGAGCCAATTTCTTAAATTTGTTGGTAGATTGAGTTATGAACCAAAACTTGAACAGATACTGAGACTAATTGAGTATCAGATTGCAGCAGATAATACAGTTCACAAAGGTGAACCGCAAAAACGTAATATCAGGTGAGATTCGAAGCGAACAGGCAGGTGTAAAGCTTCCTTGCCCTTAATAGAAGAGCAGTTGTTACAACAAGTGGGATTATATTGTATGCTTTAACTGTTTTGTGGTCCTTATATCTCCTTGGTCGTTATCAAGAAGCAATATACTTGTTGTCAAGAGTTTGTGAGAACTATTTCTTGGTTTTGATATTTCTGGTTTTGTCTAAAAAATTAAATCACAGGACAAAGAATTCAGTTTAAAAAAAACGAAAAAGATAGCCGTATATTTAACTAGTATCGTCGTTTAGTTCTTTATTTAATAAAAAAAATTTTGCTAGCATCTTTTTTGAGAACATAGAGACGGTTTATTACCTTTTAAAACAAGTCAGTGTTTGAAAAATAGAAAGACCAAATGAACTGAACATAGCGAAGAAGATTTTCTTTCTTTTCGATCAAACGATGCCCAAGCTTTCTCGCTACTTTTTCATCAGTTTTTTTTCGATCTTCTCAAACAGGGTATACATCGATAATCGGTCACTACCTGTGTTTGGGTCCCTCGAGTTGACGTAACTATTGGAGTTGAAGAATACCACAAACTTCCTCACCATCTCAAACTCCCCATTCTTGACTGCCTTCTGCAACATGTTCTCATACAGTCCCATTCCTCCAGGGAACACCATGTAAAGGTACTCACTCCCTGCTCGCAGCATTTTGCTCAGGGTGGGGACCTGGATAAAACGAATAGAGTTAGAAGCTAAGCTATCGCGAGATAGAATGTGGATCTACCACCCAAAATACACACACACAAACAAACAAACACACACACACACACACACACACACACACACACATCTTTGTGCGTGGATAATTATGTTGGCCCCTGCACCCGGTTAGTGTTTCACTTTTTAACGTCGTAAATGATACTACTTTCAATTTTTGTATATGAACAGAACTGGTGATGGAAAAGGAGGAGGGTCACTCAGATAATAAATTTAAGTTAGAGGACGAAGTTAACAATCGCTTGTTTCAATGAAAGTTACATTCCCAACAGAAAAATTCCACATTGCTTAATCCATAAATTTAGGTCCAATTTAAAATGCCTTAGGCACCATGCATGTTTTACTGTGTAGCGTTTTTGGCGTTCTGATCATGAGCAATTTAGAACGAGAGCCTCGACCTTGTTAGTGAATTAAGATGCTGAATTCCGACTAACTTCAACAAATATGTCGTATTTGGGGTGCTTTTCTGGGTTGATCTCGACCATTATGCCCGAGTTGTATCCGAGGAACTTCCGAATTGAGAAGTCGTCTTTACTGGATCCACTGAAGTCGTCCAGAAACTCACCAGTTTTGTGGTTCCTAACCACTATCTTTTTGTCTACCGCCACCAGCTCCTTAAAATTCAACCCGTGTTTGAAACAATTGATCCAACATTTATGATAATTTTTCATTCTATCATAGTTAACATTTTTGTTGAACGGTACTATTTGGAAAATTGACTTAATTTATTGTTTGATTTCACATTGCAGGCAAAATTTCTCATCCTATTTTCACCAATCTTTTCAATCATTATAAAAAAAACCATACGTAATAATGCATTGAAATTATGAATGCTCATTCTGTACACGAATTTTTTCCATAAATTCAGCACATTATTATAACCTGTTTTGAGCTATTTTTTGATAATTTCTTAAATTATTTTCTGAAAATTCCTCGACTTGAGCGAAAACAGTTTTAAATTTATTTAATGCATCTTTTGTAACATTGTTGAATTTCATAAAAAGAGAAATAAAAAATATAAAATAAAACATATAATTTCTTTAAATACTAATTTTAGACAGGAAAGTTTTGCAAAATTACTCCAAATCCCACCTTTGAATAAAGCTGCGCGAATCCGTGACATTTTGTTATTGACAAATTCAGGTTAAGTGACGTCACCAGCTCACTAACAGACATGTTTTGAGGCACTATAATAACATCAAAGCGATCTTTCATTTTATTCCGAATGATTTGCCGAGTTTGATTCTGAACCTCGCCCACGTGCTTAACCCAATTTTCACACCACGACACGTCGTATAACTTCCCGAGCGATTCAAGTTCGTCCTGACACGACTTCAAAACATGCGCCCAGTGTGATTTGGCCTCATTTTGGGGCTGGCTTGTCGGAGTTTTAATCGGGAGACCATATTCGTCGACAGTCGGGGCGGGATTTTTTCCTATTTCGAGTTCGGCTCTGCGAATCATCATTTTGACTTCGCCCAAACGACGTACTACTGATTGGCATTGTTTGAATTTGTACATTAGCATGAAGAACGTGCAAAGATAAGCACAAAAGCATTGGTTGTCGTAGTTTGAGAGGTCTGTGCATGTATAGCAATGGACAATGTTTCCGGTTTCTCAACAAAAAAAAACATTCTAGTTTTTTTCGAACAAAGATGAGAAAGAGATTGAGGAATCATTTCATAAACGGAACAAATAAATGAGCTCAAATTTGGTCAGTGCTCTGCTGTTTAAAAAAGTAATAATTAATGAAGTCATTTGGTTGATTTTTGAACAGGATCGCCATTTTTTCCCAACTTTTGGGGATAAAACAATCAATTGTGTAAAGCTCTCAAACTTTTGTTTCAGTTGACTTCAACTTTCCAGAAAAAAATTATTTTATATAATTTTAATTAAAATTATATAAAATATTTTTTTTCTGTGTCTACTCCCATATTTGGAAACTCCAAGGGTCTATTCAAGTAATTTAGAACTCGGAAAATATAGCCTCCTACTTTAGCAAGAGAAAAAAGTTTATGCGCCATATTAGATTTGTTTGTTTCTGCTAGCTGAGCACAAATTATTAAAACGTAAAATTATGCCTCATGAAGAAACATTGCCTTCAGCTGTGACGGGTGACTGCAAGTGTGTCATTTTTTCGAAAGTTTTCAAAGCCAAATTGAAAGCCCATCTGTCTCGAAGTAGAATCTCGTTTGAAAACGTGTCAGGAATGAAAGTGTTGATCAAAGCACAGAATGCTTGGCTGTTTGTCATATCACGTAATGATTTGATACCTGTAAATACACTGTGATTATGGAAAACATTTGCATACATGCCACGCATAATTTTTCTTAAAAAGGTATTTTTTCTTGCAAGCCACACCAGTGAATCGAAACTTGACATATCTTGAGACACCTTCATTGGACATGCATGACATTTGCCATCTCTTGCTAAACTTCAAAAGTGATGCTAAGAACTTGAAACACCAACCTGTCATGGTAAATCTTGGTATGGTCTGGTCAAGATAAACTCAGGTAAACATTCTTGACAGCACTCAGAAAATTTTGTTAAAAATCTTGATAACATTTTATAGTAGAATCGTCCACCAAACTCACTGCTGTGAAGATTGTCGTCTGGTCTTGAGTTATGACTCCTGGAACGAGTCTTTGGAGGAACAACATCTAAGGAATCAGCAATATCTTCATTGCTGACATAAAAGCATTGCCTCAGCCATTTCAGTGAAAACCAAAATTTTTTTATTGCAAGCTGAAGCGTTAAGAAGCAAGCTAGTAAGCAAACGAGTCTCATTTCACGGACTCTATTAACTAATGCATCATTTTCCTTACTGTGTCGCGATCTATCACGGACAATTCTACCTATAAATAAACTAAATTGACATACTTTCTAACACTTATAGGAACAGAACACAAATCATGGAAAAA
The DNA here is from genome assembly GCF_964194025.1 of Convolutriloba macropyga. NCBI lineage: Eukaryota > Metazoa > Xenacoelomorpha > Acoela > Convolutidae > Convolutriloba > Convolutriloba macropyga. Next base: position 21,266,578 of record NC_134479.1, on the reverse strand, counting down.
CAGCTAAGCATTTCATTACGTTTCTAAATATACTCCTTCAGGTCCATACCGACATCACTGAAAAAGCGCCAATAAGACTAAAGTACATTCTTGAAGTTCTATGCTAATAAAATTAGAAAAAATTTCAATATACATCCTGTCGACATCTGCTAATTTGCTGCAATTTGTCTTTTGATCCCCAATTTTTAATGGTAGTCTTTTATGCGATTGTTTACAAATTCGTCTTTCTTTGATCTGTTTTCCTATTGACACGTTCAGAACAATCCTGGACATCAATAACAATTTTGAGTAAATTTACATGAACACATGCACCTTTTGAAACCATGTCCGTACAAAACGGTTCCAGAAAAAACAGTCCCAAATTGCAAAATATTCCTAGACAAAATAGTCCAAGAAAAGCAGACAAAACAGTCCCAGACAATATAGTCCCGAACAAATATCAAAACAATTGTAGACATACTCTACAAACAATTAACAAGAATAATTTATGAGTTAAGCATCTGAATGCATTCTTTTTAATTGATATGAATTAATGTTAAACCATAAACTTGTTTCAAAATATATATTTTCTGGCAAAAACTATGTTTTAATCATCTTAATATTTGTTCAATGACTTACAGTCATAAGAATAACTTAAGGAGTTTCTATATTAATTCGTGTAATCTCTATGTTTAGTTGGGACTATTTCGTCTGGGATTGTTTTGTTTGGGAATATATTGCTATTAGGGAGTGTTTTGTCTGGGACTGTTTTGTCTGGGACTGTTTTGCCTGTTCACCTTTAAAACAGATTTCTAAAAAGGCTAGCTTGAAAAATACCTGAAATTAAGTAAATTACACCGGCAAAAGGTTTTCAATATTAATACAACTGAAAAATCTGATACTTAATTGAAAGTAAACGAAAAAAAATAAGCCAATTAAGTGATTTCATCTGTTTCAGTGTTTTGTTTGATGTTTTGCGTTTTTCGCGGAAAACCAGACACGTCCAAATGTGTTAACTAGCTAAAATGAGAGAAAACTCATATTGGTCTTAATGGGAAATGCCTTGGTTTCTAACGGCATTTTGTTAAGAATATTGTTATCATGAGTGATTTTTGCGGAGGGTATTTTCAAGCAATATAAATTCAAAGTTAACAATTTCTCATGCTACTTTGTTTTCAATTAATTTTTTTTTCAATTACCAATTTTTTTAAAGCATTATCACGCGTTTAGTGTATCCATCGTGAAGTTATAAAGCTGCGAGGTAAGGCCGAATTGTTGAATAAATTCGAGAGGCTGATAACAGCTGCGTGGCATTGTTTTGCAATTACAACATTTGCATAACTTTATCACACTATTACCGTTGTGATAACCCTGACTATAGGGTACAATCGTGCTGTGAATCCACGTAGATTTAGATGTATGGATTCGAGGTGCGAATCCAAGTTTCCAACGTCAAATGGATTGTTACTTTTAGAATTAACCACAATCGCGGTGCGAATGTAGACAGATTAAATGAGAATGGATTTCTCCTTCAAATCCGCTAAGATTTTATCTAGTGGAAAAGAGATTAGATTGCGAACGACTGAATTCAATAAGAAGATTCAAGAGAATGAAATAGTTGAGTAAAAGTGGGAGGTGTGAACAGTATGAAATAATGACTTTTTAGTCGGTGGTAATTTATAATTATGTGAACATTGACTTTTAGTTTTACAAGGACAAGTATAAATTAATTAAGTACAATTTACTAAATGAGAACTAAATTATGGTACAACCGTACCACATATCCTGCGCTGAACGAAAAATTTTAAACTGCATCAGTATAAAATTTAGAATAATATTAAAATATGTACTGGTTATTATAGATAGTATACATATTGAGTAACGATAAATGAGTGCCGTAGGATTAGTGTATTTGAGTCTCGAATGTAAGAGAGAACGAACATAACGGAAACTGACGACATATGCAGTGAATTTTATGCACGTGATATAAATTAATGCACAAACGTGATTCGAATCCATCCAAATTTATAATACGCGAATTAGCGTTACAAATGCAACATCAAATTAAAGAAATGGAGAACTAACACACAATGAACATTAAAATTAAACGAAAACATAAAATGAATGGAAAAGCAGGGCAATTCCGAAATGATTTTAACAATTACAGATTGGAACTAATAAGTTAACAATGACAGTTTGAAATAGTTTGAGTTTAAATTTGGTTTTCCGCATCGAATACACTCATGCTAACTTCACGAGCGTAATCGTCGTAGTTGTATTCTTCAGGGGACCAAGTTCCCACTGGTGGTGGTGCAGAGGGGCTTGCAATCGTTAATTCATAGTCGGTTTCTGGAACTGGCGGCGTGTAGCTTCTTCATGGAGGATCGTTTCGATCACCGGATTTGTTCGTTTTGGTTTCTTGGAAACCGGAGCTGTTGAATCATCACTAACCGAATTAACCGAGCTTTCGAATCCGTAATATTCTGGAGCTCGTCGGTTTCGTTTAGTACTAGTATTCGAGGGAGACGTGGTTGAAGACGTTACTGAAGGGGCAGCAACAGACGATGCATTTGACGTATTCATACTCACCGATGTGTTACGTGATCGTTTTCCCCCGACTTGGGGCTTTCCTGGTTTTCGTGCCAACATTGCTTTTGAAATATTGCTATTGGCAGACGACACACCCGATGCTGCATCTGACTGTGTTGGACGGTGTCGAATTTTGATCTCCCCGCGAAACTTCTTCTTTAAGTCCTTCGTGTGCTGTGCGATTTTCTCTTCCGTGGTTTTATCGTAAGGGAGGGGTAGACGTTGCGCATATTGCCAGAGTTCAGTATTCCTTTCGGCGCGAGTACCGATTTTAGCAATATCGCTATTGCGAACACTTACTTCCGGTACTCCTGGTTCTTTGATGACGGTTGTCGTGTCTGATGTACGAACAACCGTACTTCCTGGTGCCAGTGTTTCCCAAAGACCGCGAAGGTTTCGTTTGGAGCGTTTAGTCACCTTGCGAGCCAGCTTCAAGTCCAGTGACTTTTCCGATCTGGGGATGGGGTTATTCAGTTTGGGATGTAATATGAAGTGAGAGACAGATTTGTTGTGTTCGCCGTTGTAGCGGCGTCCGGTGTCAACTTGTGCCCGTTGCATTGCCTCTTCAATCAGGATGTCGCTTCTGTCTCCCGTCACCCATCCATTTTCATCCAGATAGTCCTCAACAGGGACAGTATCAGCGTCTATATCCGTGCAAGGTTTGCACGTGGCCGCTTTATTTAGAATTTCGCGGTGCATATACGGCCAGAACGCGTATTGGCCAAGCGTTATCATCCCCCAACTTCCTGGATGCGTTAAGTGGAGGCTTTCCAAGACCGAGTCTTGAATGGAATGTGGAATCGCAACGCGTTCGTCCACACAAACACATCCTGAGCGGACGTGCAAGTCTCGCCAGTACGAGAATAGGTACGGGTTGACTTCCTTGCATCACTGGGGGTCATCTTGAAGTATGCAATCCCGTACCTCCTTCAGAACTGCGTCCTTGCTGGTCAGTACTGCCAGAAAGCCTTTTGTGAACAGCTGTGTCAGGTTGTTCTCAAACACCTCTTCTTTTGACAATTCGACACTAGGAGAAGGGTGTCCATCATTTGAGGATCGGGTCGTTCCTGAATTTGGAGTGGATTGAAATGTCACTCGGCTGTGGGTAGGGGGATTTTGCGGGTTTCGGCTGTGTGAAGGAGAAGTACTCATTTTGTGGTTTTCAATTACGTGGATATGAGTTTGGTTGGGTCTAGTATTTACTTGTGATTGGATTTGAGTTGAATTTGTACTGGTATTAGAATGAGATTGCAATTGTGCTGCGTGTGCAAAGTATTTAAGAAGCAACTGATTTGTGTTTCGATTAATGGCAGAAAGCAAATTGGAATAGTTTGTTGAGCGAGGATGTGAGGCACGTGTGGAATGTGTGTTAATGACGCTGTTAAAGTGTCGTGATTGACAAGTTTGTGGTGTGGTATTTACATAAATTGCTGCAATTGCGTCACGAATGCGGGTAATTGTTGCTACCGCAAATTCCTCGTCATATTTGTTTGTAACTTTTGCTTTTTGATTTGGTTGGCGGGAAATATAATCTACCAGCCCCATTTTTGCACCGGGGATATGTTCAATGTTAAAGTCAAAAGGTAAAAGACGATCAATCCATCGTGTTAATCTACTATTGTTAGATTTGTTTGATCTGTGTTCTTTCATGATTGAGAGTAATGCTCGATGATCTGTGATGATTGTAAATGAATTACCAAATAAATAATATTTAAAATATTCGACGGACCACACAACACCTAGTAATTCAAGTTCGTTAATGCTATAACGTTCCTCATTTGAGTTAAGGAATCGAGATGAAAATGCAACTGTATGCCAACCTGTAGGTGAACGTTGTTCTAGTGCTGCTCCTAACCCTGCTCTGGAAGCATCGCATTTGATCCGCGTTTCCAAGTGGGGATTGTAGTGTGTGTTTTCTGTGGCGTTTGCTACTCTATTTTTAATTGCTTGGAAATGTGTGTCATGTTCTATGTTCCAATTAAATTTTGTGTTCTTTTTTAATAATGGACGAAGAGGATGACATAATTGGGATAAGTTAGGAATGAATTTACCAAGGTAGTGTACAGAACCTAAAAATGATCGGAGTTGTTTTAAATTTTTAGGTGCTGTTAGTGATGCGATTGCCGCTGTTTTTGACTCAAGTGGAGCTATTCCAGATTGACTGAATTTATGTCCTAACCATTCTATTTCGGTTTTTGCAAAATGACATTTAGGTAAGTTAATTCGTAGATTATCCTCATCTAATTTTTGTAAGCACTGTTAAACAAGTTTTAAGTGGTCTTCTTTGGACCCACGGCTAACCACTATAATGTCATCTAGAAAGCAGTAAGTATTTTTTAGTCCGACTAACGTATAGTCCATTACTTTTTGGAAAGCTGCTGGCATATCAGTTAAACCGTAGAAACCAGTAATGAACCGATATGTTCCCGTTCTATCACCGCTGATAATATTAAAGTTACAATGTCTAGCCGTTTCCGGGTCTAATTTAAGTTGACTGTATGCGTACTTCAAATCCAGTGTGGAATAATATGCTGTTTCTTTTGATGCGGATGTATTTAAGTTTTGCTGAATTGTGTCAATCAAATTATCAATATTTGGCATTTGATATTTGTTTTTGTGAATAGACTTATTTAAAAATTTTAAATCTAGAGCTAAATTAACTGTTTTATCTCTTTTAACTGTAATAACTATAGGTGAGATGAAATTTTTGTCGGAACAACTATTTAATTTTATGATGTGTTTTTCATCAAGTAATTTTTTAAGTTCTATATTAACTAATGGTTGTAAATTAATAGGTACTCGTCTTCCTTTTTGATGAGTAGGTGTAAATTCACTATGAAATGTAGACTTTACTGAATGTTTTAAAGATTTACCGACGCGGGTGATAAGTTCAGGAAAGTCAAAAGAAATTTGCCGCTTAATTGGGCATTGATTTTGATCAATGTTCGCCACTTGTTTTGATTGGATTACTGAGAAACCTAGTTTTGGGAAAAGATCTCGTCCAATAATTGGTCGGTGACCATCTTCAACGACAGTTACATCAACATCTGTGGCTATCCAGTCGTTACACTTTATTGATGTCTTGATTATACCTATTATCTTGATTATGTCATTGGAGAAAGTTTTTAAATCGTGTATTTCAGGAGACTGTATCCAATAGCTATCTTTGCATTCTGATACCACTTTGTCTGCTAGACTTTTGTTAACGATCGTACAAACACTTCCTGAATCTACCAATGCTTTCATGCTTGTATTTCCAACTCGAATGTCCAAATTTACGGGTTCTACCTCACGGGTGTCAGTTTTGTATGAGATTGCCGCTACACAATTGTCATCGTAATCATCGTAGTCTGAATCGTAATTGGCATCGTATATGCTCTTTTGTTGTAGGAGTTTGCTAATATTGTTTACTTGTTCGGTTACTGATGTCGTGGTGCCGACCGTAGCCGCTTCCGAAATTGAGTCATCTACATAATTTACTCGAGATCTAGGTTTGCTAACTTGTTTTGGTTTTTGACAAACCTTAGCGAAATGGTTAGAGATTCCACAGTTTTTACATATTTTCCCACGGGCGGGACAGTTCTGTCTATGAGCGGGAGTCCAACCATACCCACAATTTGGACAGATTGTCAGTTTTACAAACTGATTTGTAGATGGTCGCTTTCTATTCCACGATCCTTGGACATTGTTTATCGAATGGACTTCATTAGTTGAATTGGTTGTTGGGGTTCCAGAGATTTTGAGTTGTGTTTGTATGCCCATTTCGATACTGATCGCAACTTCGAGAGCTTTTTTAGGTTCTCGTGTTTCTTTTAGCAATTCTCTTTGGATTTCTCCATCTTGCATGTTAGCGATAAACACATCCCGTATTATCGATTCCTCACGGCTTCCTAAATCACAATTTAGGGAGAGTTCTCGAAGTCACCCGTAAAACTTTTCCACTGGTTCGCCTTTCATTTGTTTTCGAGTTAAGAATGTATATCTGTCAAATGTAATATTCCTTTGTTTGGTGAACACTTCATCAAGGCATTCCCAAAGAACTTTCATGGTCACTCTGTCAATTTGGATACTTGGTTCCTGTGAACCAAAAATTCGTCTCCCTTCAACTCCCAGGCTGAGATACGTTAGGGATACTGCTTTACTGTCGCAGTATTTCCAAGGCTTTTCCCCACATAGTATGCCAACAAGTTCTGCTTTCTGGCATCGGTTAAGCCATGAGTTTTTTAGCTGCTCATTCCTAGTACGTCTGTCTCTTCCGCTTTGAGCTGTGCTGTTTTGAACGTCTTCCTCGTAGATGGGTTCTGGAGGTAGGGTAACCTTGTCTGGGGGGTCGTCACGAAGAGTATCGATTGACATTCCTTCTTTAGCCATGATGGCTAACTTTAGCATGACCTGCCATCTGTCCCATTGCAATGGAGGTTTCAACGTCGGTTTTTCCCAAAAGGGCTCGATTCCCAAGAGTGCGCGTTCTTTTGTAGCTGACTGCGCCATGTGATAACCCTGACTATAGGGTACAATCGTGCTGTGAATCCACGTAGATTTAGATGTATGGATTCGAGGTGCGAATCCAAGTTTCCAACGTCAAATGGATTGTTACTTTTAGAATTAACCACAATCGCGGTGCGAATGTAGACAGATTAAATGAGAATGGATTTCTCCTTCAAATCCGCTAAGATTTTATCTAGTGGAAAAGAGATTAGATTGCGAACGACTGAATTCAATAAGAAGATTCAAGAGAATGAAATAGTTGAGTAAAATTGGGAGGTGTGAACAGTAAGAAATAATGACTTTTTAGTCGGCGGTAATTTATAATTATGTGAACATTGACTTTTAGTTTTACAAGGACAAGTATAAATTAATTAAGTACAATTTACTAAATGCGAACTAAATTATGGTACAACCGTACCACAACCGTGATTAGACTACGAGTTTATCACTTACTTTTATCGTCACTGTCCATATACGAACAATGGTTATAAAACAGTGTGATAAGCCAGTAGATCAATGGCGAGTTAGATTTCATTATGTTAATTGGACGCTAGTATTATTTCATCGGTAAGTTATGCAACTGTTGTCATCGAAACCAGAATTGTTTTAGAATTCTGAACAATTTGAAAGCAAAGGATGAACTCTGGTCTCTATTCTTCAACTGTCCTTTAAGTATTCAACAAAAATTCTATAATGGCAAGACCTTGGTTTTTGTCAGAAAACTTATTAGTTAGCTGGATCTTAAATTATCATCATAAGTTTTGACACCCCGGTTGGGACAAATCTTTTATTAATCTCTTTAAAGCGCAGAAACGTTGAAGATTTGGACATATCTTCACTGTTTTGCACAAGAATCTTGTTAGGACACTTCATTCTTTGTTTAAAAGATCTGTTACAAGATCTTCTACAGCTATACTGAAATAATTTGTGTCCACTTTAGCACGGCATTAAGATGCAAAAAGGGAAACCCGCTATAAAGCTGAGAAGGTTTACTCTAAATTCACCTAGCGATAGACAATTGAAATGTCAAATCAAGAAACAATGAAATGCACGCTAACCCAATGCTTTCCCCTCCTCTGTGCAGTTAAATTGTCCCTGCAGTATTTCCAACATTGCCTTTTCAGGCGACAGTCTCTTTTTCATCCTCTTCTGAACAGGCTTGTAGTTCAGACAGATCTGCTGACCAGAGTACCTAAATCAGATTCAAATTCACATCAGTTTCTTTTACCTCTTGAAAAAATTTTCTTTCTATTGTTCCGACCCCACTTGTGGAGGTGGAGAAACTGCATACTCAAATAGGTTTTTTTGTGTAGTCAACTTTGGCCCATCGATATAGTCATCGTAGAGAAATGTGATATCATTAAAAAGCCCTTCAAGCGTAGAATTTGAAAAAAGACGTTCTGAATTTCGCTTTTTTCGAGGAGAAATCGAGGTTTCAATTTTGTGTGAGCACGTGATATTTGGCACTTTTTGTTCACTTCTAGCGTAATTTTTGCCCAAATTAAGATATTTTCCATCAAAATGTTAATTTAAAATTAGATTTTACGCTAAAATGAAACATTTTTATGTTCTTAATAGACCAAAGGCAATAAAAACGACTCGTTTGAGTCTCTTCGGGAAGTTTACTATCACAATAAATCGAATTCTATTGGAGCGCTGTATTTTTTTAACCTTTTCGTATTTTTTTCTGCCTGTCAATTTTTCAGACCCAGGATCCCTTAATAACAAACCTCGTTTACAGTCAAATGAGGCCCAATGAACAAAACATTTGTTTTCAAGGAATCGTTCTCATTTTTTGGCTTCGAAAATGATTTCGTAATTTTTAATGGAAATTTGAGCTTCATTTTGAGAATTTATTGTTTTTTGGAGTTTTATGCCATCAATTCGTTGAATAAAATGCGCATAAGGTTGCATAAGGAGCATTCAATGTTCAATGAACTAATTTGTAGTCTGATAGAAATCTAATGGCTCTTAAGGCATTAACAAAAAACTTCATCAAAAAATGAATTTCTTTTGTCAACCGATTTCAAAAATATGTTTCAAAATTTGATGCCCGATTTCAAAATTATCTTTGAAGTTGAAGCCCGGTCCCACTAATCACAGAAACCAAATTTTTTGTACAGAAGCCAAATATTATGTAGTGGTTTGTGGGTTTTATCTTCTAACTATTGGTGTTATAACTTCGCTGCTGAGAACTTTCGTATTTTTTTCGTTTTCGGATGTTTGTTCATAATTTTGGTTTTTTGATGTTTAATCAACTTATCTTTACAATGAAACTTACCTTTGGCGCTGAGAAGATGTTCAGTTTACCATATATTAATTTTTCAGAGAATCTTATAGTTTTAAAGGCGGCAACATATTCTTCTCGGACTTTTCTACAGAAAATTTGGTTTTCGCCTGTGTTTGTTGAAGTTTTCATTGTTTTAATTCCTTCGGTGATTAATGACAGATTTTTTGCTGATTGAGAGATCTCATTGACGTCCCATGGAAGCAAAAAAAGCCTTTTCATTAATTTTTGTTAAAAGCTATTGTTCTTAATGTCTTTGATACGGCGATTTTTCTACAAAATTTCGTGTTTTTTGTATAATGTTTCATATTTGTTGATTTTTTGAAGTCACATTAGTACAATGATATAGATCCTATTGCTGTTGAAAAAAAAAATAATTTAACATTAAATTTTTTTTTACTAAAACGCTTGTTTTCTAATGGCTTCGAATCTTTTCTCTCGCATGTTTTATTGAATTATCTTTTTTGCCCGTATTTATTCTTTATGTTGTCGTAAAAGTTTTTTCCAGTTAATTTCAGGTCTCATTAGTTTGCTATTGAGAAGTAAATAGACATACTCATTGCAGTCAGTCGATTGCCAATAGTTTCAAAAATTATGATTTCATTCGTTTTCAAGATTTTTTTTTTAAGTTTTCCTTTTTTGAAGTTCTTGTCAACTTGCATTAATTCCCCATCATTGAGCAAACCCATCTTTTTTTGTTCCTAGTTCACAATTATTAATCCAAACTTTCTAATTCAATATTTTATGCGTGTCTTGATATTCGTCTTAAATGAAGTTTTCTTTGTTGGACAATATGCGTTTTCATTTTAAAAAATTGTGGGCGGTCAATATTTTTATTTCTTTTTCATGTCTTTTAGCATCTTTCAAAAAAGATACCAAAGTGAATATATTTAATTGTTTAGTATTAGTTTATTTTTTACTGTATTGATAAGAGTTTCATTGAAATAATAAAACAGAATATTCAAATAATAGCCGATGATCTTAATGACTTCAATACGTTGTGTTTTTGTGAATTGCTGGTTTTTTAATATTTCTGCGTCTGTTTTTCCGGTTCGATGGCTTAATCCAACCAAAGACATGTCAGATTGGTTTTTTAGAAACATAATAGTGAATTTAAAAAGAACTTAGTTGAAGTCTAATTGTTCTGATGACTTTTGAAATTATTGGGTTTATTTTGACGAATTTTTTCCATTGGCCTCTTCTTTTAAGATTTATAACCGATTGTCATCAAGTACAAGTCCCAACTGCCTTGTATTAAAGAAAAAAATAAATTTTTTTACTCAAGGTTTTAACAGATGGTATTTTGGCTTTGTTACTAGGTGCTTTTGAAGTTAGATATTGAATTTTTGCCGTTAAATACGTTTTTGTTTCTGATTATTTTTTTTTCTCGTAGTCTTGTTATTGTCAGATCGTGTTGGTGCTCTAATATGACATGGAATTATATAAATCATTTAGTAGTTTGGGTCTTTACCAATTTTTTAACTCAATCATTTGTTTTTGAGCATCTATTCATTTGGTTTATATTTTAGTTAAAAATGCAGATGAGCTCTGTTCGGAACATTATGTGCCATTGCATATTGCCAAGCCACTTTGTCGTCAAATGCGAACAAAGTGAAAATTTAAAAATGTGGTAATGCAAAATTGGTTAAAACAGATTTTATATATATCCATATATATATATATATATATACATATGCATATATATATATATATATATATATATATATATATATATATATATATATATATATATATATATATATATATATATATATATATATATATATATATATATACATACATACATACATACATACAAACATATATACATATATGTTAATACATATATAACTATATACATATATATATATATATATATATATATATATATATATATATATGAATAAACATCAAAATTCAAAATCAGAACAGGTTGTTCCGTTGAATTAAATTGATTCCTAGAAAATAGGCCAATAACTGAAAACAGATTTTCAACTGCGATATAAAAAATACATATAATTCCCCATGTTAATGGTGATTTATGCTACTTGTCTGTTAAAATGGACTCCAAGCGCTTTGTAAGTGTCATTTTGAGATTATGAGGTTCCAACAAATTTTCCTTTTGTTTAGCTGCTAAATCTTCGAGCACCATATCTGATATTGTCAATTTAGGGGAAAAATTTGAACCCAGATTAGTTGAGTTCAAAAATGTCTTTGTCAAAGAAAAAAAGAATTCGCAATTAACTTTTGAATTACAAAATTCGTGGACATTAAAAATTTTATGTGATAAACAATTTTAGAAAAGACTTTTCAAAATCTTGAAGAAGAAACCTGGACAGATATTTCGGGAAAAGTGTTAAAAATAAAAAATGTCTGTTAAATTTTGCCTCTGATTCAACTCAAAGCTTTTAGCTACTAAAAAATTGGGGAAACTCAACCCACAATTATTCTTGAACTGAAAATTAAGAAATCAGTAAATGCTACAATTAAATCATCATTTTTTCAAGATACAACAAATTGCTGGATTATAGTTGAGAAATTAAGATTTTCGCTGATATCTTGTCCTTAATCTCTTTTCAAAACGAGCCATCATTCTTTAGAAATCAAATATCTGAGTAAATGTTTTTTAATATTAAAACTGTCAATGTAATTTCAGAATCTTAAATATATCAAAATTTTTGGCCCCCTTTGTTTGATTTTTTGTTGTTTTTCTTTTTTGAAACTTTCTCATTGTCTCTTTTTCAATGATTTTCTGAATTGCCCTTTGCAATGAATAAAGTGGATATACTAGAAAAAAAAATGAATATATAAGAAACTGAAGATTACAGAGAAAATGAAGACTTCTTACATCCTGAAGACATGAAAAACAAAAAGCAAACGTTTTACTTCCTTCGTATTTTTTTCAGATTTCTGTTGTTTTTTCATACGGCTAAATTTGGTTGCTCTTTTATAACTTCTAAACATTTTATCAAAAAAATCCTTTTTAGATATGGCTGTTGAAACGAGAGGTATGTTTAAAATTTTGATAATTTCTTTTCATGAGCTCTTTATTCCATCAAAAAGTTGGTATCTTAATTAAATGACGCTTTTGAAATAATTGAGAAAAACAGTTTCAACGAACGAAATTCAAACCCAGATGAATATATTCAAGATTGAGTGGGAATAAAGCTACGTTTAGCACTTTGATTTTTTACGGATCTCGAGCTATTGGTTGTTTAACTTTTTTAGTTCAAATACGATTCTCAAATGCAGTTCCGCAATCACTCAGTTGTAGACAACAACTACTTTTTGTTCCGACCCTCTTGAAGGGGGAGGAACTATATACTCAACTGGGTTTTTTTTTGTTCCGTGAATTTTCGCCGCTTGATATATTCATCGTAGAGAGTTGAGACTGGTATCATTAGAAAGCTCGTCCAGCGTAGAATATGGAATTAAAAAGATTTTTTTAATTTTCATTTTCTACAGGGAGTTATCGAGGCTTAAACTTCTGAGAAAAGAAGAGTGAATTCACGTTGTTTTTATTCACATTTTCCGGAATTTTTGCCTAAATTTTTGTCAATTTTGCTAAAATTTGTTATAATTTTTAAGAATAGTGTCGTTGATTTTATTTTTGAAGACGAACAAGCATTGTTGATTGTTTTGATTTAATTTTTTGGTCAAAAAATCTGGATAAACATTTCAAAATTTAGCCTTTTTCATCAACAACAGCACGAAATAAGCTACTTTAGTCCACTTTGATTAAATTTGCCTACAGTACACCCCCAAACAACACTCATACAATCTTTGTAGACTCAGAGGGGGCTATTTCTACTTCAGAGTCCGCAGAGAGTGCCTTGTAGTTAAAACTTTGCCGTTTTTGCTAACTTTACTCGTTGATTATCAAAAATGCAAAATTTATTTTGAGTTTCAACTCAGAAATTATCTATATCTACAACATTCGAAAAATCAATTGTTCTTAACGGACAATAAGTATTAACAAGGGTAGTTTTGTGCCATTCTTGGACTGTTACAATCCAAAAAAAATCGGGTTGTAATCAGTCGGTCTTTTTTTTTTAAAAAAAAAAAGACTTTTTTTTTAATAATAAAGAACAGAACATATCAAATCAAAGCTCAGGAGTGATAGGTCCAACCAATTCGCTTGCTAAACAGCTCCAGGCTAATGCATTTAGTTTTTTAATTGAAAGTTTATGGTCGTTTCTTTTTTAAAAATAATTGACTTTTCAATAAATAATGGCTTAATTAACTTTTCCTCTATTTTTTCTTAATTTGTTCAACTTCCAGCTTAGTGTCAGCAAAAAAAGACTGCTTATTCTTTCTACTGAGTTAACATTTATTCTCGGTTGCAGTTTTAAGCCTGAAATTATTGTTTTCTGGCTTTGATACTACAAGATGGTAGATTTTTGTTTGTTTTGATATTTGCCAGTTTTTCACGTTTTCTAATTTTGTCACATTATCACATTATTGACAGTTCTCATGTCACCTTATTGGCATTCAAATTAAAGCACAATTGAACATATTAAAATCCTGAAAGATACAAATAATCGTTTTAATGGCCTCAACGCCTCTTTCTTGAAGAAATCAATTGAATTTTTTAATTTTGTCTTAACTGTCATTTATACTTTGTCGTTTCGGTCGTATGAAATTTCCTGTATAGTGATAGCTTTCATTGGCTTTTCATGGAAGAATAGAAAAACCGATATTCTGATATTAGCAGATTGCTGATGGCTTCTATGACTTTCAAACCCATCGTTTTCCAAAATTAAAAAAAAACTTTTTTAACTTCGCAATTTTGTTCTTTTTATGTTTCATTTTGTTACCTAATCTCGTTAGTTGATTGCAGGTCAAATATGACATTATGGGTGTCAAGGGAATAAAAAGGATTGGTGTCCCAAAATCTTTTTTTTAAAGATTTTGTTATGACCTTACTGGCTTCGACACCGCTTTTTCACAAAAAAAAAGTAAATTAATTTGATTTTTGTCATATTTGACGTTCTTTTTGCAGATGCAAGAAGTATTCTGGATAATTACAGGTCTCGAGGGTTTCCTTTTCATTTAAATAGCTCTTTTTGTAATTAATGCCTTTCATGACATTGAATGTAATTTTGTTTCGAAAAAAAAATTAAAAGTATTACAATCTTTAGCACTTCGCTTTTTTGTCTACTTGTTACCTAGTCTTACTAATGAATGGCCACGTACTACATTATAGCTGTTTGAAGAAGGCGCAATCAAATATATTTTGAATGCCAAAATTTGGCTTGACGGTTTTGACAGCGTTTTCTGGCAAGTTTCAATTTAAATTTTGTTTGTTCTTTATTGTTCTTTTTAGCCGCTCTAAAAAATGAATAAGGTCAGGTCCTAATGCCCTTCTTTAGAAGCAGTGGTAATCGCAAATTTGTTGTAATATTAATTTATTCCTAATGTTATTTATTACTTTGAAGTTAATTTTTTCAAAAAAATAAGTTAATTTTTTTTACTTTACTGTTTTTGTTCTTTTTTGTATAATTGTTACCAAACCCTTTTATGGACTGGTCGCATATGTTTTCTGGTGATTTATAAGTTATTTTTGTTTATTTTCAGGTTTATCTGACGGTATGTTGACTTTTATTAAATTTAGTTTTTAAGAGGGACATAAATTTTTTGATGTAATTAATGTTTGTTGTTGTTGTTGTTTGATTTTGCTGTTCATTTTGACTCGCTTTCTTAATATTGACATATTACAGCAATCTGATGCATCAATTTTTACTGCACTGAGTTATTTGTTTTGGAGGTTATCTTATCGTTCATACAGAATTTTTTGAAAAAGACTTGGGCTTTTTTGGGATTCGCAAAAAATAATTTTTGTGTTTTTCTATCTGTTCCTCATTTGGTAGACAATTATGCCAAAATTGTGGATGGGCGGGGTCGGAACCTTATGTGCCATTGCACATTACCGAGCCGCCTTGTTTCCCCTTTAGTTTCATTTGGAACTTACTTTTTTAAAATCATTCATTTTTAATATGCAACTCAATTTTTTTTAAGAAAAACTAATTTAAATCAGCCGAAAAACGATGTCTCTCCACCTTTTAAGATGCCTAAACAAACAATGAGATTTTTACTGAAGTTGAACAGGCTACCTCGCGTATTGTGTCATGTTTTTTAAAAGTCAATTTGATTTTCGGGCTGACAGCTGAAACAGCCACGAGGTTCTTTTTTAAAGAATATTAACTTATAAAGTCCTTATACTTTCAAATAAAGTTCTACTTACTTATGCTTTAAATCAAAGTGTATGATAATGTTAAATAAATCGAAGAGTATTAACTGATTCATGGATAACAACAATGCTGTGTAATTAATGGACTTGGTATCAAATTCCCAAAAAGCTAAAAAAAATTTCAGAATTTAATTTCGAGCAACCATTTTCCAGGGCAAAGATCTACTGTTGAATAAACTTACTCTAATACGGCAACAAAATTGCAACTAAATTTGAACATAAAACGTTTCATGCTTCAGCATTTTTAACTTTCTTCAATCGAAAGTATTTAGCTTTAGATGTTATCTGTATCTTTTTTGCATCCAAAAAATATCCTCTAATCCTGATTTGAAATACTGAACTGTGTTGAAAATGAGTTTGTAATTATTATTTTTGGCTCACAAAGTGGATCTTTTCGTGCGTGGGTGACAAATTAAAACCCGAAAGTTAAAACAAAACTGTGAATAAAATAATAAAACTGTTTAACCTTTCAAAATCCTCGGGAATGGGCTCGTATTCGACAGAGTGTTGAGCTGCAACTGTGTTCCCAAATCCCATCAGCATTGCATCATCCTCATCAATCTATAAAAACATATGCATTTACCCGCCTTATCGAATATTCTTATCGGCGGGCAATGGCCATGCCTCAGCGGTCCATGGGACTTGGAATGAAACCATCACAATGGAACAATTAAGTTATCGGCTTGAGTATGCGTGTAAAAGCGACTGCTAATTTAAACTCGGTTTATTGAAAACATCGAAGTGCATTGGATATATTGGCACTGGGTAAATTGTCCTGTGACCGGAATTTTCTACCCTGACTGAACCATAAATCCACACTATTTATATTTCTTGTTTAAAGTCTAATTATAAACGTCTCATTGCAAAGTTAATTATTTGGATAGATTATATTTATGCTAATCTATCTGTTCCATTCTAAAGATGTGATAATGCACACCATAATATAACAATAGTTCAACCCCTTAATTAGTTATCTCTTGACTGAAGATTCGAAACCAGGAATTCAACCCCACCTCAGAAAAAAAGCTTCAACAACAAAAAAATCTCAGCTACACCAAAGGTTCGTCTACTTTCAATTTTCTCAAAATTTTATAAATTTCGAACTATTTTGCATTTTCATGAATCGATTTTGAGGATTTCTGTTTTTTGGAAAAAAAATTTCACAATTTTCTACCCATATATTTAGGCAATTTCTCTTTTCGCTCAAATTTAGCTAAAATTTTGGTCAAAATTCAATAATTTACGACAAATAGTGGTTTGTTCAAGGAAGTCTCTGCAAACAAGTATCTTATCAGTTTGTCAATGTACCAATAGACCACAGAAATACAAAACAAAATAGATTTTAAGAAAAAAAATTGCAGCAAACTTTCAGCCAATTCTCAGACATTGTGATGTGATGATGTGATGTGCTCATAGCCCGTCCCTAACATGTGTAAATCGATCTTTTCATCCAATGTTAAGTTCCTTTTTCGACTTTGAATAGCTCTTCATAAAAAGGGAGAACATCATTCATGATCTGTCTATTAGTTGTTAATCGATAAGAACAATATAGAAAAATGAAAAAAAATAACGATTATCACATTCAACATGAAAAACAAATACAAAATTAAAATTTTACTGTTAGCACGATATTTTTCCGCATGAATAATTGACTGAACGCCAATTAACGATTTCAAAATTATATTTCAAAAAAGTTAAATATATAATCCACTATTGATGAATTTTTTGTTTTTCTGTCCAAAACAAAAGCATTTATTGGGTCTCAATTGCTGTTTAGTAATTAATACTGTCCCCATGTTGTCCCGGCTTGTACTTAGATAATAGTTCTATCAAAATGGATATTAATTTAGTATGAAAACTGATTTTACTATAAAATTATTCATTTTAGGAGCGTCAAAAAGAAAACTGCAAAAAAATCTCTTACGATTATTCAGGATGCGTCAACGAGTTTTTCATTTAATTTCACAGTTATATTAGCTAACTTTTATTTGTTAACCTAGAAACTTTCCTACTAATTCAATGCTGCCACATAGAAAAACATTTCTCAATAGGTGAACAAGAAAACTGAGCTTCTTCTTATGTGAATAACAAATATTTTACCACTTCTTTGTCAAAAACTAATCTCGTATTCATTTTTATGCATTATATTAATTATATCTTTCGTTCTATCTAATGCTATCAAACTTAGCATGTTTCAGAGTAATTGAGACGTCACCATTTCCGAAAAATCAAATCAAATTTTTTAATCCTGTTTTTGCTAATTTTTGCTAACCTTTGGATCTCAATAGTATCTTTTGTTGTAACTTCATCAACGTGTGGCGTGGGTTGTCTTTAGTAATCATAGCTTGATCTCTATATTAATTTGATTTTTGATTTCTTTGAAATCACAAATTTCAGAGAGCATATTTAATATTTCTTTTTCAATTGTGTTACCCTGTTTGCTTTATCGTTAAAAGAACACATCAGTTGTCATTATGTCAGTCACTTAGTCACAATTGCGGTTTCTATGTTGCCAAACTTGTCCAGTTATGTCTATGAATTTCTCAAAGAGACAGATGCGGTTCACCTACTACATCTGGTTGAATAAGAAACTGCATTCCTTCAGTTCGATTTCAACATGATATTTAATTTGTTTCAGCAAAACACCGTCGGAGAATGTTGCTAGGAAAGAATGGAAAAAAGCAACAATTTTGTTACGTTGATAAGATAAGCCCCATAATCGCGAAGATTATGACAATTTAAAAGAAATTTTGTTTCAATCTACAATATTTTACACTTCTGAAACAAAGTATTACGGCTAAAAAGATCCGTTGTTTCCTTAAACATTTTTGGGTTTGTTGTCGATTATCTTGATGAAAATTGAAATTTTTATTGTTTTATTACAACTATTTTAAAAATACAGCCACATTTACCAATGTTTCTGACTTAAGCATTCTGGCTGAGAAAGTTAGAGAGCATGAGAAACTGTTAACTTGGAATCACAAATCATCAATATGACATTTGAATTGTTAAAAATTTAAATTCTCAAAAAATTGTTTAAAAGGCTGGTCAAGCTGAATCAAAAATGTCAATAATGCAAAAAAAATCAAATTTAAAAGGTCCAAGTTTAGTTACAACATATTTTGGGAAAGCTCTGTTTATAATATTTATCATAATTTAAGTGCAACTGAGTTTTTCGAAAATAAAGGTTACTCAGGTTTTTTGGTTCCTCTTAAAATTGAAATAATTTTCCCGGTTGTTTCCGTTTCAACCTTCAGCTAAACATTTTCAGCTTTTTTCGTAACAACTTGATAAAAAACAATGTTCGGTACAGAAACAAATTTTTCTGGAAGATCATTTTTAATTAATTGATATATTTTATTCTCCCGAAGGCAAATTTGGGAATATTCTGCGCCACGCAAAGAACAAGCACACGTCTTCTTGTTCAATATGTAAGAGCACCATACAGAGTCAAAATTATAATATCTTGAAATAAAATTTTCCGACTATTGGTGAACATCTGACTTTTTAATTGCTGTGCTCGATTCATTAAACGATTTGATTGCTTAATAATAACTGCGCGAATAAATGTCCGCGAATATATAGCACTGCGTCGAACAATTTTTAGGTTCTCTTGAAATAACTTAAGAGAAAATTTAGAACGATTCGCAACAGTTTTTTGTGATTTTTTTTTTGCAGCGGTGCTGAATCTTCGTTTGACATTAATGAGCAGAAAGGCAGTTTCTTAGAATTTTGCTCTAGCAAATGGCTAATTGTAGACAATTTTTAATTTTGCTTCTCCATATTACTCTCAGTTCTGTCAACATTTTTTGTTGTATTGGCATCATTGGATTTACAATTTTAATTCTTTTGATATTTTCTACTCAAGCTTTTCTGTTTTTTAAAGCAAATAAATGGAAAATATGACTAGCCCATTATCTAGCTGATCATTTAGTTTTTATTCTAAACCGCTTTCAACCTAATTAGGTATGCAATTGTAAAAATAAAATAATTCTACCTGAGTGGTGGGATTGGCTTTGAGGGTTCTTGTTGGAACCTGATCTGGAACCCATTTCAGTGGTACTTCACACAGTTTGTTGTTATCTCGCAGTCTGGAAAAAGAGAAGAATAGCAATCATTATTTGTTCACAAATTTTTCATTTCATAAATTTCACATGGCAGTTATGTTCATCAGAGTTTGTTCTTGGCAGAATTTTCACGCAGACGCTAAAAATTAAGAAAACCTTCCAATCGAATACCAAAATCTGGTTTGTTACCGAGTAAACTAAATGAACAATCTATTTAAAGCGCTATTTAAATAAAAGAGCAGCGAGAAATCTATGCGCTATCCAGCGAGAAAGTTTATTACGTAATCTCTTAACCATATAAGCCTTATATCCGTTCTTTTATACGTAGAGAGCTCAGAAAAAGTTCGTTAAACATAATTTTCGTTGAGCCTACTAATATACTGAATCGATTGCGCTCTTTTTAGGCTTAATATTTTTATGTTTCGAAAACGTATCGGTGACCAATCTGAGTCGAAAATCGACTCAGACAAATACCTGCTAAAAAAGATCAAGCTGGATTTGCCGGGCCATGGAGAGGGGCTTTTTTGCCTTAATACGTTGTTGAATGCAGTTATCGATCTCGATCAATTTAAATTAACGATTGTGTGTTTTCGCACCTATAAAGCTGGTGCCGCGACCCTCTATAATTCGAGGGGGCCTCGATTCGAGATTGGGCGTCTTGTAAATCAAACGATTTGCTTTACCCTTACGAAGTGTACAATTGATTGCCTCTACTCTTGTGGAAGAACCTGCAAAGAATAATTTCTGATTGCAATTAAGTTCGGTCAAATTATCGTTCCCCGCTCTTTATTGATCATGGAATGTTGATACCTTCATCTTGCTCCTTAGTCCCAAAAAATTATTTCCATTAGTTAGCAAATCCCAATCTGATTGTGACCAAAACTTATCGGTTACTTTCCCGTGTGGCATTAAATTGGCAGGCATTTTGCAGAGAATCAACTCGGAAGGGGCGGGCCTTAATTGGCATTGGCTTTCGTTATTAACGTGAAAACGATTTGCAATAATAATTGAATCGCAATAAAATTGACACAATTCATTTATTTGAGATTCAATTCCCCTCAAAATTGAATGAGAAAAGTGATTAGTGTGAAATTTGCCGATCTACAATCTGAGGAATCGAAGCCTTGGAACCTGTACCAAAAAAAAAATTGACCATGTTGGAATTCCTGGCGATCTGGAGTCCCGAAAATCGGTCGCTTTTGGAGGAGGCACGAATGGAGACAGGGTTGTAAATGATTGTGTACGCTGAGGGCACATAAAACTATACAGTGTGTTGTGGTTTCTAATGACAGGGCAACTCTTGAACTGGCGACACATCTAGAAATCGACTCCAAATCTATCGAAGAGCTGCACATTGGAACCGAGAAAAAAAAAACTTGTAAGACTTACCCAAACTTCAACTTAATTTTCATTTGACGTTCTAAATTTATTAAACCGGCAAATCTATTAACCCCCCTTTTTTCGGTTTCATTTCCTATAATCTGGTATTTGCGACATTACCCCTAGTCACCGATAACCCATCCCATACACATTTTTTTTTGAAAAAACAATAATTTTGACAAATTTTGTCAAAATCCAGAAATAATCAAATTGCGGTGTTTTTTACAGTTCTTGACATAAAAGCGTAGCAAAAACTTAAAAATCTTGGAAAAATTTGACCAAATTTGAAAAAAATTCCTTTGTCCCTATCATTCTAAAGGAAAATTATTAAATGCGGATGTAACAATTGCATAAAGTTGTCGATTTAAAAGAAAATCAAAAGACAATTTGGTCAAGTTTTTCAAGTTTTTTTTCTCAAATAAGCGCTTATTCTTGATAACTCGTGAAAATCGTGCCTTTAACATCAAGGTTCGGAGTTTGAGCAAAGCTCAAGTCAATTATGTTGTAAAAAACATTATATGGTTTTTATATTAGCTGCAAGTTCACTGCATCACGCCATAAAAACCTTGCCTCAAGCGTTACAAGACCATTATAAAAAAGGAATTTACGCATTACCGGGTCTGAGTTTTAATCCTAACGCTTTGAAAGTCCGAAAAACCGCGCAATTTCAATTGAGTCACTTCTTCCGTGATAAAAAGAGGCTAGTTATATGGCATGATGTGGTGAACAATTCATTGTCCCGTCATCGCAGTAACAACAATAAGCCTTTAACACCTTCGCAGCTTATTGAAGTGCTTGAAAAGTATCAGGAGCGCATAGAAGCTATAGTGTATTGCCCCAGAGAGGGAACTCCTGATATTTACAATCAGCTCAAGCGTAGTACTCTAGTTACCATCCATTTAGTGAAAGACATTGTGTCTAAACGTAAACAGAAAGATCTTAGTTTACTTAAAGAGTACAGAGCATTACACCAAAGGCCTGCGCTTGAGCTGAAAACACTCACTATAGTCTTAGCTCATAAGAACAACCTCCGGTCCTTGATAACACGGTCCCGACCGAAAAAACTTTCCAAGCGCCGTCGAAAAACGCTCCGCAACCGCCATGCGTACGAGGAGGCGGAACTTACTCAAGCCTTTAATAACCTAAATGTCTCTTAGTCTTGCGTTGTTGCGCGGGTTAGTTTGTGGTTGATTCCTTCCAATAGTGCTTTACTAAACGTTTTGCTCTCCCCATTCTTTGAGTTATTCACTACCATCCGTTTCCGCAGGTTATCTGGTTTCATTTTCAGTTTCCGTCCTTTTTGTTTCCGTGTCACCTTGTTTCTTTCTATCCCCCCTTTATTTGTTGTATGATGTAGTATGTTGAGTTTTGCTGTAGTAAAATTTCTTTTTGCTAGTATGCTGGTTTGTTGTTTAGTCTCGTTCCTTGCTAGGGTGTGACTTAAGTTCATTCTAGAGTTACGGATGGTTTGTTTCGTGACTTTCACCACACTTGTTTGCTAGCAATTTGTTGTACCTTTATTAATTTTGTAGTATGCACTTTTGTTGTCTGGGTAGGGTGGTTTGCTAGGGTGTGACTTAAGTTTGTTCTGGAGTTACGGCTAGTAAAGTTCCTGACCTTTTCGACTTTTGGTTATACTACACTGTTGCCGTAAATTGTTTCATGTTTAATGTTTTGATGCCGTTGTTAAAGCCCCATAATGATTTGTGCTAGTGTACCTGGCAGTAGCTCGTCTCCTTCGTTCTAGGGTGTGACTTAAGTTTATTCTGGAGTTACGGCTAGCTTGTTTGGTTGAGTTGTTGCTGTGGTCTGTTAGCATCGATCTTCCCGCCTCCTCGCTTGTGGTTTCCGCCCCGCCCGTGCCAGTTTTCCCGTTTCGTCGCGCGCCATCCGCCCGACGTTTCCGCACCCGCCCGTGCCAGTTTTCTCGTTTCGTCGCGCGCCATCCGCCCGACGTTTCCGCCTCGCCCGTGCCGTTTTCCCCTTTCGTCGCGCGCCATCCGCCCGACGTTTCCGCCCCGCCCGTGCCGTTTTCCCGTTTCGTCGCGCGCCCTTCGCCCGACGCTCTCGTTTGTCCGTCCGGTTTCCCGTTGCGTCGTGCATTATTCGTTCGGCGTCTCTTCCCGTCCGTCCCGTCCCCCGTCCTGTCCCGTTTCGCGCTTCCTGCGCACCGTTCTTTCTTTCTTTCGCCGGGTACTATTGTACTCGACGAACATCTTTGCTCTTTGGCGGTTTGCTAGGCAAATCGTCACACTAGGGTTCGGTATAACCCATTTGTGTTGTGCTGTTGCATGTGTGTGTACTTTATATTAGTACCAAATTAAACTTGTGGTTCCTGTTTTTCTTAAGATCATGACAACTTTGCAGGACAAATTCAACAAACTTTATAGCGCAAGAGCAAAATTAGAGGCTGAACTTAATAACATCTATGGGGAAATTAACAATGCTGTTGATAAGCAAGACAGGAAAGTTAAGCTCGAACGTCTGATTGTGAAGTGCAAAGATGCTTTTACTAGAGTAGTTGATAAGAATGAAGAGCTCTTTGATCTGGCACAAAAGACTGAAGATCCAGACGCTGCCTGTAAGAATCTTGAGAAATGGTTAGAGACTGTAACAAAGAAAACTGATGAGTTCATTGCTGCTGCTCGAGGGTATATCAATTCGGTCCATGACAAAGAGACAGCAGAGCTGTATACCTCTCACCAATCAAGATCAGGTTCACATATGACTTCCTCAAAAAGATCAAGTCAGCGTCAACGAGACTTAGAACTATCTAGACTCAAAAGGGAGGAACTTGAGAAACAACATGAGGCAAAACTCCGCATTGCTAGACAACGTCTTGAAATTGAAAAACAAACGAAATTGCGGGAATTAGAAATTGAACAGCTTGAGGAAGATCATCGCAAGGAAGTAGCTGCTGCAGCCCTTGAGGAAATTGAGTTGATGACAAAATCATCAGCGGACGGGTCTGGTACAGGCAAAATGAGTGGGCTCTTTACGGAAAGAAGTTCAGTCAAGAGCAAGAAACTTGTTCAAGATTGGGTTAATTCGTCACCAGCCGGGAACATGGCAGATGTTGCAAACGAACCGAGTTTGCACTTTTCTGGTTCCATCGCCCAATCCAACCAAGCAATTGTCCGACCTTCTTCAGCTCAACTTCCAAACTCACACTTCAATCTCAATACACATGGTCAAGTTGAGGCCAACATCAATCTCCCTGTCCATGAACCAAGTAGTGGAACCAATGTAACCAATGATGCACATGTTGCAAACAACATCATGCAAGAGCAGCGACAGCCCCAATATACGCCTCCATCACCACCAATAAACTTTGGTATGCCAACTCAACTAAACGCCCCAAACACAGCCCGACAACTGTCTCAAGCAACAATGCACTTCGATAGTTTACAGTTAGATCATCAATTCCCTCGCAGGTCGAGCATGCCGGGACAGTTGAATTTAGTCAGCCCTTCGCGTTCACTACCTTTAAACACACTTGTTAATGCTCCGCTAGCACTTAATCCGCAACAAGCACACATAAATGTACCAGCCCCTCCATCCCCCGTTCTAAACCCCGCACCACCGCATTTTCCGCTAATCCCACCAGCATTTCGCTTTCCTCCTTCCCCGCCACAAGCACTCCCACTACAAGCCACTAACCCCGTGGCGAATAATGTCAATCTGTTACCCCATTCTCCGCCTGCACCATTCATTTCCTCCGCAAACAATTTCGTACCTCAATTAAATCATCCAGCACCTCCACAAAAGAATTTTCAGCCCCAAAACTTTGTGCCCATAACCCACGCACCTCCTGCTCCTCCAGATCCAAATGTCTGGCGTTTTCCGGCAGCAGTCCCACCAAATGCATTACCACTTGTACGTACATCTGCAAATTTATACACCGCACAACCGGCCCCGTTAATCAACCCTCATATATCTACATCGCACCGCTCCCCTCATGTACAAGCAGCAGCAGGCGCTCAAAATTACGTAACATCAGACTTCATGCAAGCGAATCCATTTAGTTCTTCCGCAGGTACCGCCCCCACCTTTGTCACTCCGATCATTCCGCCAACGTATGGAGCTACCGTTCCGAACCCGTTGTGTTGGGGTGGCCCGCCGCATCCCACACCTTCGGCTCCTTCTTTGGACTCTGCGGATTTGATAAAGCAGTTGGCGGACGCAATTACTTGTAAGAAGAACGATCCACTGCCCGAGTGGAAGTTGGCACAATACAATGGTGATCCCCTGCAGTGGCACGAATGGTTCGGACAATTTAAAAGCGCCATAGACGCACAGTCCTTGACTGATGACGTCAAGTTAACATACTTAAAAACTCTTGTAACTGGAAAAGCTAAAACCGCCATCGCTGAGTTCGCATACTGCGGTGTAATGTACAAGGACGCACTTAAGACACTCGAACGTAAATTTGGCCAACCACAGGCAGTAGTCAGTGCACACTTAGAAAAACTCAGCTCTTTTCCACCACTAAAGATGCACAATAGTGATAACATCATAAACTATTCTGCAACAATTTCAAGTCTTGTTGGGGTCTTTAAATCACTTTCATATGACGCAGACCTTAAGAGCGCCTCACTTCTCAACACGGCTGTGCAAAAATTGCCGCCCAATCTGAAAGAATCCTGGTCACTCTTCACAGTGAAGAAACATTGGGTTAAGCCAACACTCCTTGACTTCAACGATTGGTTGAAGGAGAAGGCAGAGGCACATGATTTAATGAAACAAACTTCATCGAAGGCAAGAACTGAGGATAACACCAACTCAGTAGTAAAGACCAAAGTTGCCTCAAGAACTTTTGCTGCTAATACACAAACTAAGGGCACTCAGAGACCAGCCTCAACATCGGCAACGCCTGCAACCCCTCGCTGCATTGTGTGTAAAGGTATCCACCGCATCTGGGAGTGTAGGGTATTTAAAGAAAAGTCTCCCACTCAGCGAGCAAAGGTAGTGGCTGAAGCAAAACTGTGCTTCTCATGTTTGAGAGAAAAGCATATGTTCAGGCAATGCCCAAACCCCAGGAAATGCAGGAAGGACGGTTGCAACAGCTCCCATAACACACTTCTTCATGGAGCTGAGAGGGTTTATCCACCAAAATCCCCTTCAAACAACAACAACATTAATTCTAATGCTGGCGCAAATCAAAGTAAACTTCCTAGTGTCCAATCATCGAGTAAGACCACTACTTTGTCATCTGTGAGTAATGTGAAAGGCCTCCTTCAGGTGACTGAATTACAGTTGAAGAGCTCTTCCGGTAAAGACACCACGGCTTTAGTTTTGTGCGATACCGCTTGCAGTAACTCTTGGGTGTCCAATGATCTTGCAAATAGACTTGGTTTGCACGGTACAGCATTGAAATTAACAGTCAAGGGTATAAATACCGAGGAGGTTATAGACACTAAGTTAGTTGAACTAATTGTAACACCACGCGACAACCAAGCATTTGAACCATTTAAAGTAAGCCCTTACGTAAAGGAAGATTTAAATGTAGGCGCCGATATCATCAACATTAAAGCACTTCAGGAAACATACCCGCACCTAGCAGTTCTAGACCCAGTTACATATTGCTACGGAAACATCGAGATGATACTTGGACAGGATGTGTATCATGCCATCCGCCCGTTAGAGTACTTCGCTGCCGACGAGAAGTCCTCGCCCTTCGCTGTTCGCTTGCCCATAGGTTGGGTTCTAAGCGGCCCTCTACCGTCGTCTTCAGGTTTAGTCTCGACTTGTTTCAAAGCTAATTTGGAGCAGGATTTTGAACTCGCTAGTCAGGTAAAATCTTGGTACGACATGGAGTCGTACGGCGCACTTAAGCAAGTAGACCCACGATCCGCCTCGGATGCACGTGCGCATGAAATTCTTGAAAACACCACCGTGCATAATGGAAAAAGGTACGATGTCGGAATGCTATGGGCTGAAGATAACATCGAACTGCCCAACAATTATTTCTCAGCGCTTGTTCAATTAAAGTCTTTGGAAAAGCGGCTAACGAAAGATCAGACATTAAGGGAAAAGTACTCGAATCAAAGAGGACTTAGACAAAGGCTACGTAGTAAGGGTCAAAGATGCTCATAAGGTGGAAAGTCGCTCGGAACGAGAGTGGTACCTACCACACCATCCGGTTGTTAACCCGAACAAGCCGGGCAAGGTTCGTAGGGTACTAAACGGAGCAGCAAAATTCCATGGCGCATCTCTCAATAAGTCATTACTCACCGGACCTGACCTACTGCAAAACCTAATCTATGTACTCCTACGGTTCAGACAACATCCATTTGCCGTATCCGCCGACATCGAGGGAATGTTCCTCCAAGTTGGAGTGTTACCATGTGATCAGCCATCATTGCGCTTTTTGTGGCGGGAGGACCCCACATCAAATGTTGTGGTACACCAGTATACGCGCCACATCTTTGGGGCAAAAGATTCGCCCACCTGCGCCAACTACGCACTTCAGCGCACGGCACGCGATAATGCTAAGGAGCACCCAGAAGCTGCGAAAGCCGTCCTTGAGAACTTCTACATGGACGACTACTTGGACTCAGTGGAATCCCCCGAGAGGGCCCTCATTAGGTCGAAGGAATTGGTACATCTTCTCCATCTAGGTGGGTTCAAGCTTACTAAGTTTGTAAGCAATGTACCAGATCTGGCTGACCGAATTGATGGGTCTGCTCAATCCACTGAACCGAAGGTCATCGTTTCATCAAAGGAGGAATCAATGCACGTGCTTGGGCTTAAGTGGGATCACAACAACGATACTCTGGTTGTGAGTAGGGGTACTAACAGCACCATCACGAAAAGTTTAACACAGCGCTTGGTCTTAAGTCTTGTGTCAAAGGTCTACGACCCAATTGGTCTTGTCGCACCTTTCACTGTTGGTGCTCGGTTAATCTTGAAAGACATTTGGCGTGTCAATGGGCAAAGTTGGGATGACGAGTTACCTAAGGACACAGTTGATAGATTCCTTGCCTGGTGTATTGAACTGCCGCGGTTAGCTGAGATCACTATACCGAGAAGTTACTTTTCAGGACCATTCCAACATCTTGAACTCCACATGTTTGGTGATAGCTCGCAAGACGTATTCAGTGCAGTAGGTTTTCTCAGGGCTCAAGTAACTTGCACCTCCGGGGAGATTAAAACAGAGCTGGCGTTTGTCTTGGGCAAGGCCCGTGTTGCACCTATGAAGGTAATGACAGTTCCTAAGTTGGAATTACAAGCCGCTCTCCTCGCTGCCCGTTTAAAAAGGGAAATCTGTCGAGCATTAACGGTTACTGTGGATAAAGTCTTTATGTGGACAGATAGTACCATCGTCTTGCAGTGGATAAACTCAACAAACAAACACCCCATCTTCATTGCAAATCGTGTTAGTGAAATCCTGGAGAACACCAGCGTTGACCAATGGAACCACGTCGCCACTTGTGATAATCCGGCAGATGCTGGCACGCGTGGCATGTCCGCTGAAGTTTTGCAATCAAGTAGCTGGGTGAGGGGTCCTGACTTCTTGACAACTAAGCAATTCCCTTTTGTGCCAAATACTGACGTCGTTGATAACATCAAACTCGGCGTTGTAACCAAGGAACAAGATGATGACTCCATCTCATCTTTAGCCGCATCCGTAACCAAGCCCCCTAAGGAACAAAGTATCAATCTAATCCCGTTTGATAAGTTCAGTTCTTATCAAAAATTACTGCGTGTCACCGCATATGTGCTCCGTCTTTTACCATCTCATGAAAGTTACCGTACCGTAGACGGCAGCATAGCCGATCCTGTTGAGCTTGACGAAGCCGAGCGTCATCTCCAGTACTTGGTTCAGGAAGAGTCCTTTAGTACTGAAAGAAAGGATCTTCTTGACAACAAATCTGTTAAGAAGAGCAGCCGCATTGCTCAGTTTACTCCGTTTATTGGGCCTCAGGGTCTCATCCGTTCTTCTGGTCGACTCCGACGGCTAGCGGAAATTGACTTTGACACTAAGCATCCTATCGTGCTGGATGCACGTCATACTTTTGTTAAACTGTTTCTGCGGCATACTCATTTGAAGAACCATCATCAGGGCATTGATTACTTAAGGTCAAAGGTACAGGAACGTTATGCCATCCTAAAACTACGTTCCACCCTGCGTTCCATCAAATCAAACTGCGTCTTGTGTAGAATGTTCCGTGCAGCAACCATTCAACCTATCATGGCAGACCTCCCAAAGGAGAGACTGGCATACCAGTCTCCTCCCTTTACCAACACCGGGGTTGATTACTTCGGCCCATTCTACGTCACAGTTCGTCGGACTACCGAGAAGAGGTGGGGATTTCTCTTCACTTGTCTCACTACTCGTGCTGTCCATGTTGAAGTTGTCCCGTCCATGGACACTAGTTCTTGTGTAATGGGAGTGGAGCGGTTCGTCTCCCGTCGGGGTACTCCTGCTATGATTTGGTCGGATAATGGTACGAACTTCATTGGAGCGGAGAAAGAGCTCCGTGAATGTGTGGAAAAATGGAATACGCTTAACATTGCCACCGAACTTGCACATAAGGGCATTAAGTGGAGGTTCAATCCACCCAGTGCGCCACACCAAGGTGGCATCTGGGAGAGGCTAGTTCGAAGTTTTAAAAGGGTACTGTACACTATCCTCGGTACGCGTCGCCTCACAGATGAGGTGTTGAACACTACTTTTTGTCTGGTCGAATACGCACTAAACTCACGTCCCTTAACGCCCGTAAGCGCCGACCCGTCCGACCTAGGCGCAATAACACCTAACCATTTTCTACTCGGTAACCAAGCAACCCGAATTCCGTCTATCGTTGGCGTCGACGAGTTCGATCATCGTAAGCGGTACGCCCGTGCACAGTCTTACGCCAATGCAATTTGGGCACGTTGGCTCAAGGAGTATGTACCTGCGTTGAACCGTAGATCTAAGTGGCAGACGCCTGCCGAGCAGCACCTCAAGGTCGGTGATTTAGTTTGGATCGTTGAAGAAAGCAACCCTAGGAGTTACTATCCAACCGCTCGGATTGAGGAACTTCGGTACGGCTCCGACAGCGTCGCCCGCTCCGCCGTCTTACGCACGTCATCCGGATCGCTCGTCCGCCCACTCGTTAAGCTTGTACCAATCCTCCCAACATTTTCTTCCGGGCCGGAGGATGTTACCGAGTAAACTAAATGAACAATCTATTTAAAGCGCTATTTAAATAAAAGAGCAGCGAGAAATCTATGCGCTATCCAGCGAGAAAGTTTATTACGTAATCTCTTAACCATATAAGCCTTATATCCGTTCTTTTATACGTAGAGAGCTCAGAAAAAGTTCGTTAAACATAATTTTCGTTGAGCCTACTAATATACTGAATCGATTGCGCTCTTTTTAGGCTTAATATTTTTATGTTTCGAAAACGTATCGGTGACCAATCTGAGTCGAAAATCGACTCAGACAAATACCTGCTAAAAAAGATCAAGCTGGATTTGCCGGGCCATGGAGAGGGGCTTTTTTGCCTTAATACGTTGTTGAATGCAGTTATCGATCTCGATCAATTTAAATTAACGATTGTGTGTTTTCGCACCTATATGGTTCCATCACATTATTTTTTTGTTTAATCTCCAAATAATCTCCAAATCGTGCACTGAAACTCCGTTACAATTTCAAAAATTCGTTTAAGGTCATTTTTGTGCCGTCTTTAAACTTCGAATTCGAACGTAGCCGAATTTTGTCTGAGTTTCGGTTACCTCTCGAGGCCTCCATGCCTCCGGCATTAGATTTTTGACAACTAAATCAAACACTGCGAGCTAGAAAACTACCTCGTCACCAAAAAGGCATGAAAACAATTTTGACTTCAGCAGGCTGACTAAGTTCTCATAAATATTTTGGAAGAAAATAATTCTCATTTTGGAAGGAAATAATGTGTTCTTTCTCGAATACAACTTATATTTTCATTTATCACACAAAGTTCAAATTACAGTTGTTTTAGAAATAAGAGAGTGCCATATTTAAAAAATGTGATCGGAATCACCCATTTTGTTATATGCTGATGGAATGCTCAAACTTGTTGAGAGAGTTTGTATATTTGCAGATGGATGCTTATTAAGGAAGATCATTCAAGAATGTATCAACTTGTAAATTTCTGCCAGATTCTTTAAGATCTTGCAAGATAAGCATACTATATTTGTTTAGCATATTATCATTTTTATGAGCTAGGCTAACATGGCCTGACCTCAGGAACTCCTGCCGATCCCACAGAAACTGGATGTCATGTTGGACTAGAAGACCTAACAAATTGAATATCTGATCTGAACTCCTCATAGCAAACAGTCTTCCGTCTATTTCACTCTTCGCTGGGATCACATTGATGCTTTTCAGCTCCTTCACAGCCCATTCGACTCTGGTTATGACCTATGAATAAAAAAATGGAATACTGTTGAATGATCTAATGAAGAATGACTGAAGAAAACAAGTCGGCCTCGCATATGAGTCCAATTTTCAAAGATTTTGTTTTCTTTTCATGTCATAGTCGAACTCCAATAGTTATCTTCTAAGATTCATGCATAAAACGGTTCTTTCATTTGGTTTTGTGAGGGACTTTTATCTTGCCAAATCTCAAAATCTTCCAAGAATACTGTTATTTTGTAAAATTCTTGCAAGAGTTTACAGTATAACCGTTAATTTACAAAACTCTTATGCACAATTGTAGTCGGCAACAGATTACAATGAGGCAGGAAAAACTATTTCCTTTTTGGTGTGAATTTCTTCAAACTTTTTATACCTGATTTTGAGTGAGATCATCCAAGGATGCCAGTCGCTTCGGAGGGTACCCGACCATCGAGTTGACCAACAGTTTCAAATTGGAACCCTGCAGGATGTCAGAGATGACATTGTTCAGATTGACATCGTATTCTAAGAGTCGGAAGTTGACCCAGGCTGTGTAACAGTTGATTCTCGTTCTCAGAGACATTCAGCAAAGCTTATAGATGAAGAAATATATCTGAAAATTTTCTATTTTAATTTTGATAAAAGTGCACAGCGATTGTAATTAGATAAACAACAGTGGACAAAATTGTGTTTGAAATATTCAAAGGTTTCGTTAAAAACAATTTTACAAATTATCCGTAACAAAATATAGTAGCGACCGGTTAATTCTTAAAGCAATCAAAACTCGTTGGATTGTAATTGAATGACTTTTTTAATTTATTTTTTTTCAATTTTCAATTTTCTTTCGATTGATAAATCAGCTGAAATGAGATCCAGACAGAAAGAATGACTTTATTTCTCCAAAGTAGCAAGTGTTTTAATTAATAAATCAAATTTTGATAAGAATCAGAAGAAACCTAAAATGGACAAAAGCTACTATCCAAAAGACAAAGTGAAAAATTAATTTTTTTGATTTTGAACGTCAATAATCAATCCAATGTTTAAAAAAAGATTTGACAGTTTCTATTCTGCGCTTTCACGTTATTTTTATATAGTTAATCATTTCAAGTAATGATATGTATAGTAATGGTAAAACAGCAGTCAATGAATGCTCGTGTAAAAATATTCACTCAAAATTATGTTCATGTGGTAAGAGAATGGTTTTGGTTATTTTTGTTTTGAAGATGCAATTGATCAACTCTTTTGTTCGTCATCAACGGCGTATCAAAAGCATACATCATTGAATTTTCCAGCAAATATAGCTCCTTTACAAGTAAAAATTAACAGAGTACTAAGAACTTTGCAAAAATTTGAGATGCGCTGAGCTTCGAAAACTTACTTAGAAATTTATAAACAGTTTCATGATCAAAATGGGAAGTTGGGAAAATGAGAAAAATTTTTACATGCTTTGCCAGTGAAGAAAAACCTAATATAACAATAAAAAGTTTTTACATCAAATACTGATAAAACACGATAAATCATACCAAGATCTTGTGGTGCTGCACGGCAACAAAATTTCAAGAGAAGTGAAAAATGCGAGGTGTTGGCAAGAGATATTGAAAACTTCTGATAGGCGGTTCGAACAAATTTTTTGCGATGGACAAAATAAAATGTGATAAAAACCATTATATTCAGGAGTACGAGAAGTACGGTGGAGATTTAGAGCAAAACAAATTAGAAAATTATTTGATCAAAAAAGTTAAGACTCAATTTAAACAAGGCAGCTCAGTAAAGTGTGTTAGCATATAATGTACCAAACACGCTCAAACACGTTTTCGACCTAATTGTCTACGAAATGAGAAAAAGAAAATTTTAAGAATTTCATAATTTTGTTCAAAAATAGTTAGTGTACCCATTTCAAAAATCCCTTTAAGCGCTAACCACTAAACAAGATAAATAATGCTTCATTCGAGTGTCGATGATACCTCCGAATAAAAAGAATAACAGATAAAAACAATCAATAAAATCATATAAAACAGCAAGGAGGCTCGGCAATGTGCGTTTGCACATAGAGTTCCGACCCCGCTCATCCACATTTTTGGCATAAATGTCTACCAAATGAGGAACAGATAGAAAACCCCCAAAAATCCAAGTATTTTTAAAAATAAAACTGTGTATGAATAAAAAGATCGCCTCCGACGCAAATAACTCAGTGAAATAATAAAATTTTGATAAAGATTGTTGAGATCAGCCATTATTAGGAAAACAGTTTAAGACGAACAAAAAATCAAACCACAATAAGAACAAACTTTTAATTACATCCAAAACATTAAATCCATTTTTTTTAAAAAAACAATTACTAGCAACGCTAAAATAGCGTTAAATTAAATTGTAACTAGAGAAAATAATTTATAATTCACTAGAAAAGATTTGGGACCGCTCCATAATAAGGCTTGGCTTAAATTCTTTAAAAACAATTAATTTCAAAGTAATGAAAAAAATTAGATACCAATTGAGCGCATCCACCCTGTTTATGATCACATACGCCTCTTTAGGAGGGTTTTAAGACCTTTTTTATTCAATTTTTTGTGCGGTTACAAAAAGAACAACAAATAGAGACAACCATTAAAATTTCAATTACAACCTGCGAGAAAACGCTGTCGAAGCCGTAAAGCCATGTTTTGCTACTCAAAATATGATCAGTTGAGCCTTCCGCGAACACCAATAACGTGGTATGCGACCTCTCATTAATGAGAGGTTGCATATCAAGAACACAACAAAAAAAAGAAAAAAGCTCAAAATTAAGTTTTAATTTTTTATTTATCGAAAACAATTTTTTTGAAAGTCATAAGCTATAAGCTACAAAACGAAATAATTAATTAGGTTCCTTTTTTTGTCCAATATAAGTGCATGAGACCTATAATTATTTATGATATGTTTTATGTCTACAAAAAGAACGTCGAATAAAGTCAAAATTTAGATTTTAATTTACTTTTTTTTCGAAATCCCGGTTTCAAAGCCAGTAAATTCAAAACGAGCTTTGTCAAAAACATTAGGTTTTGAAAAAATGGAACCGTCTTTTGACAACACTAATGTCTTATTTGACCTGTCAATATCCAGACTAGGAAACAAATACCGAAAAAAGAACAAAAAAAGCGAACTGGAAAAGGTTTATTAATATTGAAAACAATTGTTTTCAAAATCATGAAAGCCATCAGCTATCTCTGATCAAAAAAACAATTCAGAAAACAGGCTCACTTATTCTGCCATTAAAAGCCAATGAGACTTGTCATTATCCAGGAAATTTCATTGGACTAAAACTACAAAGTAAAAACATTAGTTAAAAGACAAATTAAAAAAATAAATCAAATTTTTCGAGAAAGGGGTGCCGAAGCCATTAAAACCTTTATTTATGCCTTTAAAGACTTTTATATGTTCAATTGTGCCTGATTTTGGATGCCAATAACATAATTTTTGAACTGTCGATAAAGTGATAATGTGACAAAAAGAGATAAAAACATGAAAAACGGGCCAATGCCTGAAAATCAGAAACAAAAATGCGAAATCTACTAGTATCGAAGTCAGATAGTCAAAACTTAACGCGTAAAACCGCAAAAATGATTATATTTTAAGTCAGTAGGAAAAAAGAGGAAGACGAAGCATTCCTTTTTGCGGAGACTAAGCGACAAGTTGACCAAAATAATAGAAAAATAGTGGCAAAGTTCAATAAGCCATTGTTTATTTAAAATTCAACCATTTTTAAAAGTCAAAACCACCAAAAGCCTCGGAGAAAAGAAAAAAGATACCGTATATACCAACTGATTCGGAAACTATTTTGGACTATCAACAGTGAGCTTTTATTTGAATTATTCTGTTCTTTAATTAAACATAAAGAGATCTAATTTTTTTCAACAAAAAGACTGACTGATTACAATCTGAAATATTTTTGGTTTGTAACAGACCAAGTTTGGATCAGAACCAGCCTAGCTATTGCTGTTCATCCATTAATAACACACAACTGTTTCGATTGTCATAGATCCAGATAATTTGTTAGTTAAAAGATCAAAAACAAAGGCTGCGTTTTTGATAATCATAGAATAAAGTTAGCCAAAAACGCCAAAGTTTTATTTCCAGACTACTCTCAATGCAATGGAAGTGGAAGCGGGAATAGCTCCCATTGTAGTTTTCAAAGATCGTGTTAGTTGTTTTTGGGCCTGTACTTCCGGCAAATTTAATCAAAGTGGACTAAAATAGCTTAATTCGGGCATTTTGAAACAGGCTTAATTTTGAAGTATTTAGCCAAAATTTTAGGCAAAAAAATTGAATCAAAACAGTGAACAATACTTTTTGTCTTTATAAATAATTTGAACAGGACTATTATTAATCATTTTTACACAATTTTACAAAATTGAGAAAATGTTAGGCAAATATTAGTAACTCAAATCTGTCTGATATTCACAAAAATTTGAACCAAGATAACTCGCTCTAGCAAACAAAAATAAAAAATATTTTTAAATCAATATTCTACGGTGGAGGGGCATTTCAATGATACCACTTTCAACTCTCTACGATGAACATATCGTTCGGTCAAAATTGGCTAAAAAACTCATTTGAGTATATTTAATTCCTGCCCCCCCCCCCACCCTTAAAAGGGCTCGGAACAATAAGCCTTAATTACAACCAAAACCCCATGTTTTTCTATTTCCAAAAAAAAATTGATGACAAAATCAAAAAAGCATCGAAAAAAACTGACCAAATAAGTAAACTTGAAATTCACAAAAAAGATACCGGACCTATCTTTATTGACAACAATTAAAAAGCACACAAAAAACAAACGGACTAAAGAGAAGAAATTTATACTTTTTGAATACCAATAACTTCAAAGCCACAAAAACAATTAACTATCATTAGAAATCATCAAATCACTTCATTTTCTCCTCCAAAAACCATTAAGACCTGCCAATAACCAGAATGACATACGACTACAAAAAGAACAAACTCGGGCAAAAACTCAATAATTCAGTTAAATTTTTCGAGAAAACGGTTTTGAAGCCTAAAAAATTATAATCTATTAAATGGAAACATTAATTGTTATTGATTGCGCCTTATTTAAACGCCATTACTGTTTCTAGTCAATTGTCATTGTATTGTGTCACCAATGTCATGAACTGACATTACAGCAAAAAGAACCTCAAAGTTTAAAAATTGTCGAAAATAAAAAAAGTTTTAAAACTCTTAGTATCATTGCCAAAAGAACATGATTAAAATCTTAAAACAACAGTGAAAATCAATTATTATTCATTCGAAAAAACCACTCTCTTTGCTGAGAATACGCTAAAAAGTTGAAATTGACAAATCTCAAACAGATACTTTTTTTAAAAAAAAACAATTTTTTTCTAAAACCGTAAGCTTTGGAATAAAAAACAGTGAAATTTATTTTTAGCTTTTAAGAATAGGATCGGACATGTCATTAGTCAGAAGGCTACAGAATAACAACGAATAAAGGCAGAGCGAATGAAGATGAACTTTCACAAACAATTTTAGGCAAACAGAGTTGAAGCCAAAAATTGATGAACTCATCGCTAAAATTATTACGTGAATGCATTGGTTTTTTTGCACCTAAAATACATCTGTTGATAGGTAAAATTTTATTTGAATTGATTCTGGTTATGAGTTAACGTAAAAGAAAGAAACGGCAAAAAATAAAAAAGACAGCAGCCCATTTCATCCCGATGATTTTTGAATTGTAAAATTCAAAAAGCAGACTATCTTGATACTGCTGTCCATCCAACAAAACGAAGAAGTGTTCAAAATGGTACCAAAATAGCTAATTTGGCGAAAAAAAATCTAAATCAAAACTAAATTATGAATTTTGGATACTTATCGAGTTAAATTAGCAAAAAATCATTAGGTGGAATTTGAATGAAATAGATAGTTTCGCTGGTAGCATATTTAATATAAAAAAAGGACTTTGATTAATGATACTCAGTCAAAAGACTACCAAAAGAATGCTGGCAAAATTTAAGAACTCATTACCAAATTGACGAAAACAATTTGTCGGAGCCAAAAAACACTGAAATTTACTCAGAAATCAAAGTAGTTATTCATTGGGTATCATTTGAACATACAAGTAGTTCTCATTAGAGGACTGTTGAAAGAAATCATACATGTCTCTACTTGGAATGAAAAAATATGCGGAAAGCATTTTGAAAAGGACAGACCCAAAAAACGATCCCAAGCCTATTTCATCGCAAAAATGGAGATAGGACCAGAGCTGGCCTTGCTGTCACTGAACGGCTGTTAAAAACGTCATTTTTCACGACAATTGCCCGATAAGTTTTATGGCAAGCGGAAATCTTAATTTATCAAAAATAAATTATTTTTGAAAAATATCGATTAAATTAGCGAAAGGCCGCTAAATTCTTTGTCCCAGAACATTTTCTTAGAAGCTGGACATAAAAAGCCCTCATTTGAGAACGCGAAAATTATTGTCAGCAGTTTCCATGTCTGCAATAATGGTCAAATTGGACAAAATGGGGTAAAAAACAAATGTCATGCCATTATTCATGAAAAGAAAAATATGCTGAATTTTCAAAGAGTTGTTTAATCAAAATTTTAGCCAATAGAGTTGTTTCAAACAATTCAGTAACTTTCTTTTATATTTCTTCGCAAAACCAATGAATCTAGTGTTAATGTTTTTCCATATATTTAGCAAAATTCCTAAAAGTTACTAAAACAACACAAAACATGGGAACTGAAGGTAACGTTTACAAAACTTTAAAGGTCCTTTGCTCCTCTGAAAAAGGAAGTTTATTAGTAGCACTACTACACCTTTTCTTAAGATTTTTTAAAGGTGATTGAAACTTCGTTTATAAAAAATAGGGAGTCACAGAACTAACTATAAAATAGAGCGGAAACACGTTGTTGGATAATCAAACAAACTCTGAACAGAGACAAAACAGTTTGCGAATACATGGAGCACGCTAAAGAATAAAAAAAGAAAAAGTAAACACTCCCAATTATATTAGTTTTGACGATTGATAAGAGGTTGAACTCTGAAGATCATGTTGACAACCTTATTTATTCTGACGGGATATAGATTTTACAGATATAGTTTCTTACGGGAATAGAACCCGGCTGTCTTCTTCAGACCAATTTTGGCTTCGGTCTCTTTGTTTGGGTTTGTTTCGGGTTTGCGGGTTGTGACTTTTGTGGTGTATTCCGACATCTGGTTGCTTGCCTGTTGTCAGCTCTCCAATACACCTAAAAAGTCTTGTTAGACTTAATCCTCTCTTAAGTTGCTGGACCATTTTCAGAGATTTACTCAAAACTCTGCATGACGATCTAGAAAAAAATAATCAATATTATTTCTATCACACTAGATGAACATATTTGCGTTTTTATCTGTCACTTGACTTGCGTATGAATTTGTTGGTATGTGCATTAGATTTCTCCTTGTCTGTTGGTTTATGGTTCATCGTTAATTTTTGATTGCTCATTGTTCTGGCGGCCTACTCGGTCTAAATTACCTAATCTGCTTAATTTTACTTTGCCTTTACTATTATCTCTTGTATCACTACCTCTACTGGGTCCCATCATGAGTGGATTCGATTCGAATTGAAGGGGTTCCAGTCGGCTTTCTCATTTCTGCCCTATTTGCTAACCGTTTAAATTTGCTAATCGATCTTCTGATGGTTGCAGTCAAGTTTGGGTACGTTAGCAGCGGTATAGGCTTGAGTGTAGAACTGTTTGTTTGTCTCGTTGTGAAATTTCTTCCACTTTTACATTTTTTGTTCCTCGGCTTTCTATCAGTCCTTAAGTGCCTCTCTAAGCTTTCAGGTAGGTCTCAAAAGTTTATTCCGTTGTCCAGTGTTAAGAAACAAGGAATTCCCATAGTTCTTGGGGAGCTGTTTTAATACCGAAATGTTTGAGCTCGTGTAGGATGAGTGCGAGTGGTTTGAATCGGGTGAAGTTTTCTTGTTTTTTGATCTTCCTCTGTTTGGGGGTTTCTTCATTCCTTTTGTTCGGAACAAGAACAAGTTTTGTAAGCGGTGTTTTGTAAGCAGTTTCTATGGTTCTGAAATCACTTTTTTAAGGTCTTGTTTTGGCCACATGGAATCCTTCTGTCGGATGTATTGGGTGGTTTTTAATTGTATAGTTGATATGGTTGGCATTCCTGCTAGTTGAGGATGTCTTTTAGTCTTTGCAAGGCTTCAGAAGTTTATTTTCTTTTGCGGAAACCATTTTTCTTGTTCATGTCTTTTTGGGTTTTGTCGGTCTGTTTTGGGAAACTTTGAGTTTTTACCTTCGTTATCTATAATTAATTATCTGTTTATATTAGCAGAAATTTAATTGTGCTTCCTCCGTTAGTTGTGTATTCTTATATGACAGGTTGTACCTCTGGTTTTTGTTTCTTGATCGGGATTTCAGGGTCAAACAACTTTTGCTATTAGTTCCGTTCCAGTCATTTCTATCGGCTGTGAATTTTTTAAACCTTGCAATAAGTGCTCTCGATGAGGTTCCCTTGCCTGTTGTCTTGCTAAACCCTGTTTTTGTGACCAAAGCCTTTGGATTCGCTAAAAGGTCGGCAATTGTTTCAAACATTGCATAAATAAATTGATCGGCTGTGTTTTCGTATCGCTTATCTTTTGATTTTGTTTTTATTGTAAAACGGTGTGTGTGTACCCGTAGAATATTTCGGATTCGGTCTTGCACAGTGTTGTCTTCTTGAAGACAAAATTTCGACTGGATGTCGGTTGTACCAATTTTTCTATCTTCCGTGTCTCGTGCTAGTTCTCATTTGTACGTTTGGCGTTATATATCCGTTTTATTCTTGTTGTTGACCAGAATAAGTGATTTCATATAATTTTTTGTAGTTTCTGGAAAACTGTTCTCGTTTTTTTTGTCTCTATTGAACTATTGAAATTGGTGCTTCATTTGGTTCCTGTGTTATTTACGGTTTTAAATTCTGTCAATTTAAAAAAATTGGTCTACTGAGACAAGTAGTTTTATTTATCCGCGGAGGCATATTTTTATACTCTTAGTTTAATTTGTAAAGCGGTTTTAATTTTCCCGTCTCGGTTTCCGGCTCTTTTCTGGCTCTGTATTGGGCAAAAAAGCTAGTTTGGCCTCCTCTCTCACTTTGCTTTGGGCTCTATGGGCTGTACGGAACGACGCAATAAACAAATTACATTGATCCTTGGCTAAAAGGACCTTGTCGTCCTGCAAACATCAAAAGAACCGAAATTGGAACAGTGACCGGGATTGTAATAATTATTACAATCCCGGTCACTGTTCCAATTTTGGTTCTTTTGATGTTTGTACGGAACAAATATTTTGTCGGGTTCTTTGTGCTACATGGCTAGCTGGCCTCGTTGCTGAGAGTTCTTGGTTCTGATTTGTTTCTTCCACAAGATCACGGAAGCTGATGCCCAAGATTTGTTTTATTCCGGTTGTTTCGTTTTGGATACATTTGTATCTCCCATTCATCAAACAAATTTCCTGTACTGTGGGACCATTTTTCATACCTAATGTTTTCGTTTCCTCCCAGATAGGGTATGTGTTAGGACATGTTTCCTAATTGAACGTTTTTACTGACTTTCATAAGAATTTATTCTGTTTTTGTTATACGAATGAAGTATTATTGACTGTAACAAATGGGTCTTGTAATAGGGTCCCAGAACGTAATCCTCCGCATTTTTCCTGTCGTCAATGAGAACGTGGATGCGTCTTTCTCAGCAAGATTTTGTGGCGGCTGAGCTTACTAACTCAATTACCAAATTGAATAGCGCTTCAAGGCCATTTCAAGCCTTAAATATAAATAGCATGACAAGCGAAAATTAATGCTACATTCTATCGAAGCCTTACAGATTTGATCATTTTGTTCAACATCTATATTTAGCAACTATTATTATTACACAATCGTCATACATGAAGTTAAACTACAACTCGAACTCAACTACCGCAACTATCACCAAAGTAATATTGCCAATTATGCACAAAGTACAAGTCAACAAAATTCACGTGAAATAGTTAAAATAGCTTTAGTTTTTGAGTTCACCATACTATCAACAACAGCTATGGCTAATGCACTGAAGTCGTAGAAATTCGAATTTGAAGCTTCATTCTGAAGAAAAGACGAAACTCACTAACAAATTGCATCAGATTCTTTGCTATTGGATTGCGAATCAACCTGTTAGTGATACAGAATATTCGACAAAACTTCTTCATGGTTAACAAACCTCATGACATCAAATTTACACTGAAAAAGTGACGTTATGGAAATGTGTTCACATTCTGTCGACATCTTTATCTACCACCAATCAGCCAATCAGAGATGCAATTTTGACATGTACGGCAGTATAAATACAGCTTGAAAAACTACCAAAAATCAGTTGAAATCTGCATCTTTGGTTAAATTAAACTGACATACAATGCGTATTGCAGCACACGTTCTTGAGCGTTAAATTACTTGTTATCGTGTCTTGTTTTTGTAGATCATATTAGTGACTGTACAGTTTTATATTTACTTTGACTTGTGAAAAGAGAATTAACTTTGATATTCTCAAAATTTTCCTTCTGAGGAACGAAGTTCCTAAGTAAGAGAAACTCTGTGCAAAGCACATAGTCAGTTGCTATTACTGGCTTTAACGAAGCCTGGCATAGTTTGATATTGGTGGTTATTTAAGCCAATTGAGAAACAAAAGTCTGATTATTGGTTTATCAGAGCATTCAAAGTTGAGTTATACTCTGATCTCCCTTTTATGAAGGAGACTGGCTAGGGAGTTGAAACTTTGCAT
This sequence comes from Convolutriloba macropyga, assembly GCF_964194025.1. Classification (NCBI taxonomy): domain Eukaryota; kingdom Metazoa; phylum Xenacoelomorpha; order Acoela; family Convolutidae; genus Convolutriloba; species Convolutriloba macropyga. Next base: position 21,224,397 of record NC_134479.1, on the reverse strand, counting down.
ACTGATAGCCAAGTTATAGGGCTACTAATTGTTGGAATTAGATTTCCTAAATTAGATTTATAACTTGAGTTATTAACAAAACTCAACAAAAATTTGATTGTTTCAATTTGAATTATTTTGTTATTCTGAGAGAAACAAGTTTGTTATACAGCAAAGTTGAGTAGTTAGTTACTGAGGCTAATTGAGCAACAAGTAATGCAACGGCATTCTACAGTATAGCGGATAATACAGTTCACAAAAGTTAACTGCAAAAACACAATATCCGGACAGATTTGAAACCGCTGAAACGAACTGGGCGGTGTAAAGTTTTCCTTGATTTTGATAGGAGAGCAGACTTTGCATTTGTCCGCCGACCCGGGCAGTGGAAGGCAAATTTCTGTCCATTCTAATGAAAAAATGCCAAAGACATCCCCCAAAAAAAATCAAACGAATCAACAGCGCAACGCCAGCGAGGCAGAGCGAAAGGTGCGAGTGCAATTCACAAAACACGTTGAAGAGTTGACCTCGCTTAAAAGGAACAAACAAAGCAAAAGGCAACCAGGCAATCCAAGCACAACCAGCAGAGAGGAGCTTCACTCATCAGCTCAAAGGTACGACAAGAAGTTCCGAGAGTTAGTGGAAGAAGTTAACACAAAAACAGGGATTGGCTACAAAATAATTGAAGATTCAGATCGACCCAACAAACTAAAGGTCTTCTACCAACAGACTGTTTACCTTCTAGAGGAAGAACTATCCAGGCAACTGCATCGTCGAGACAAGCTTGTGCCCCATCAAGCTAATTTTGTTGAGGAACATCTGAAAGAGGCAAGAAAGTGCAAAGCAATTTGGACTATCATTGGCTTGCATATATAAGCAAATGCTCGCAACCAGCAATGAATGCAGAGCAAAGCAACACAACTCAAGCGGTGAAAGACAGCAAGAGCAAAACAACTACCCAATGGACAACCCAGTTGCTCAAACAGTGCAAAATGGAACAACAGCAAGCGGCCAAGATACGGAGAATGTTTCGGAAACATCTTCAGCAAAGCAAAGAGGAGAGGAAAGGATGAATAAATTCGATATCGAGATTGAAACCACGATGCAACTGGAACGAGCACAGTTCGAGCAGAGGAAGCTGGAGCTAGAAGTGCAAATGAAGGAACTGGAAATCAAGCACCAACTACTGGAGGAAGAGCGTGAGCTAGAGCGCAAAGTGAAGAGAACAGCATTAGAGAACGATGATGCTCGTTCCCAATCAACTGGTGATCGCGACAAATCACTCTTCAACTGGACCCCAAAGAAGAAAGATGTCTCAGACTGGGCGAGCAGGATCGACAACCTTCTAACACCATAGCGATCAACAGCTCGCTTTGAAGTAACCCCTGAAGTGAACAGGTATAGTCACTTCTCACGATACCGCAATTCACGAGACCGATCCCTAAGTGTTGAAGACCGAGACGTTTCCCCCAGAGCTGGTCTACGATACAAAATTGGCTATTCAGGTAGTAGTGACCCACCAAAGCTGAGGTTGAGCAACTTCGACGGAAACCCTCTCGAATGTCCGGAGTGGTCTAGTATGTTCATTGCTACAGTGGATCAACGATCGATACCAGACTCAGAGAAGACGCGCCATCTGAAGACTTTAATGACTAGCAATGCAAGGTCAGCAATCTCTGGAATGGGCTATTCTGGACATTTTATCGTGCTGCATGGAGCATTCCGGAGAGGAAGTTTTGAAGGCCTCATGTGATCATTGATGCACAACTGGAGAGTCTTCGCAAAGCAAGTCAGGTGAAACTCACAACTCAACACGTCTGATCAGTTTCTCAGTTAATGTTTCGAACTTTGTGAATGTGCTCAAAGAGTACAAGCAGATTGGTGATCTACAATCAAGCTCGACACTGTATATGGCAGTATATAAACTACCTCAAGTTCTCAAAGAGAAGTGGTGGTTCTATGTTGATGATAAAAATGAAGATTGGCCTGATCTGATTATATTTGAAAAATGGCTATCTAGGGTACCATTCGTACACGAAGGATCTTCAGCCTTCAAGGGAGAGCCAAGAGAAGAAGACACAAAAGGCAGAAACAGAGACAAACGGTTCTCAAAAACATCGAACTTCAGTGCAAGTTCGAGCGTGAAAGAAACGAATGAAAGGTTGTAAAGTCAATGCGTGCGGCATCAATGGATGCATCAAAAAGCACAACCGATTGTTACACTCCGAAAACCAAATGGACGAGGGCAATCACGCAGTCAACGTAAGCGCAGCAACAATCAACCCGAGTAACGAAGTTACTAGCTTTCTTCAGATAGTTCCTGTCTCAATACAGAGCGGTGACAACAGGCTGAACACATATACTTTCCTCGATAGTGGATCAGCGGTTTCATTCATCGATCAAAGCGTGCAAGAGAAGGAAGTTACTAGCCAAAGGCACCGATGTGATGCTCAACGTAGCTGGCATACACGGAACGAAGGATCTGAAGACAGAAAAGTTTCCTCTTAAAATAAAGGGACTACATTCAGACGTGCATTCAACCGAAGCGTTTGCACACTCGTCAATATCCTTGGGAAACACCAGCTACTACTACAACAAGCTGAAGCAACGCTTCAATCACCTGATTTTTCTACCCAAAAAAAGCTTCAACATGATCGAAGTTGGCATCATCCTTGGTCAAGATGCTTATGAGCTACAACGCCCATTGAACTACAAGATAGGAACACGAAGTGAACCTTTCGCCGTTCTAACAGAGCTACGATGGGTAGTCAGTAGACCCATGACGGGCAAAAGACGACAAAATGTTTGTCCTTCCGCCTGCACAGAGGATGAGAAAGAGGCAGAGAATATCCAAACCTGGTGGGACATAGAAACCTATGCCTCAAAATTCATTGTCGTCAGTCAGTCAGTCAAAGAAGGAACTGTAGGCGCAGAAGGTGCTAGAGGGTACGACGAAGTTCACAGGCGAGCGGTACTAAGTGGGAATGCTGTGGAGTGAGCCAGAGCCAAACCTACCGAACAACTACAGCTCAGCCTTGGGTCAGCTCCACTCACTGGAGCAAAGATTCCGAAGGGACCCAAACCTGAAGGGTTTGTATCAACAGTCAATAGATAAAGATGTAGAAAAAGGATTCGTAAAAATATTGGACGAGTCCGAACTGAAAGGCACCTTCGGGAAAAATGGTATTTGCCACACCATCCAATGCTAAACCCGAACAAGCCTGGCAAAGTAAGACGTGTTTGCAATGCTGCGTCAAAGTACAAAGAACTATGCCTAAATGATAATCTACTAGCAGGACCTGATTTGCTACATGGGTTGATTGGAACAATATTCAGATTCCGTGAAGGACCAATAGCCCTGACAGCTGACATCGAATCGATGTTTCTACAAGCGCAAGTTCCCGAACAGGATAGAAGTTGCTTGAGGTTCTTATGGCGCCCAAGGACTAATGCACCTGTTCAGATATACGAACATCAGCGTCACGTGTTTGGAGCTAAGAGTTCTCCAGTTTGTGCAAACTATGCTCTCAAACGAGTGGGACTGGACAACGAAGAAGAGTATCCAATAGCAACAAAGTCAATACAAAACAACTTCTACATGGACAGTTTCTTCAAATCAGTAGAAACCCAGGAAGAAGCAATTGAAGTCTTCAATCAACTACAACCTCTTTTCTCACGACATGGATTTCAATTGAAGAAGTTGATAAGCAACAACAATGCAGTTAACAAAGCAATCCCAGAAGACTTGAAGTCAATCAGCAATACAAAGCAAGTCGAAGTGGAACCCAATACGGAGCGATCCTCAGTGCTAGGACTACAATGGACCGTTATTGATGACAGTCTTCAAGTATGCAGAGGTACAAACAAGGAAATTGAAGCACCACCTATAACCCAGATGAAGATCTTGTCATTGGTATCTGCAGTATTCGACCCTATCTGATTGTTTGCTCCGTTCAGTGTTCACATGAGATGACTTCTGAAAGGCATCTGGACTAAGAATGGGCAACAATTGGAAAACGAAGTGGAGCCTGCTGACGAAGCAGAATTCCTGAGATGGAAAGAACAACTTCCAATAGTGGCTGAAACAAACATCGATAGAAGGTACTTCAACAGAGAGAGGGATAAAACCGAACTTCATGTGTCTGCTGACGCATCTGAAGACACGATGTGTGCAGTGGCCTATATACGTTCACAACCAAAAGAATACTCGGCTGACCTAGCATTTGTTATTGGAAAAAGCAGAGTGGCACCGATTAGGCATCTTTCAATACCGTGATTGGAATTGCAAGCGGCAGTCATGGCAGTGAGTTTGAAAGAACAGATAGTCAAGGAACATGAAATGAAGATAAATAGTTTCAGTTTTTGGTCAGACTTGACTACGGTATTGCAGTGGATACACAGTTCCCTTCGCAAGCAACAAGTGTTGGTGGCCAATAGAGTGGCTGAGATACTGGATACAACCGATGTTTCACTGTGGAAACATGTGAGCGGTACCAACAACCCAGCGGACATTGGCACCAGAGCGATCAACATTGCAGAACTCAATAGAAGTGAGTGGCCTGGTTGAAACGACCAGAAAGCGAGTGGCCAGAGCAAGTGAACCTAATCTTTGCATCAGATGAAGAGATCATACCCTCATGAGTCTTCATGATACAGGCTGAAGAAAAGAAAGCTGTTATTCAGTCGGAACGATTCAGTAATTTTAACAGACTAGTGAGCACAGTAGCATACGTAGGGAGAGCATTGAGCAAACACAAACCAGCGACACTCGTAGTCAGTATTGAAGAAAGAGAAAAGGCAAAGGCCAGTATCTTCAAACTACTACAGCAAGAACAGTTTGGTGAAGAGATGAAATCTCTCAAAGCTGAAAAGGAAACTCCAAAAGGCAAAAAAAATCCTACAGTTCTCACCCTTCATAGATGAGGAAGGCCTTATTCGAGCCAAAGGCAGAACAGGCAAAAGTCAATTGGACTTCAATGCAAAGCATCCAATTTTGCTACATTGGAAACATCATGCGGTTGAATTATTCTTACGAAACGAGCACCAGGACAATCAACATGAAGGCACTGAGCATGTCAGAAACATTGTTCAGCAGAAGATGTGGATCTTAGGCACTCGGAACGCCTTACGGTCAATGAAGAACAAGTGCGCTACCTGAAGAAAGGGCAGAGCACAAACGATATTACCAGTAATGGCCAATCAACCCGAAGAGCGGTTAGATGCTTCAACAGCCTCTACAAATGTTGGAGTTGACTACTTTGGCCCTTTCATTGTGAAGATTTGGCGAAAGAACGAAGAGCGATGGTGTTGTCTGTTTACTTGTCTAACTATGAGATCAGTGCATATAGAAGTGGTACCCAAGTTGAACAAAGATAGTTGTCTCAATGCAATAATGAGATTTATTGCTCGAAGAGGCAAACCGAATACGATCATCAGCGACAAAGGCACAAAGTTTGTTGGAGCTGAACGAGAGTTTGCAGAGTACGTTGCGGCATGGAACAAAGAATGTATCGAAGAACATCTAATTCAACGAGGAATCAGATGGAAGATCAACCCACCCGCAGCAGCTCACTTTCGTGGAGTATGGGGACGGCTGGTGAGAAGCTGCAAGAAAGCAATGTAAGCTGTGTTGGGGAACAGATCAGCCATGGTGGATGCTCTTTCAACTACGATGTAAATTGTAGAGCAGATTTTGAACGCAAGGCCGTTGACTCCAGTCAGTTCAGATGTTAATGACTTAGAAGCATTGACCCCCAATCACTTCTTGCTTGGCAACAAGAATGTTTGCTTACCCTATCTACCATGCGCAGAAGAATTTGTTGACCATCGAAAGCTCTTTCGACAAACTCAAGCATATGCAAATCTCATATGGTAGCGATTTCGGAAAGAATATCTGCCAACCCTGAATAATCGACAAAAATGGCGATCTACGTTGAACGAAATCCTTAAAGAAGGCGATATCGTTTGGTTCATCGAAGACAGCGATAAGCGTTGATATTACATTCTAGGTCGATATACGGAGACCATCGATGGGTCTGACGGTGTGATTCGATCAGCGATAGTTCGAACGAACGACGGAGTGTACAAGAGACCAGTAGTGAAGCTCGCCCCAGTAATACCTGGAAAAGATGTTTTCGCGATGGAAAACGGGGCCGGCGATGTGGCGGCTGAGCTTACTAACTCAATTACCAAACTGAATAGCGCTTCAAGGCCATTTCAAGCCTTAAATCTAAATAGCATGACAAGCGAAATTTAATGCTACATTCTATCGAAGCCTTACAGATTTGATCATTTTGGTCAGCATTTATATTTAGCAACTATTATTAGTACACAATCGTCATTCATGAAGTTAAACTATAACTCCAACTCAACTACCGCAACTATCACCGAAGTATTATTTCCAATTATGCACAAAGTACAAGTCAACAAAATTCACGTGAAATAGTTAAAATAGCTTTAGTTTTTCTCTCCCCGAATCTGGCGAATAATCAATAGGAAATTTCTGAGTTGACCATACTATCATCAACCGCTATGGCTAATGCACTGAGGTCGTAGAATTTCGAATTTGAAGCTTCATTCTGAAGAAAAGACGAAACTCACTAACAAATTGCATCAGATTCTTTGCTATTGGATTGCGAATCAACCTGTTATTGATACAGAATATTCGACAAAACTTCTTCATGGTTAACAAACTTCATGACATCAAATTTACACTGAAAAAGTGACGTTATGGAAAAGTGTTCATATTCTGTCGACATCTTTATCTACAACCAATCAGCCAATCAGAGATGCATTTTTGACATTGACGGCAGTATAAATAGAGCTTGAAAAACTACCAAAAACCAGTTGAAATCTGCATCTTTGGTTAAATTAAACTGACATACAGTGCGTATTGCAGCACACGTTCTTGAGCGGTAAATTACTTGTTATCGTGTCTTGTTTCTGTAGATCATATTAGTGACTGTACAGTTTTAACTTTACTTTGACTTGTGAAAAGAGAATTAACTTTGATATTCTCAAAACTTTCTTTCTGAGGAACGAAGTTCCTAATTAAGAGAAACTCTGTGCGAAGCACATAGTCAGTTGCTCTTACTGGCTTCAACGAAGCCTGGCATAGTTTGATATTGGTGGTTATTGAAGCCAATTGAGAAACAAAAGTCTGATTATTGATTTATCGGAGCATTCAAAGTTGAGTTATACTCTGATCTCCCTTTTATGAAGGAGACTCGCTAGGGAGTAGAAACTTTGCATAATTACAAACAAGTTATAGGGCTACTAATTGTTGGAATTAGATTTCCTAAATTAGATTTATAACTTCAGTTATTAACAAAACTCAACAAAAATTTGATTGTTTCAATTTGAATTATTTTGTTATTCTGAGAGAAACAAGTTTGTTATACAGCAAAGTTGAGTAGTTAGTTACTGAGGCTGATTGAGCAACAAGTAATGCAACGGCATTCTACAGTATAGCGGATAATACAGTTCACAAAAGTTAACTGCAAAAACACAATATCCGGACAGATTTGAAACCGCTGAAACGAACTGGGCGGTGTAAAGTTTTCCTTGACTTTGATAGGAGAGCAGCCGTTACACTTTTCAATTTTGATGGTGGTGCTTCATCGGTCGTCTTTATGTCGCTTTTCCTTTATTTCCAGTTTTGGATCTTTTAAATGTAAGTAAACTGCTTGTTTTTTATTGGGATTTAGACAAATTGCAGTGACTCAAGAGGAAAACAGATCTGATGGCTGCTCTTTTTGTATCCATGTCGTCACTTCTTTCTATTTAGTTGGCTTGCTCAGTCTTTTTGGCGCCTGCTGATATTTGATCCGTGATGTTTTTTGTTTCTCCAAGAGCTTCATTGCGTAAATGTGATTTGATAGTGAATCGTGAAGCCTTTCATTTCTTTTTTGTTGGTTTAAAAATTAATTATTACCGTTTTGGGAAAATTGTCCGTTTTTGGGTTCTCTGTAGGGATTGCGGGATAGTGGGTCTGAGATCACAATCAGTCGTTCCTTGCAAAAACTGTTATGTAAGTTACTATTTTATAGTCAATGTTTCTATCTGGTTTGTCGGTTGCTGTAAATGTTTATTGCCCTGTGTTTGTTTAGAATGCTACCCGGGTCGAGGTTTGGCGGTGAATTTTTGTAAGAAATGCGGTGAAATGCGGTGAAAAAAAATAATTTTCACCGCGTATTTCTTACATCTTTTTGCGGTGAATGCGGTGATTCGTGGTGAATTATTTATTTTCACCGCGTTCTGAATATTCTTACAAAATGTATCGTCCCCACAGGGGTTCAAACCTCAGACCTCCTGCATGCCTTCAGCTGCTTACTCCACTGCCCCAACTGTCACTTACTACCTTGGCATTTCTCGTGAATTTAAATCAGATTGAGTAAACGTTGAAAAGCAAATGCGGTGAATTTTTGTAGGAAATGCGGTGAAATGTGGTGAATTATTTTTTTCACCGCATTCACCGCATTCACCGCATTTCTTACATTAATTTGCCATAATAGTCTATGCGGTGAAATTTTGTAAGAAATGCGGTGAATTTGGTGGTGAATTTTCGTAAGAAATGCGGTGAAAAGTGGTGAATTATTTTTTTTCACCGCATTCACCCTAATCACCGCATTTCTTACGAAAATTCACCGCATTCACCGCATTTCTTACGAAAATTCACCCAAAAACCTCGACCCGGGAACATGTTCTTTGTGCTCAAATTGCGGCGTGAGTTTTTGCGAGTAAATATCGTCTGAAACCGTGGCCGGCCAATTGGCCGACATACAAACTAGCCGACACACTTTTTAGCCGACACTTATGCAAATATAGCTACTCGAAAACAGTTCGTGATAATTACCCGCGCACTAATTGAATGAAGTAGCAGCGTCCCTTAGTTTTAAAACAAAAAATATTTGGCTATACCTACTAACTAATTTGGCCATGCCTCAGCGGCCCGTAGGACTTCATATCAATCTGTCACAACCGAACAAATTATTACGGCCGAACATAATTAAGTCGAAGCTTCTAATAACACTACTTAAATTATACAGTGTTCCGATTTCGGTCATTTTCACGTCGTCTTAATGAAATCTGTCGGCCAATTGGCGTGTCTTCTAATTTGTGTGCGGCTAATACTCCTAGCCCGGTCTGAAACATTCTACCCAATAAACAGTGGCCAACTATTTTTGTACGTTAATAGCCCAAGTTGAGGAGTCCGCTCAAATTCCGCTCAAAAAATGCAAGAGATAACCGGAATGAGCGGAATTTGACCGGAATGAGCGGAATCGATAAAAAATAATGCAAGAAATGAGCGGAATTTGAGCGGAATAAAAATCCAAGGAATGAGCGGAATTTGAGCGGAAAAAAATGCAAGAAATCAGAGGAATTTGATCGGAATAAAAAATGCAGGAAATGAGCGGAATTTGACATGACCAAAAAATGCATACACTTTTAGCGGAAACATTGATCTTCCGGAAACAGGGAATGTATGTACATTAGGAGTTTCTGAAACGAACAACAATAGCGAAATTTTAAAGTAACGGTTTGAAGAATCTTTAAAAATTTTGAAATCATAACAACAGGAAACGCAGTGGTTTTAAAGTGGATCAACTTGAATCCAATCTCTCTTCTTATATATTATATCAAAAACTAGTATTCCTGCATAAAATAGATCATTGGAAAACTCGATCACGCAAATATAGAAACGGTAACAACATATGGTCCTCATTTAGCTTCCATTTCTTTAAAGTCTTTCAGAATCAGATTGATATTCCTTTTAGTTCGAACTAATTCCATTTTCCTACATAAGCACAGCTTAAAAACCCTGCCAGTTCAATTAGGTTGAGACTTTCCAGACCGAAGTTACCCCTGATCAGACTTTCCAGACCAAAATGATCTCTGATCAGACTTTCCAGACCAAAATGTCCTCTGATCAGATCGAAACCAGACCTTTGTCCAGACTATAGTGCGCTTATGATCAGACCCAAAATCAGACCATTGTCCAGACTATAAACAGACTATGATCAGACTTTCCAGATCAAAGTGACCGCTTTTCAGACCAAACCCAGATCTTTGTCCAGACTATAGTGCGCCTATGATCAGACCCAAATTCAGACCACTGTCCAGATTATAAAAAGACAATGATCAGATTTTTTTTGTTCTTCCAATACTTTCTTGAAAATTTGGTGCAAAATTTTCTGTGGTAACTGAAGTATACAAAAAAGTACTCGATACGTTGTCAAATTTCGCGCTCAAAACTCGCTATTTTGATGTTTCAAAATAAATCGCTTTTCAACCTAGTCAAGGACTCGTTCAAATGAACTGAGGGTCTAGTGAGGAGTTTCACTGCGAACACAGGGGTGTGCGCTCGATTGGGTCTGATCATAGCTCAATTTGGGTCTGGACTTTGATTCATTTGGATTGAACCAAACGTGGTATAGAGTATCCCCTGCATAGGTAGAGTGTAGGGGAAAAAGAATTTTTACTATAGCTTGTCTAGAAAAGAGTTAGTTTTTCATACGGAAATTTGCGATTATTTCGAATAAAATTTTAGAATACAATATAATTTGAATAGAATACAATACAGTCATTTATCATTATTATTTTATCATTTATAGTCATTTAGCGATTTATTATCCTTTGTTTTGTTTGGAGATAGAGTTTATGCTTGGTTTTTTACCTAAAGCTCTACTCAAAATCTCCTATAGTTGTTTCTTTGTAACTCCGCCGTAGCCGGTCCCCAGCCCGGTTGAGAGAAGGAGGAGGGGAACACACCCAAAACATACTGGAAAATCTCAAAAAGTTGTTCGTTAGTTCAACTGTAGATTTTTTCCGACAGTATTTAACCTATTTCAGCTCTCGAAACGTCCTCTGATCAGACAAAAGTGCGCTCGAAACGTCCCTGCTCAGACTAAAGTGCGTTCGAAACGTCCTCTGATCAGACTAAAGTGCGTTCGAAACGTCCTCTGATCAGACTAAAAAATCTGCTCATTCCGACCTTTCCTCTCATTTATTGCTTTTTTTCCGCTCAAATTCCGCTCAAAAATCCGCTCATTCCGACCATTCCTCTCATTTCTTGCATTTTTTTCCGCTCAAATTCCGCTCATTTCTTACATTTTTTATTCCGCTCAATTTCCGCTCATTTCTTGCATTTTTTATTCCGCTCAAATTCCGCTCATTTCTTGCATTTTTTATTCCGCTCAAATTCCGCTCATTTCTTGCATTTTTTTCCGCTCAAATTCCGCTCATTTCTTGCATTTTTTATTCCGCTCAAATTCCGCTCATTACTTGCATTTTTTTCCGCTCAAATTCCGCTCATTCCGGTCAAAAAAATGTAAGGGCTTTGAGCGGATTTTGCTAAACTGTCCGATCATATTCCGCTCATTTCTTGCATTTTTTTCCGCTCATTCCTCGGCCCGGGAGTGTAATCCTTTTCGGCTTTTTTTAGTCTTATTGAGGCGTATGCAATTAATAGTTTGGTGCATGGTGTTATTTTTGATTTGCTAGATTGTTTTTCCCAATCCCAGTGTACTTGCAATTATTGATAGTACGGTACCTTTTTTGAGTCATAGAGGGCTATATATTCCAATTGGCAGATTTTGCTTTGGATTTTGTCGAAAGCTTCTTGTACCGCTGTTCCTTATTTTTTTGCGTGTTGTGGATCTTTTCGATGAGTTTTCTAGTGTTTTCGTGTGATCTATCAGGTTTGGGATAATGTCTCCTAGATATTGTGCCAATTCGAGAAAGTATGTAACATCTATTAGACTCTTTGGTAGAGCTAGTCCGTGGAAGTTTTCTGTTTTTTGGGCGGTTTACAATTATATCTTAAACAATTAACGCTGAATTTTAATAGCTTGGAATTTTTGACTGATGCTTTGTATTCTACATTTTCATACTTTTTGTGTTTTACAAGTCTTGATAGTGGTGTTCGTCTGCGTCTCCAGATGAGATTTGTATCCCATCTTGCCAAGCGGGACCCCCGATTTAGGG